>NW_027263568.1:0-425776 GCF_044049455.1 Aspergillus lucknowensis | reverse complement strand
CAATTGAGCAACAAAAACGGGCTTTAGAACTCCGAGAGATAGAGCTTCGACTAAAAGACAAAGAGGAAGAAATACGTGAGAAGCAGCTTCAAAACCAGGCAAAATAACTTTAGAATGAGGAGAAAGAACTAGAGCTTATGGAACGTCAAGCAAAGATACATCAGAGAAATAGTGAAATATAAAGATTAATCAGTTAGATAGTAGTTGAAAAGCAGTTAATGCCTTTAATTACAAGTGTCAACAATGTGTAAAGCCTAGCCGCCGGGTAATTAATACCTATAACAATTAGCGTCGGAAGCCGTAATATTGGTCAGGTGATGCGCTAGCGCGGCGTCCCACCTTTAGAACGGTGCCACCTGACCTGTAACCTGTCAAGCAGTGTGCCCCCTGATTTGATGTGTCTCTCTCTACCAATCACATCCTCACCAGTGGCACGTTTCGTCCCTTTTGGCGCACTTTTTCGAGCACCAGGTGAGAGGCGCTGGTTGTGGAAGGAAAAGGAGCCTGCAGGTGGAGGCCAAGCCGAACGAGATGGCGACTGACTGTGTCGATCTCCTCTCCGTCATCCGCAATTCCGCATGAGATGGAATCGCGTCATCCCCGGCCACGATGCAGCAATTTTACCTGCTCTTCCACACACTCCAACAGCATAAACTAGCCTCTTGGAAACTTTTAGTCTTGGCCGCTGGATTGATTCTTGGATGCGTGGTCTTATTTACTTACTCAAGTACCAGTACCGTGCGAAGCGATCGGCCCAGCCCTGATCTTTCCCCGAGCGAAACCAGTTCCAATGCAGACAGCGACGCCACGAATAAGGCTGATAGCAGTGCCAACGCTTGCTATATCGATCTCAACCTCCTCAGACTCTACGCGGATAATGCTTCATCGGTCGAATATGCGCGACTGAACTTTGGCGTATTAAGAACTGAGAACTTCACCGCGTTCTCAGATTCTCTTGACGTCTCCATTCCTTCCAACCGCATTGTCCACCTCGATACCAGCGCTAGCCGAGAAATTCAAACCGAGAACGACTGTACGGCGTCGGTAACGATCGAAGTACCCCTCATCTCCCCACGGCCTGATGCATCGCACATGGTCTTCGGGGTCGCAACCTCCCTAGAAAAACTCGAAGATTCCCTCGACGCATTCTCACACTGGGCCGGCAACACCAACGCTCAGATAATCGCAGTCGTCGAACAAGGCGGGTCGTCGATACGACGAAGAATCCAACAACGTGCGAAGGATCTAGGTATCCGGTTAACAATTACACAAACCGAGGACGACCGGTTGGACCGATACTTCTCTCTCATCCAGGTGCTGTACCAACATCGCCATGAATCAACACAGTGGGCGGTTTTGATAGACGACGACACATTCTTTCCCTCCATGAAGAACTTGGTCGACAAACTCGCGTCCTATGATAGTTCGATTCCGCAATACGTCGGCGCAATGACAGAAGATCTGGCTCGGCTCTCGGGGACCGGATACATGGCGTACGGCGGCGCAGGCATCTTCCTCTCACTCCCGCTCCTCTCGAGCCTCCAGTACGTCTTTGAGACATGCCACGCCTTCAAGGAACGCGGTGACCGGATGCTCGCCTCTTGTATATACGCCCACACAGATGCTAAATTCACCTGGGAGCGCGGTCTCTACCAACTCGACCTCCACGGAGATCTGTCAGGGTTCTTTGAGTCAGGCCGCCCGCTTCCCCTTTCCGTGCATCACTGGAGGTCCTGGTTCCAAGCCGATATGGTCGCGCTGGGGAAAGTGTCGGCTGTATGCGGGGACGAGTGTCTGCTTCGCCGGTTCCAACTATCCAAGGATTGGTTTCTCGTCAACGGGTACTCCGTCATCCAGGATAGGACGCTGTGGAATGATCCGAGGCCGATGGAGCAGACTTGGGATAAGAGCAAGTATAAAGGCTCGGATCCGTTCGCCTATAGCCTCGGGCCGTTGAGACGAGCTGATCCGGATAAGGTTTCTTTGAGGTTAAGGGGCGTGGTGGAGGATGAAGACTCGGGGAGTATCAGGCAAGTGTATGTGCTCAGTGGGGCGGATGAGAAGCCTCCGCGGGTCCTGGAGGTTGTTTGGGCGGTAGTAGAGGAAGATTAAGTAATTCTCTTGTATATACTTATCTAGGTCGTCTGGTATTTTTGGACATTGTGATACCTGTTCCCCAGCCGAGCTGTCACTTGGTCAAATGAGGGTGTCGCTTGAAGCAGCCTTCGTTTACAATGGTATCCCAACAGTCATCAATGCACCTAATCCGATAAATACTCTGACAGGCTAGCACTCACGAAGGCCTTGAAGCAGGTCCTCGACGAGATAATTATCCCGGGCCCGTAGTCGCTGTTCAAGCAGGTATCCAGGCGCCCGGTTAGCGACCGGCGCCTGTGGATCATGAGACTAACATCATCTGGATTACGTACAGACATCATCTGCTCATATGCATTGAACTTGACCAATGCTACACGTTGCTAAATATGACTCAACGGAATTCAACCCTGGAAATCATCTCCCACCGAAAGAACACCAACGAGGCATAAAACTCATAGTCATGACTGAGGTCGACTCTAGGTTCTAAAAACGCTGAGTCTCCTAAAGATAGAAGGAAGTACTCCAGAGTAACATGGACGCGGGGGAAGGAGGGGGAGATTGTGAAAGTGAGACAGGTGTCAAGGGACTAGAGAGAATTGACCAGTCTGCGCTCCTTGCGTAGAGCACGGAACTTCTGCCGAGCTTCCTCAAGAGGAACCATGATGCCCTTGTTTTGCGTCGCCGTGTCATCACGGTTGCGGATATTGACGGAGCGAGACTCCTTTTCTTCGGCACCGACGACGAGGATGAAGTTATACTGAGCCAGTTGTCCAGTGCGAATCTTCTTCTGCAGGGTGTTACCGCTAATGTCAACCTCAACATGTAGCTTGTCGCCATGCAATATCTTTTGCACCTCCTGAGCATAGTCGTACACGGCTGGCATAACAGGCACTATGAGAACCTGGCGCGGGCTGATCCAGAAGGGCCACTTGCCGCCGAAATGCTCGGTTAGAATCCCGAGGAATCGCTCAAAACTGCCAATAATGGCACGGTGGATGACAACGGGACGGGCGCGGCCAGGGCCAGGTTCGTTAGACTTGGTATCGCCCTCCTTGTCGGCGCCATCCTGGGTAGCTTGACCCTTTTCATTGGTCATATATTCCAGCTTGAAGTTGAGGGGTGCCTGGTAGTCAAGCTGGATGGTGGCACATTGGAACTCTCTCTTGAGAGCATCAGCAATGGTAATATCAATCTTGGGGCCGTAGAATGCGCCATCTCCTTCATCGATCGCCCAATCTGTGCCCTTAAACTTGTTCAAGGCGTTCTTGAGCTGCTCTTCAGCGTAGTTCCACGTCTCCAGCTCCCCAAGGTACTTCTCAGGACGAGTGGAAAGCTTCAATTTGAAGGTGAAGCCGAAAAGCCCGTAGATGGACTGCAGGAAGTCGAAGAGTCCTGCAATTTCGGTTTCGATCTTGTCGAGTCAGCAAAATTATACAGTATCACTCGTTAATGAGGAACGACTCACCTGGTCCTGGGCGCAGAAGATGTGAGTGTCATCCTGCTGGAACTTCCGGACGCGAGTAAGTCCATGCAAAGCGCCGGATGCCTCGTTTCTGTGCAATACACCAAAATCCGCAATCCTCAGAGGGAGCTCTCGGTAGCTTCGTTCACGGTGGCCGAAGAGCATGAAGTGACCAGGGCAGTTCATAGGCTTCAGAGCCCATTCTCTCTTTTCGACATCAAGCTTGAACATATCATCTTTGTAGTGGGCCCAGTGGCCGGACGTTTTCCAAATGCTCACGTCGTACATGTTGGGAGTCTGGACTTCCTGATACCCTCGCTTACGGTACTCGGATCGCAAAAGGGATTGGAGAGAATTGAAAATTTTGACACCGTTGGGAAGTAAGAACGGACATCCAGGTGACACTTCGTCAAAGAAGAACAGTTCCTGCTCCTTACCAATCTTCAGATGATTGCGCTTTTCTGCCTCCTCCAAAAACTTAAGGTGCTCCGCCATCTGCTTCTTATCGGGGAACGCGACACCACGGATACGCTGTAAGGAGTCGTTGTTTTGATCACCAAGGAAGTACGCCGAGGAGTTCTGTCAAAAGGTCAGAATGCCAGAGCCATTGTGTCATTGGCTTCTACACTGACCTGCATAATCTTGAACGTCTTCACCTTGCCGGTGCTCTGAATATGGGGGCCTCTGCAGAGATCGACAAGGGTACCACATCGGTAGACGGTGCTCTTTTCTCCAGTCACCAGCTTGTCAATATAGTGCAGCTTGTACTTGCTGTACGCGAACATCTTCCTCAGATTCTCCTTCGTGACCTCCAATCGATCGAAGCTCTGCTTTTCTTTGAAAATCTTAGCCGCCCGGTTATCGAGCGACTTCCAGTCGGTCTCTTTAACAACGCGGCTGGGGAGATGTTAGCGGTTTCTAGAGCCAACGGGGGAAACGAAAGTTGTACTTATCCGGCATGGCCATGTCGTAGAAGAAACCTTGTGGGGTGGGTGGGCCATGAGAAAGAAGACATCCATACTCGCACTCACAAGCCTCACCAAGACAGTGAGCGCTCGAGTGCCAGAAAACCTCCCTCCCCTCCGGATCGCTAAATGGAACATAGGACACAATACAATCACCCTCTAGCGGGCGGCCGAGATCCCATAAACCTTCCCCTTCAATCTTCGCAATGACGATGTCAGCGCTCAGTTCTTTGGGAACATGCTTGAGCAGCTGTGCAGGGGTGGTCTCCCAGGCCTTCGCCGGGACAACGGAGGTATTTCCGTCGCCGAGGTGGAGCGTAACACTGATCTCGGTATGGGACTTATTTTTCACGTCCTGGAGATGCTCCTGCCATAGCTCCTCAAACAGTCTATTTCGCTCAATGATGAAGTCCGGAAGCGAGTCGGGACCTAAAGCAATTGCATACTTAGCAAGAGGGGTTGAGCATAACATTCGGCGGGGTAGAGGACAGGACTCACTGGAAGATTTCGCCTCCACAGAGGGCCTGACAGGCAAATCCTTTGGGCTATCGGAAACCATGGTTATACTCCACAATGTCGTTTAACTACTTGAAAGAATGATCCAAAGGAAAGGAGGATTCCTCCAAGGACGATGCCTCTTTTTTCACTCCAGCCTCTGGACTCAAATCATTGAGCCAATCGGAAGGCGGTAAATCACATGACTCATAACTGCCCTGCGGCTAGCGACACTTTACCCTTTCGAGCCTCACACCGTTTGAAAACTTCTCCGCGATCACTCCGCAACACGCCGACTATTTCAACTCCAACGTCAAAATGTCATTTCGTGGAGGTGGTCGTGGCGGTTTTTCCGGTCGTGGCGGAGGTTTCGGTGGCCGTGGAGGTGAGTAGAAGCCGAAATCTAAGCTTGAGATCTGCTCGGCCAGAGCTAACGCAAATTTTCTTGGATAGGCCGGGGAGGGTTCCAGCAGTCCTTTGGACCGCCTGACCAAGTGCTAGGTGATATTTCTTTACTTCCGGGGTGTCTAGCGACGAAAGTTGGCTAACAATATCAGAGATGGGTACTTTCATGCACGCGTGTGAGGGGGAGATGGTTTGCGAATCTGTCAACCCCAAGATTCCCTACTTCAACGCTCCCATCTATCTGGAAAATAAGGTATAGAAACAGCTATTGACACCGTTGAGATAGTAACTAACCAGCTTGTGATATCGGTAGACGCCCATTGGCAAGATCGACGAAGTCCTTGGGCCCATCAACCAAGTATATTTCACGATCAAGCCTCAAGAAGGCATCGTCGCAACATCCTTCAAGCCCGGCGACAAGGTTTACATCGGCGGTGATAAACTCCTTCCTATCGAGAAGTATGTCTTTTAATGTCCTTATAAGAATAGCACGACGCTAACTGACTAGGTTCCTTCCTAAGCCCAAGCCCCCGCCAGGTAAACATCATAATTCCGCTCCTTCACGATATACGCTCGATTCTAACAAGGTGACAGGTGCTGCAAAGCCGAAGAGGGCAGGTGGTGCGCGCAGTGGGGCCCGTGGCGGCCGGGGTGGTGGTCGTGGTGGTTTCGGTGCTTCTCGAGGTGGTCGCGGCGGCGCTCCGAGAGGGCGCGGTGCGCCTAGGGGTGGAGGCTTCGGCTTCCGCGGTGGTAGCGGTGGAAGGGGAGGTGGTCGGGGAGGGCCCCGTGGAGGCTTCCGGCGTTAGACACGCTTCTCTGTCTTTGCCTACTCCTGTCTAATTACGGCGTTATGGGAACATGGGAGATTCTGCAGGAACCGTTTTATGTCGATATAATTTTGCCCACCCGAAGAGAAATCGCTTTTTTCTGCTTGAATACCGGAGCATGATATCATTTTCGGACGAATCACGAGGCAAGGTTCTTGTAAACGTTCCAAAATTCAGTGAATTTGATTGAATCTTCAATTGTGGCTGGTGTGTGGCGCAGTAGCACTCCATGAAACAATGACGTCTCCTCACACTGGTAAAAGCCTGAAAACGAAGCCAGACTCTGCACGTGCAAGTGTCAACACAACCTCCTTCAGTCTGCAATTGCCAACTCTATTTTGCTTCTCACCTCTCACATCTACAACTAACTGATATATTCCAAGTTCTATCTCTGACTTCCGATCTCTTGCCCCACTTTCTTGGAATGAGCATGTCTCGAAGGACGTCAGCCATGCCTTCGAATTCGTTTACAAACAGCGGTGTCCCAGCAGCTGCTGACGGAGGTACGTTAGTAGTCACTCGACTGAATGGGATCTGCGATTCAGGAGTATTCACCGCGATGCTTCAGGTCAAGAAAAGCAGAAAATGCTTCTATCATCAGATACCGGTCACTTCAGCATGGTCAGGTTAGGCTTCGTGGATCCCGCTGATGGTCGGATAAGTCACTCACTGCTAGTGAAACATTAGGGCTTTACACCTAGCTGATCTAGTGACTGAGCTCAATGGTAGGGAATGCGTCTTAAAGCCCAAAAGAGGGTGTACCTTCCGCTAACCTCCTTCCTTAGGTTTCTGTGGAGGCAAGTTGGGGGTTTGTCCAGACCGAGAAACTTTTAGCCTACTAACCTGGTTATAATAGTGATGTCCGTCTTTTCTTCCTTGCGCTATTGCCTCGGTGACCCTCACGATCACGGTGCTATTTGGGCAGCTCTGGGATTTATGCCTTTCGGCCTCTTCTTCGATTTCATGGATGGAAGGATTGCGAGGTGGAGGAAGAAGTCGTCGCTGATGGGGCAAGAACTAGATTCCCTGGCAGATCTGGTAGGCCGGACCCTCAATGTGTTGACAGAAGTGGCTGAACAGTCCCTTTTCTAGATTTCGTTCGGTATGGCCCCAGCTGCGGCCGCATTCGCTCTTGGGATTCGCACCCCGCTCGATCACGTATTTCTCGCCTTTTTCGTTCTTTGCGGCCTAACACGCCTTGCCCGGTTCAACGTAACCGCTGCCGTCCTTCCCAAGGACAAGACAGGCAAGTCAAAATATTTCGAAGGCACGCCAATCCCCACCACGTTGAGTATTGCTGGGTTGATGGCCTACTGGGTATCGCAAGAGTGGATTTTGGAAGATTTGCCTCTAGGCCTTGCCGCCCATGGCACGGCACTTGAGTTTCATCCTGTCGTTCTACTCTTTGTCCTCCATGGGTGTCTCATGGTCAGCAAGACCCTACATATCCCAAAACCATAAGCAAAAATAGAGTCCACGAATGCTTTCCTTTTTTAGGGTGTCCGTTTCTCGATAGAAATGTATCATGATCATATATTTGGGAAGAGAAGCGTGGGAAGAAAACGATACCAAGCATTTATTGGAGATAAAGTGACCGAAAATGAAGGACATGAACTACATACATTTTTGGAGCGGGTGGTTGAATCCTTCGCAAATGTGTATTATTTAGCCCAGCCCGCATAATGGAAATAATACCAGCTGCCATCAAGGAGATGAAAGCCGCCCTAGAGTTACCAGGGATGGTGTCACATCAGGAGTAGGAGGTCTGGCGCCTCAAGACAGTCATCACTTCAAGTTCTTGCCACGGTCTTGCTTCTTTCTCAGATGATTTCGGGAGAGCCGGACTTTCGAGCTTTCCCGTTGGGAATTTCCGGTGGAGTCGGAGTTTGCAAATTGGAGGCCTAGCTCAGAGAAGGGGAAAGGATCAGGGTTTATCTACTTTGATGGGAACGATGTCTGATATCAACGAGAAAAGGCTTCCCCAATGCAACTATGCGCCCCTGCTTTGGTGCATCCTACGTTTGGTATTTTGCGGTTGAGGTGGCTAGTGGCACGTGACTCTGCCGTGCACCGGGGACCACAGTTCTCAGAGAAAGGGGTTTGAAAAGAGCTGAGGCGGGGTGGGAAAAAAAAATTGAGGGTTTCCAAGATCCGACCAGCAAGGGGTCGAAGTCAAAGGATGTTTTTTTTTCTTGATTCCAGGGAGAATGCACCGATAAAAGAGACAATCTTCTTTTTAAACTTCGAGTTCTCTGCTTTCTTTCGTGAAACAGGTGATCGGGGTCTGAAAAGTGGGTCAGATTTGGGGTTTTCAATCTCACGCCAACTGTTTTTTCTGCTCCGGTTTCCACCCCCTCTTTCCAACCCTGGGTCTGCTGGATCCTCTTTCCGAGGGTCACGACAGGTGGTCCGGGAGTGGCCGCATGGACAGAGCCATGGTCAAATCGCAAATGGAGTTTCCACACAAGTCATCGGAAATCGTGACGCAAATTCGGAATGTTTCAACTCTTGGTGTCACGAAGCTCGCTTCTCTTTCGAGAAGACATGGGCTTGCAATTCTTCGATTGATGAAGCGAACGAGGGACCCCTCTGATCCTTCCCCATCGAGATCCAGGTGATCGTCGTCAAACAAGAATAATAATAATTGTCCTTTGATGAGAACTCATTCTGCTCTTTCTCATTTCTGGGCAACGATTGGGTCAAATGCACATCATCTCTTGATCTTGATTAAATGATTCTTGATTGGGCTCTTTGAGTCTCTTCCACGTCAGGATCAAGAAACTTAAGGCCCGACTTGACGATGTGACGATTTCCACATGCCTCCACTCAACCTGTCCTCGACTGCACCTCTCTTCTGAACTCACACTGTCGAGAGATAGTTATTCTGCCGCGAAGGTGGAATTTCAGACTCTTTAAACATGAAGACTGTGGTGGCGTCTGGGCTCTGGAGCGTGGAAGGGCATCTGCGCACTATTTCGGTCTCTCAGCCGCTTGCAACGGAATTATTTCGCGACAGCTGTCTTCTTGCCATGAAAGTGCTGGAAAAGGAATCAACGTCTTCCTTGATGAAGTTGAGTCTGCAGTCTCGACTTCTTGATTTCCAAGCCAGCGAAGACCTTGACAAGAGAGCATCCCCTCTTTTCGTCCGGGTAACGATCTATTCCTCTCTGGGAATAGCGCCTATTAGCGAGCCCACTTCTGCCGCCCGAAGATCCCAGAGAGGAAATAACAAAACGATCCTTCAGCATCTGAAGCGTTGATTTGGCCAGCGAAGTTTGGTACGCGGGATGAAATATTACCAAGGTTGCACATTCTCAGGTCCTTTCCCGCCTGGAGCTTGTTGTCAACAGTCGGAGGCACGTAAATTACAGGGTCAGGTGCAGTACATGGTCCCAAAGGCAAGGAGATTCACGGGATCGCTCCATCTCTTTCAATTCAATTCATTCACCCATTCAGTCACACTCGCTCTCACACTTGCCTCTTCCTCTCCTTCCTCCATCAATCTCCCTTTGATGTGACCTCCATCAACCCAGGGACACGCTCATTTCATCTGATTATTCTTGCTTTGGTTTTGGCACCTTTTGTAGTGGTGCCGACTTCTCACTCTCGTTTCCCTTCTGAACCCCTGTTTGCTTTCCGTCCCGCCCCAAGCAGGACACCTCACCTCCTCACCTCGAAACCTCGACATAATCCGTGGTTTGACGCGCCTTCCGTTGCCGTCGCTCGACTTTGACTCCTTCGGTACCAGCTCCTCGTTGCCGATTTTGAATTATTGTTCCAAAGCGGTTCATCCGAAATCCGCCATTATCCCACTTATTCCCGCCAAAGAACGCTTCTCCAGGTTCAGGACGTCGACGCCATCATCGGGCCCTGTTCCTCGAAATCCTCCAGGGCTCTCTCCTACTCCGTCCTCTCCCTACTTCTCCTTTCTCCCTTCGTTTTTTGGTCGAATTTGCCGCTCCAAACTCTGAAAGGGTTACGCAGGTCGTCCCTTTTCTCCCATTATACGGCTTTTAATATTGCAGCCCGTTCCTAATCCTGTTACTTTCCCATAGCCATACAGACTTGGTGCATTTACCTCACACAATGAAGTCAACCAGCGTATCGTCGGTCCTTGCGACCTCCATCTTGCTTCTTGTGAGCAGCTCACCAGCCGCCGCTCAACAGGAAACATACATCGGTTGTTTCTCGAGCTCAAGCCCCCTCAAAGATCAGGGGACCTGGAAATATCAAAGTAATGGGTATTGTATGAACCTCTGTTATGGCAAGGGGTACTCCGTCTTTGGCCTACACAATGGAGACGATTGTCTTTGTGGTGACAAGCTCCCCGTAAAGTCAGACATGGGCAGCGATGATGATTGCGACATGGCTTGCGCAGCCTGGCCCACTGTCATGTGTAAGGCTCCGTCCTACGCCTAACCTAGTCAACCAGCTAATCTGTTCCCAGGTGGTGGCTCCAAAGCATATTCGGTTTATCTAACTGGTCTTGAGAAAAACGTTCCATACCTCTCAAGTGGCCCCTCCACGACGAACAGCAGCTCTTCAACAACCAAAACGAACGGGGCCACGCCCAGCGCGAATGAGCAAGTCGCAACATCCACAAATTCTCCTGAACCATCTGACAAGAAGGACGGCCCCAACACAGCTGCCATTGCTGCCGGAGTTGTTATTGGCGTGGTTGGGCTGGCCGCGCTCATTGGCGCTGGTTTCTTCCTCTGGCGCTTCAAGACTCGTCATCCAGCGGACAAACGGTTACGTGAGATGGGCACCGTCGAACAGTTCAGCAAGCCTATGTCTCAAGATTCAATGTCCGACCCCCGCTTTGACGGCGACTTCATGGCGCAGAGGCGCCAGAGCAACGGCAGCATTGATGATGACCGAGATTTCTCGCGCCGCATCCTGCAGGTGACAAATCCCGACCGGCTATAAGAGAGCCTTTAACCCTGCGTGAAAAGAAAATTTCAAAACTTTATGTCGCCAAACATCTTTCTGACATATGATGATCAACCCACGCCATTGGCTTCCTTTGCTACACTTTTCGCACTTGTTCCGCTTTCTCTAGTCAGATACCGGTTCTCTTCTATGAGCTTTGTTGCAGTCGATGATCCGGCATTGTTGAGGTAACCGCGGCCTTCCTCTGTGGAACCGTAGCCAGAAAGCGGTATCTCCAAACCACTATCCGGATATTCGAGGCTTTGCTTTCCGAGTCGTGGCCTCCTATAGAAGGCAACGAGTATCTTGAATTGAGGGCGTTCCGGGAAGGACTGAACTTTTCAATTGAAAATCTTTGGTATTCGTCTTGTTCCAATGTATGTTCCTCGGCTGAGAAGCAGGACTGTTTGCTCCTCACTCTGCGTCGTACTGTATGATATTACTTTATTTACTTTCTAGAGCCTTGCCACGTTCATGTCTTTGTATAAGTATCCACCTTGCGCCGCAACGTAAGGAATAAGGCCGTCTTGACACACGACGACGCTAACGGCGAACTAGCCACAGATCTGATCTGATATATATCTCGCATCAATGCTACATACCATCAGACACCTATAACCACTGGTTGGGAACTTGGGTAGCGACTGCATACACTACACGCGTACCACTTTTCGGTGGCGCCATATCCTTGTGTTCGCAGTGATCTGCCATTGGTAAATTTGATTATACTACGTGTATCACACTTGCAAGAAGTATTTGATAATCTGATCCGGAATTCACGACTGTCCCGTCGCAATCTCCCCGAACGAGATATTCCATTCCCGCCCGAAAATATATCTCCGTCTCGGTGTGTTCGTTTAGTGATACTACCGAAGTTGCTGGAATACGATCCGTGGAGTGCCCGTAGACATGGATCCGTGTGTATATATTTATTACTCGGACTGCGTGGAACAAGGGTATGCACAATGAACCTTGATGTCACAAGTGAAGAAGAGAAGATAGGGAAAACCATGATATAGAAGGAAACTCAAGAAAGCCAGCTCTAGCAATAATAAAAGATGCTTTGCTTGACTGCCGGCTGCTAGGACTGTTGCATGGTACTTCAAATGCTTTCTATTGAACGCGATACCCTCTTTGGCAAATGCTAGAGGCTTGCTCAATGGTAGAGAGCCCTTGCTATAGAAAGTACACTAGGATAGCTCTGCCCTATCACAGAGGGTCAACTGGTAAGCAGTAAACTTCTCCCAAGTAATGGGATTTGGGGAAAGACAACGACTTCTGATACCTGGAGACGGCATGTTTCCGAGTCTAAACTGGCTGTGTGTGCTCTAGCGCTGACTGGGAAGACATGAGAAGTTGAAGGAGGGTGATTGAGTAATTATATTCTCAGGAGTAAGGCATTCTTTTGCGTTCGGGCACAAATTTCGGCCGGACGCGAAAGGCAGATATGACGTTGCGAGAGGGTCGTCCCTCGGGATAATTTCCAGAGGCCTCCCGAAAGTTTCACTCAGGCCTCATCCGACGGTCTCCAACAGACTTTCCTGGCCTGGCCTGGCCAGGTTGGGAAGACACAGTGGCTGGGGGACAAGGAAGAAACAAGGAGGGTAATCATTTTGCGCCGCTTCGAGGTCGGCCAATGTTTGGAGTCGTTAGTAGACAAGAAATGACTCGGCAGTTAGCTCAATGATGTTTGAGTTGGGCGGCGAACGTGGTATAAGTGCAATCTCTGGGTGGAATAGCGCCGTTCGAGAGGCAGCCCATAGTTGCGAAAGGAGAGGCCATGGGGCGTGGAAGGGTTGAGCATCATCTATCGGCCTATGCAGGGTATCCGTACTCGGATTAGACCTCATTTTGCTGCAGAGAAGAGCATCACGATAGGTATTACCACTTCTCAGGCGCTGACGTTGTGAACGTTATCTTTTTACAACATGTGGAGGTGACTTTGTATCGTCAGTCTCGATGGAGAGTCGACGTGAGTCTGGACATGCACACTCAAGCCGATGGGACGGGTTCCACAGCTCCCATGTGCGGTTTCTGACACGTCTTGATCGGCCAAACAACGGGTAAATTTTCGTGGGTAAAGGACTGTGGTGGTTGACGATTCGCATTGCAGCTGCAGAACCCGACACATTTACGTCACTCCGAGGATGCGTGTTGGTTTTGTTGCTGATATGTTGGTCCCTGTTGGTGAACTTAATTGTCTTATTGGACAATTGACCCAAGAGACCTGGAGACGGAACATCTGCAACATCACCTGAAAGTAAGGGCGTGATCGTTCTGAAGGATCGTGCGGATATTACTGTGGCGCAAGCTTGGTGCTAGGCAGCGAGAATCGCCATCCACCCTGTCTTGCATTTTGACTGTCGGCAGGAACGGGTTATGATGGTCAAGCGGCATTTCTTGTGGGAAGTGCCGGAAGATTCTGGGTGGCGAATATGAGACAATCTGCCCCGCCGGATGGAAAGATACTGGGCAAGTTATGGCCCATTATTCACGCGGAGCTCGATGATTATTCTCCGGCATGTGCGTCCATGCAGTTGGGGAAAGTAATATTTTGCATCTGCAGATGGGACAGAGCGATTGGTGAAGAGCATGTGTTGGTTAGCGAGACTCACCACTGAACACCCTCAGATGCGGATGACTATCATGAGGAGAGCCACAATCATCCGAAGCAGGGACCATGCATTGGCGTCGAATGAGTCGTATGAGAACCCGACCAGGCTCGGAATCCTTCGACGCATCTAATTCCATGGCGGGAGACCCGAGTCCTGAAAAGATGGGAAGCCCTTTGCATCTCAATGAGAGGAAAGATGGGAAATGTTGGAAGAGAGCCGTTGTCAAATCGCAACCTGTCGACAACAAGGGGGTTGTTCTTGGAAAGACTCGTAGACGAACCATTTTGCAAGTCTATGCATGAACGTTGCTATCATTGTATGATTTGAGAGTCGCCTATCGGCACCAGAAATGCTGCCTCAGGCACATACTTGATCGTCAAGGAATAACTTGATCGAGGGAAGGAGGAGCAGGAGGAGATATATGTGATTTGCTGGGTTGTGAATTACATGTGACATGGCCGCAATTCTTCCCAAAATCTGTTCGGCGTTGTTGTCGTCTTCCGAAGGTTTTGGAGCTCAAAAAACCACAGCTTGGTGGCCGCATGCACGAATAATTGACACGGGGAAGGTGGATTTTGTCTCTAACAATCCGTGGTGATGTGGTTGAGAGAATCCTGGAAGCAGTTTCACAGAGACGGCTCTGTCTTCAAGAGAGAGAATCTTGACACGTCGATGGTACCCAGATTGCTGAGTTCTGAAGAGAAACCATTGGACAAGAAGGACAGAGCGAGAAGGAAGAGCTCTATTCGCGTGTGACGGCTCTTCATTTATCTCGGCCTCTTGCAGGAGGACTCTGACGCCGCAGGCAAAAACTGGCTTCAAAACAACAAATGGGACAAGTCAACCTTCATGGCGGGCTGGCCCGAATCCCACTTTGCCCAGGACGGAAACACTATCATTATTGTAGATCTTTGACCGACAACGGAAAGCTGGCCCTTGCGGCTTCAGCATCCGAAACGTCGTGAGATCATGGGCCTCCAGGTGTCCGGGCTGGGCATGAGGGGAGCTCTGGATGGTCGAAGTACTTGATTTCGATTCGTCCGCAGAAGGTGCGCAGTGTGGATTTGGGAGCCATCGTCTGAAGTTAGCGTAACCTGGCTTGGGCCAGGCTGGGCTTTTCACCAGCGCTGTTCTTCACCCAATCAGGCCGGCCCGAGATTTTGTTTTTGGTCATTGAGACCCAGCCTGAGGATCCCGCTTCTGATGGACGATTCTGCAGCCGAGTTTGCCGTTGAAGTGCGAACCAGAATGACAAAATGCGCTCTGCTCTCAAGCTGGATCAAGTGGTGCGGGTGGTGAGGTGATAGCGAAAGCTACGCAATTATTCCCAGAACATGGGTGTGAACTCGCGGCATTCTGGTGAAGCGAAGGAGGGTTCGTATCCGCCAATTAGGGCATATGAATCCCGTTCATGGATGGGAGTCACAATCCTCATGGCTAACTGTCAAGGAGGTGGAGGAGGGTCTGAGCCAAGCATGTCTCTTGAGTATTACATAAGCAGAAGAGTGGTGGGACCGACCGAGTGCGCCTGGGGCAAGGCAGATTCGAGTGGTGTTTGATCTGGAAGCTTAAAAGCAAGGCGCAGCACAACGTGGATCGCCATGTGAACCCAAGTGTGTTTCAGGTTCTTGCGACCCTTGCAGAGACATCCCGTGATGACATAACGGTAGATCTATTCTTGTCACATCGTGGCTCCCAAAGCTGGATTCCAGTTTCGTGAATAAGCCCCAGACCTGACAGGATCTGGTTCTTGATCCTCGCCACCCAAGCCCATTTCGCTTTCCTGTGTTGGATGGAACGCATGGGATCAATGTGCCGGGCTGATCGGCCAAGGCAACATGTTGGTGGCCGAATCGGATTGTTAGCCTGAACGTTAAGCAGTGCCGTCGATGCTCCATCCTCCAAGGGATGATCAGCAACCCTCTGGATCTGCGACACTTGGGAATGGATCCATTCCATCTGGCCGTTGCTCCTCGGCCTTCCTTCGTTCAAAGTTCCCCACATGTCCCCAGAGGAGAGCGCTCTGGAGCACTCGGGACTTTTTGCAGTCTAAGTTTTCTGAAATTTGTGGATTGGCTCCTTCCCTCGTGAATCCCTGGCATGGCTCTGACCACGCTGGAACGTGACAGCTCGCCCTGCACGATAATTCAAGAGCTCAGAGGAGACGGAGAGAAGATGGCAACCAGAAGACATGTGTTACGCGCATCACGCCCTGACCCAGCTCGCCAACGGAGAAGAATTACTGCTGCGGTCTTGTTTCTGCAGCTTGAGGCTTGAGGACGAACAATCAACGTTTGGACGGCAAATCCAGAAATAGGGGACGGAAGGGATGATCTCTGACTTGAGTTCATTTGACCAATAATGGCGACAGTTGAATGTTGGATATGCAAGGATCTCAGGGCGGTGAGAATGTGCATGAGGAGGTTTATGGGTTGATGCAATCGGAATAACATTCTTTTCTGATGAATTGAGGATTTTGAGTCCAGTTAGGCCCTGGCAGTCAGATCCACATCGTTATTTTTTCATGAAAACCGGGACAATGGGGAGTCGGAGGGTCACACGGCCACGTTGTGAAGGGGTTGATCAAGGACAGGGATCTGATAACTCCGCATGGTGGCGCTCCCTCCCATCCAACGCTGATACAGAAGGTTGACCATGACTCGGCGTTCCTATCGCCAGGCCGCTCAAAGGAGCAGACGAGTGTGCGTTCAGGATTCCTCTGACTCTGTCCTGAACTCACACTTCCAGGGCCAAGACCACCCTTGGGATTCATAGCCAGGAGCTTGACTGGCGCGTCCAGCTGTCCTCGATTTCGGCTGGGATTGAAGCCTTCATGTCATCACGTAAGACTGAGGAATGCATTTGGCAGGCCTGAGGACCCGATTGGGGGGTTTTGGGTCATGACCCGCCACTCGCCGACTTCAATCCCTGCACACACATCCACATGATGATTCCAGAACCACTGCGCCGTGGATGATGCCAGTGCTCGGAGGGTGCAGAGCTGACGAGATTACAGCAGAATAAGGTTTCATCTTATTTTGGTTGTTTTCGCGCAGTGAGGAGGTTCGGGCATCGCCGGTTATGTTCCGGGGGACTCGATTCTCGAGTCTTTCGGAGTCCCGAAGGCTCCGGCACGGGCATAAGGCAGATGGAAGTTGGAGACAAGGAAGAGAGAGGAGCGAGTGAGGAATGGATCGACCTGATGTGGATGGATCGTTTGCTTCCGGGAAAGTTTCCCCGGAAAGGGGTCAGGAAAGTTTGGTTTTGGAGGCTGCGATGGGACTCTTCTTGGAAGGGCGACCAACGCGCGTTGCTTTTTCTTCGGTCTTTCCGCGAACATCCCGGAAAGAGAAAGCGCCTGCGGAAGTGGAGGAAGAGATTTGGAATGCAGATGGAAGGCCGATGGAATCATGATCCTGCATCTGGCTCAAAAGGTGAAACGCGAATGAGATCGGATAATGGAGGCAGGGGCACCCTTGGCGGGCGCGTGCTTTCTCCAAGTTCCCAGCAGTTGTTTGTCCTCAGTCGAGAGTTGAGATGAAAATCAAATCAAGTCGAAGTCCAACAGGGACGACGACCCACAGGGCTGCTGCTGTCACTGCCTGGAGACACACTCCTGGGCCGTCCGTGGTTGACTTGAGGGGAAAGTTCGGAGCCGTCAGCCGAAGGCACGAACGAACACCAGCCAGCCTGAGGCGGCGAGGCCTCAGAATTTGTCAACTCAGCACTCCTCGGTGCGTTTTCAGACCAGAAGAGACGGACGAGACTGCAGGGCCGGGTTACTTTGTGAAGGATGTAGAGTGCTTATTTCGTATTTGCTGCAAATGCTAAGTCTTCCTCCACGACGTCGCAGACAGGCAGCCCTTGGGGTTGGGATGGCTGCCCCAAGGGGCCTCAGGGGGATTGAAGCTCTGGCAGACCGGCGGTCGATCGCGAGTCTGCCTGCCAAGAGGGCTGACCTTTCCGATCCACCACCCATTTTTCACAGACAGGCACACTAAGCACCAGAGCAAAGAGGAAGCTTCCTTGGTCCCACGAGTTGTTCGCTTTTCACAGCCCTCATAGTTCACTGCCAATTTTATTTTTATCTCTGCATCTTGCCGAGTCACTTGCCTCAGGCTCGTGGGTGTTATTCTTAGGCGTCATCGCCATCCTCTGAAGGCAGTGTTTGTTGATGCTCTCAGGCTAGCAGGAACTAACCTCTAAGCCTTAACGTCGCTCGCCGTCTCCCCGTCGTCAAGCCCAATCTTCTTCTCCTCTCCCAACCAGTCCCACAACTTAATTAATTTCGATTCGACTGCAGCTTGTTTAGCACCACTTAGCGTCCATTCTCCGATAATTTGCGAGAGTCTGTTCTCCAGCCCAGCGGACGTGCCAATCATGAGGCGTACTTAACCAACAGTTTCCAGTGTCGAGTTAACCAGGGTTCGCAATTGCCTTCTCCAAGGGCTCTGGAAATTGCTCCCGTGCATCTGCTCGAGCCGAGTGCGAAATTGATTTGGAATTTCCGCCTCATGTCATCGTGGAGATGGCCTCGTGGTTGTGCAACCCACCATCTCGGGCTGATCTCATCAGTCGAGATCCCGACCGAAAGCGGCTAGTGCTTTCTGACACCTGCAATGCAGGCCCAACGACTCAGTAGTCTGCACGTCCTCTCAGTGCCCGCACCAGCGCGCAAATGAGCGGCCGCAAAAAACCAACAGACAGCCGTTGGCGCCAATGCTCTGCTTGGTTGGTCGGCAGGGCCGTGAAAACTTGGGAAGCAATTAAAAATAATTCTCCATACAAGGCCTGCGCGGTTTTGCTTCCCCATCTTTGATTGCGCCTCAGCCGCGCCGGTTGCGACGGCGGATTGGCCAGCCTCTTGTTGTGCTCGTTGAAGGTTCCTTAATCTCCTCTGCAACAAGTGTCCAGTCTCTGGACAGGAGTGGAAGTCCCAAAATCTCAGAATTTCTTTTTTCTTTTTGTCGATTTGCTATGATTCTGCCGACTCCATCCCGGCCCATCGTTGGTCTGTTGGCTGTAGCCCTGGCTCTGACGATCACTCTGCAGACTGGGAGCCCGTCCTCTGTGTTCTTCATGACAATCTTATTATTCTTTTTCAAATGTTATATCCAGGTTACTGGCTCTTTCTGTTACGACTCATCTCTCTCATCTTCCTCGTCTTATGCACAGGCTCCCACACCCATCCCCCCTCCCAACCCCAAATTCCAAGGCTGCGCGTCTTAGTCTGTCCCGGCGCACTTCCATATCACTTGCATTCGGCCCTTGAAGCCGCGATACTGCCACCATTCCGGTTGTTTCAGGATCTCTTGTTTCTTTTTTCGTCTCATGCCCAGCAGGACTTGACTTCACCTGCCCCTCGAGCTGTATCTGATCATCGCTAGTCCTGCTTCGCACAGCCCACCTGGGTGACCCTGGCACTTACTCCCTCGTCTCATCCCGTCTCCACAGACCTCCTGCAGCTTGTCCTGAGCACTGTTCCTGACAAGCACGCGGCCGGGTGCTATTCCATGGGATCTTCTTCAGGGCGTCCTAAAACTATATCTTGGACCCAACCGCCAATCCTTCGATCCTTCCCGATCACTCCACTCCAACACTCAACCTGAAGTCTCTCTTCCTCTTCTCCCTAACGTCCAACGAGTCCGAGTCTTGAGCTTCCATCATCTCACCTCTTGTTGGTATTGAGTCCTGTCTGCCCAACATCATGCCTCGCACCACTGCTCGCGCGGAGATCCCTCTCCCCATAACCTACACTCCAACTACTCATCGCATCAGCAAAGCGAAGAAAGGCAAGCGCGTTCATGCATGCGAGTTTCCCGGATGCAATAAGGTATATCTGATCTCTGTCCAGTATGCACACCTTGAGCTCTCGCTGACAAGCCCCAAGGTCTTCACACGAGCTGAGCATAGAAGGTGACTACTGCTTTGGCCCTATCCACAACTCTTTTCACGTATGCTAATTCTGCTGTGTAGGCGCCATGAATTAAACCACAACCCAGAGGCTCTCTATCGATGTACGCAGACTGGTTGCAAGAAATCATTTCACCGTTCAGATTTACTCGTGCGCCACATGGAACGACAGTATGTCTGCGGAACCTTCTGTGGTTGGGTCTGTGCTAAATGTTGATTACAGTGAGCTCGAAGCCCAGATGGATTCGTCGGCGCGATGGGGGGGCGATGGGTCTGCTAGAACATCCCCCGAACAATACTCCCCCAGATACACCATGGTGAACCCAAATCCAGCGCAGTTTCTTGCCGTGATGCAAGCCCCGACTCCGATCAAGGCGCCAGCCATTCAACCCGGCCTCACTATTGACGGATTGCTATGGAACGCCATGGAGATGCCCTCTGAGCACCCAACTCACGCCCTTCCTCCGCCTCAAGCCCAAGAGCCTGTGGAAGATTCGCGGTTCTATTCGACGCCGGAGGCCTGCTCATCTCCTTCATCAGAAGGCACATCATACTCCGTCCCCTCATATCCCGGCTCCTCCATCTCATCCACTTCGCCTGGCCTGGTTGATTCCTACCCAGACCCAGTTATCGACTCAAAATTGACATCTTCACCGGCCCCCTTGCACGCAACCCTTGATTGGGACCAACCAGCGAGCAGCGTCGCTCCCACGAGCATGATTCCCATGCCGATAGCGGACAATTTCATTCATCCGGTAAAAAGCACCCCCTGTATTTGGTCCCGGGACCCTTACTAACCAGTCCGCATTAGGCCCTACAATCATGGCCCGTCGCGCAGCATATGAGCTACAATGGGAATTACCTACCACCAGTGCCCTACGAAACGACTGTCGGCGCTAAGTCTTGGTCCCTATGATCACCAATTTTCGACACTCCCCCGACATCTAATGACGAAGTAATACCTATGTAACTCAATCACATCTCGCGGTAGCACATTCTATTCCGGCCTGCATCTCCGGATTGATCTACACAAACGTGCATCAAAATGACCCGGCCAATGATACGAAATCCGGGATTCTATACAAAGCCAAAAGGGATCACCACGCTTGCGCCATCTTGAGCCAATCTCACCGCATGAACAAAACAAGGAATCATGCTTAGATGTACGGGAGCTAGGTACAGCCTTGTCTTCCCCTACGGACTCGCTGGAATGGCAACAGCAATCATGCAACGAATGCTCGATCGAACGAGGCCAAAAAAAACAAAACAAAAAAAACAAAAAAACAAAGGCAATGCGAGTAGTACCTTGGACCTCGACAACACCTCCCCTCCTCGAGAAACGATTTATAATTACGATTTTTTATTTATTTTATTTTATTCATTTCTATTTCTTCCTCTCGATTTCATTTGCCGACTTAGGAACATTATGACAGCATTGGTTTTGAACGAAATTATGGATAGGATTTAGGCGTTTCCGTTTTGCATACACTGTCGAGGTTGTGTTTGTTCATCTCGAGTCCTGTGCCACTACACTCCTGTTAGAGGTTGTTTACATACGAAATTTATACCCCGCTTTCCTCTTCTCACCTAATCTGCCTTTGCTGTTGGATGATTTATCTTGCATATCTGATGTGTCCGGATTGCCATGGATTGATTTGTCGCTGGTGTCTTTACTTTTGTGAGGTCCATGCTAGATTCCTCTTTTGATTGTTGAGACTTGCGACGCCACTGCGAGTGCGCAGTCCTGTCGGCCGACTCTACGGTTAGAGCAAACAATAATACAGAACGTTTGATCAACCTGTATCTCATCGAGAGAGTACCATCGTCGTTCTAATGGCTGAATACTAACTCAAATTCAATCCACACCAATGCAGTTATCTATACCCCCCTGTTCTTGGGAATCAAACTATCGGAATCGCCATTCCATCGCCCCTCAAATCACTTCCCGCACTATACACCAATCTCCCTTCATCATAATGACACCGAATAATCTGGCCTCGCCCAAAAATACCCCTCTCCCACCCCTTCAACACCTTCACCTGATGTCCGAGTTTACGCAATCCCTCGACAGCCTCGTCGCTTATCCCTTCTTCCACATACACCGTCCGGTCGAGAGCTTTGCCAAGTTCCGCATTCCCCGCCGCAATGCAAACACGCGGCGAATCTAGCGCCGCCTGCGGGTGATAGTTGAACGCGAGCATGTTCAGCAGAACCTGCACGTGCCCCTGCGGCTGCATGAAGCCGCCCATGACGCCGTAGACGGAGTGCAGGCTCCCGTCGGCGACATTCGTGATCAACGCTGGGATGATGGTGTGGTACGGCCTCTTCCGCGGGCCAAGGACATTCGGGTGGTCCCTTGCGAGGGAGAAATTGGCGCCGCGGTTCTGCAGTGTGAACCCGCAGCCGCGCGGGACGATGCCAGACCCGAACCCCGCGTAGTTGCTGTTTATGAAGGAGATGCCGTTTCCTTCTTTATCCGTTACGGCGAAGTAGACCGTGTCGCAGTGGTTGTGGGCTGGGCTGCCGTGGTCGAGGATGTCGGACGCCCTGTCGGAGTTGAAGAGCTGCGCTCGTTGCGCCAGGTAGGAGGGGGAGAGGAGGTCCTTTGTTGGGACGGTTTCGACGTCCGGATCTGTTACCCACCATGAGGCGTCGGTGAATGCGATCCGGAGGGATTCGATGACGGCATGGAGGTATTCCGCTGAGTTGTGCTGGTCTTGCCTGAAGGAGGGGATTTTGCCGGCCTTTTCGAGTTCCTGGAGGATCCCTAGAGCCATCAGGGCTACGATGCCCTGTCCGTTAGGCGGGTGTTCCCAGACCTCGACGCCCTGATTCGGCTCGTCGCCGTCTGTCCCGGCTGCTTGTTTGTCTGTGATATTCTGCCCGCTGAACCTGAGTGAGATGGCCTCTGTTTCTTGGGTTCCTGTTTCAGAGTGGTATTTGAGGTCGTCAAGACTCAGGTACCCTCCAAGGTCTTGGACTACCTTGACGATTTCTTCTGCGATGCGGCCTTCGTAGAAGCCCTTTTTGCCATTGGAGGCGAGAGAGCGGAAAGTCTGGGCCATCGTGGGATTTTTCAAGATTTCGCCGGCGAGGGGAGGCCTGACGCCCTCTTTAGCGTTGGGGTCCGACTTGAGTATTTCGCGGAAATTGGGTGAAGCGTTTCGAAGCAGACTTTCGCCTTCATGCCACTGGGTGGTATTAAAAATAGTTTCCAGAAATTTCCTGGCCCTATGGGGCGGGCGCAACAGAACCAGTTCGGAGGTGTATACTTACAAAGTACGCTGATAGCTCAGATACAGGGAAACCTTCTTCCGCAAGCTCAATTGCTGGATTGAGAATCTGTTGCAGAGAGAGCTTGCCGCTGCCAAACTTTTCGACGGTATCAACCCACCCAGCAGCTGCTCCGGGGACTGTGACCGCTAAAACGCTGTGCATCGGGATGCCTCCTGTTTCATTAGGTCCAGCATTCAGATCTGCTCGGATCTTCTCAAGCGTCACGTTTGCAGGATACCGGCCAGAGCCATTGAGAGAATGAATCTTTTTCATCTTTGCGTCGTAGTAGAGGCAGAACATATCTCCTCCAATTCCGGTGGACGACGGTTCCGTGACATTGAGTGCGGCAGCTTTAATCCCTGATGTTAGAGACAACGAAGATTATACGGCCCAGCCCTGGCTTACCAACTGCCACTGCGGCATCCTGTACTGCTCATTAGTGTCTAGATGCCACGCCACGCCGAAATACGAGAACATACCGCAGCATTCCCGCCCTCATTCAAGATCTTCTGTCCCGCAGCCGCCGCGAGTGGCTGGGTACAGGTGATGATGCCGTTTGTACTATGGACGGTGCTCCTCCGACTCGCAAAGGGCGCGAAGTCGGGGTTCTGCCGGGAATAGACAGCGCGCGAGTTGAGAGGCATGTTGGCGGGGGCGTGTACGGAAAGTCAGTCTGAGAAGAGGCGATCAGACTTGAGGGCAGGGAACCCTTATAAATTGGTGAGTCAAGGTTCCAATTTTACCCCAACTTCCTCGGTACTGGGAGCTTGTGGGGGTTGTATGGGTCTGGTGCGTTATGGAGAAACGGACGCCGCCGGAATAATGAACTAATATACTGCGCCATTGACCGCGTAGTACTGAGTCAAGATTTTAAGAGCCAGTATGTAATTCTTATCTGAGTTAAGAAGACTTATCTTGACACTTCGATCAGAGGGCTGGACAACTGATACCCTCCAAGACAAGATGACAGTCATGTGACTTGACTTCCAATTGTGACGATATGGAGTCACGTGAATGAGGGGTCAAATGACCTTCCATATTTGGTTAGGCTTGTCCTCTGCTTCTGGTGCGTCATTTCAACGTTGAAGTTTATCGCTTGACTTCAACCCTCCATCTCCCCCGACCAAGGTCGCTTCTACCGAATCCGCAAGGATCATATCAGATTTCCCGATCATTTCGGTGGGACCGGGGAAGGAAAGAACTTGCTCAAGGGCCAGAAGGACTCGCATCGGCTTCACGTTCGCCGAGACAAACAACTTCGAAGCTCCACCCCGCGCCGAAGACGGAGTTGGGAGCCTGGAATCTTGACTAGCCGTATCATCTGACAAGTACACATCGGTTGGCTTTATCCTTTAAAGCCATGGAACAGATTATCTCTTGATCGATAACCTTTCATGTTGGTTTCTTGTTGGACCGGCTGAGCCGTTTTATACCTCTTGTTTACTTCTTCACGGGACGTTTATACTTGGAGGCTGAATTGCTCATCCGCTGTTGCACGAGATGGTGGTGTTTATTGACTATGATCACGATACACCTGGGCATAGTGGCTTCTCAAAAACCTACGTAGAACCCGGGAAGCCGGTGTTCTCGAAGCTGAGCGTCGGTTTTGATCTGTCCGACGCGAGCGAAGGTCCCTCTGTCGAAGCCTCATCGGAAACCCCAAGTACGCCTCACGAGAATGGGCCACAAATCGCGAATCGGAATGCCTTCTCAGCTGCTCTTAACTGCTATCCGTATGAGTCGCTTCGAGCCATGTCACTTGCGTGTCTGGTTCCCCTCTGAGTTTGCTAACACGCAAATCCAGGATTGCTAAGGAGATTGCTCGGTCAATTGACCTTAATACCCTCCATGCGCTCTCGGGAACATGCCGGCAGATTTATGCGAACCTCGCTCCTTACCGGCAGCAGCTCGCGAAGCAGACTTTACGGTGCGAGAACGAGTACATCGAGACTCTCTCGGACATGCTGCGGAGTGATACCGCTATTCCTGAAAGTGTCAAGTCCGTAATTCGGTTGCTAAGTCGGAGCGCGATGAGTTCTGGACAGCTCACGAGCGGGAAGGTCTCTAAATGTGCGAGGGACATGGTTGCAGAATGCCGCGGGTGCGCAAAGATTGTGTGTCGGGTAAGTTTCTACTCAAGGAAACTTCTTCGGGTCGTGTTGTCGAGTGGTTGTATCGCGGTACTGACTTCTTTTAGAACTGTACGGCTAAACCCCCGGACAGTACGACCCTGAAGAACCGCATTCGCCGGCTTTGTACGACCTGTCGGAAAGCACCGCTGGACAAGCTCGTTCCCTCTTCTTACCTTGCCCTTCGATCCTCAACCCTGTCCGATCCCGCTGGCAACAACTCTGCCGTAGCCGTCCGAGATATATGTACCTGTCAAGATGTCCTTTGGCTCTGCAATCAATGTGGACAAAAGCTACGCAGGAGTGATACCACATATCGCCGGGTATGGTGGTGGCGCACGCGGTACAGCACATTTTTGGGTGGACTGGGGACAGGAATCGGCGAAGGCTGCCAGGGGGTCAAATGCGGCAGAGGGGAAAACTGCCTTGCAGCGCAAGAAAATGAATTCGAGGTTGAGTGCGAAGCTGATGAGTCAATGGCACACAGCCCCCCGGAATATGGCTACCATTTCGGACATCGCTTTGAACAAGCGCACGCTGGCTCTCACAACCATCATTCAAATGAGCAGTGGGAGGACCCCGGGGAGGAAGAAACAGGGTATCTCAGACAGGAGATAATTGGAATTGGAGGAAGGGTCAAGCAGATAACCAAAAAGCGGGTCATGGTTGGGGCTTGTGTCGTCGAGCACGAGGACGAGCGGGAAACAGGGGAGTATCTTACTCGCGAGGAGCAAGGGGCGCATCGGAGTTGGTGCGGTTGGTGTTGGAGGGTCATCCCTGCGAAGCATGAAATGGCGTCTTAAGTTCAAGGTGCTTGATTTGTTGCTCGTATTGCATGGTTGGTATCATTCGAAGAAAGTTGACTGCACGGCAATTTAATCGATTCTCGCTCAGCGTTCATGGTTATCCGGGCTGGACTGTTCCTCTCTATTATATAGAGCAGAATCTGAAGTTTTGCCATCATCCGGGGGCCTACAAATAGTCATTCAGCTTCTCCCTCGACACAACCTGACTTTCTATGACACTCGAGGAGAAATTCCTCAGCCTGACATGCCCAGATTTCGAGCAGACTGCCCAGGGCTGTCTGCCGATGACACAGCCTGCACGGTGGGGAGAGCTGGGCTTGGCTGCGACTCTCTGAGTCAGATCGTTGATGGTGGCCGAGATGCGTGTTTCGGGTTCTGCGTCCGAGGTGTCTGTTGGTTTGTATTCTGGACGTCGTTACGGAATCGTGATGGAGACTGTGATTTGATGATACTTCATGGAGAATCTTCAGTGACAGACTCTGATCTTGGACTGGAGAGAGGCGCTTTTGGACAAAGAAGGGCGCAAGATGGAGTTGAAGTCCCACATCTCGTATGGCTCTGAAGGTTGGACTCCACTCGGGCGATCGCTGCTGACGGTTTTATTTTTTTTCTTCCTTTTTGTATCGGCTCTCGGCCCTTTGGAGGGAGGGACAGGGCAGCCAGAATGCAGTCGGAGGAGGTACAGTTCGTTCACTTCAACGATGTTGTATGTACTTCAGGTTCTTTGAAAACTACGCATGCCATCATCAGGATTAAGAATGACTTGACTCTTTCTCTAGTACCACATCCCTTCTGCTGGGCCGCTCTCAAGCTTCCTGGAACTGCAGCGCGAATTCGCGGCCTCCAAAAGCGGCGTGCAGACCCTGACGCTCTTCAGCGGAGATGCCTTTTCGCCCTCCCTCGAGGCGACCGTTCTGAAAGGAGAGCAGATCTGCCCGATCCTAGATCTCGCGAAGATCGATGTTGCCTGCTATGGGAATCATGGTCAGAGGCGGTTCCCGCGCTCCTTTTCCCCTCTGCGAGGGAGGGGAATTGGGTTGACCTGAACTGGAACTAACTGACGACGATAGATTTCGACTTCGGCAACGCAAGACTCATCGAGCTTTGCGGCCGCCTGAAGATCCCCTGGGTGCTCTCGAACGCTTATCACCTGCCGCGCGGGGACGGAAAGAGGTTTCTTGGGTCGGCACAGGAGTACCTCGTCAAACAACTTGGTGATGGTCTTCGGGTCGGATTTATAGGGCTGGCCGGGACGTATGTTGATGGACGTCCATTTCGCGATGGAGGCAGCAGCCCGACTGATCTGATTGTGATGACAGTGACTGGCCGTCAAACTGTGAAGACCTCCCGCCGTGCGAGATCGAGTCTCCCGTGGATGTCGCGTGCCGGCTCGCCAGGCATCTCCGAGTACGCGAGAGGTGCGACTTGGTTATTGCGCTGACGCACATGCGCGTTCCAGAGGATATGGCCGTGGCCAATGCCACCGCCAAGGGGGACTGTAGGGTTGACTTGCTCCTCGGCGGTCATGACCATGAGGTCGTCCGGAGGTTTGAAGGCGATACGGATGTGATTGCAGGGAACGTTGAACAGGGGCGATTTATCGCCGACGTAGAAGTGGACGGAATGGTCCCTGATGCCCAAGGCAATATCCGACTTGTTAAGAGCGGAACCGACTGGAGAGGGTTGTCACTGATCCGGTTGGTCCTTTACAGAGATGAAGCAGGGGCCGTCGTGAGGACTACTGTGAAACGTGGGTGCTCGCCGCTGTTCGAAGTTCGCAACTGACCTCGAGGGAACAAAGTGCGACAGTATACCGATATCAAAGCCGCCGTAGCAGCGCCGGTATCTCCTCCAACTGAGATCGTGGAAACGCTAAACAAAATTCATGATCGGGTGGGAGGTTTAGTACAGAAGCCCCTCCTACACTCTGCCGTTGCGATCGACTCGCGTAACTCTGTAATTCGGAGGCAAGAAACAAATATGGGCAACATGCTGGCGGACGCCATCCGCGCGTTCTACGATACCGATGTAGGTCTTTTCAACAGCGGCGCGATCCGAAGTGACCAGGTTCAGGGGCCTACCGTCCCTGATGGCGAGCCCATGCTGGTCAGGGACATTATCAGTAAGCCAATAAGCCATCTCTGCCGCGAGCAAGAAATGACAATTGACAACACAGATATCTGCCCTTACGGAAACGCCATTCTCGTCAAGCGTGCCACCGGCGAGATTCTCCGGCTCGCACTGGAGAACTCGGTGTCCGATAAGCACACGGACGGCCGTTTCCTGCAGATTTCAGGGCTGAGGATGGTTGCAAGCTGGCAACGGCCGGAGGGAACTCGCGTCATCGACGTCCATGTCGAGGGACCTGATGGCACGCTGGAGCCGCTCGATCCCAACCGTACATACACCGTGGCGATGCCCTCGTTTATCGCGCAGGGGTATGATGGCTTTACTTGGTTTGCGACTCTCGAGACGGTTGTGGGCGAGGAAGCGGCAATGACGGACACGGGCCTGCTCCTTACTATGCTGGGGCATGGCGAAGAGTCTTCCGATGGGGTCTATTCAGAGAACGGAGCTCATGCTCTGGGGATCGAGCGTGCCCGGACGGTGACAGTCGGGGGCCAGAACCCCTTGGACCGTCTGCCTGTGGTGAAGCCTGTTGTAGACGGTAGAATCCGGTTTGTTGAAGCATGATCGACTTTATTTAGGGAGATTTCAGCCGATGATAGATAGAGATTGCCAATGAAGAACGTTGTCTGTCAAATGGCCTGTCTTCCTGGTGGGTGCAGTGAGTCGACCAGTCGATCTTTTCAGGCCAGGAGATCAACACCTGAAGCGCTCGCAAACAACTCCAAGCTCTGCAGAGCAAGAATGCACTGACGCAAGACAACGCTAAGATAGCTGACAGACTCCGGATATTTATCCAGCTGGCCGGCAGCCGACCTCGGCAACGAACCGTTCCAGAGAAAGAGGAGGGACTCGGAAAATCGGCTGGAACGGCAGGCTCCCTCGTGGACCTGGGCTTCGAGATAAGTGGGGGTCGCTTCGTTTGCCTCGATGAAATTTATTGTCATTGACTCGATTCGCATTTTATTTAGTTTCTTCGCTTTCCTTTTGGTCTGGGTATGCATCCAACGACCGGTCATCATCCGGGCTTCCACTGTCCGTTGCTGGAGCATCCTGTTTCCAGCACTCATGGATACGCCTGATCGCATCCTCTCTGCGTTCCCTTTGTCTACCTTGAGTGGACGCTGAAAGATATGGAGGAAAAAGATGTTGTGGAAGCGCAATCGCCGGAACGGCCTCATACCTCGAGCACGAAATCTGATGGTGACTTCCACTCTATCTCCCAAGGCTCTGACCGGGTGCCGAATGTGCAAGGAAAGGACCAGGAAGACCGGGTTGGCGTTGACAACCCTCGTCAGCAGGATGAGCGTCCAATAGTGGTGCCCCGGCTCAAGCGGAGGGGACTCTTCGGCCAAATAACGCTGCTCGAAGAAGTCGAGAATCCCAAGTCCTACCCGAGGAACAAGAAATGGTTCATTACCTTTGTTGTTGCTGTCGCTGGCTCGGTTGCGCCCATGGGTAGTTCGATCTTCTTCCCGGCCCTCACTCAGGTGAGCGAGGAGCTCGCCGCAACGACGACCGTGACGAACTTGACCATCTCCCTGTACATGTTGAGCATGTCTATATTTCCGCTGTGGTGGTCATCTTTCAGTGAACGGCTCGGCCGACGAACAATCTACCTCGCATCCTTCGGCTTGTTTGTCGTCTTCAATGTCCTCTGCGCAGTCTCAAATTCTATCGCGATGCTTATAGTCATGCGTCTATTAAGCGGAGGGGCGTCGGCTTCCGTCCAAGCAGTGGGCGCGGGGACCATTGCCGATATCTGGGACACGCGAGAGAGAGGCCGGGCTATGGGGATATTCTACTTGGGCCCCCTGTGCGGCCCACTGGTAGCCCCTATCGTCGGCGGGGCCTTGGCCCAGCGCTGGCAGTGGAGGAGCACAATGTGGTTTTTCACTGCGTACGGTGCGGTGGTCGTCGTGCTGATCCTCCTCGGTCTTCCGGAAACGCTGGCAATGACCACCAAGTCCTGCGCCCCAGATGCAGGAGCCGAACAGGGGGGGTCAGTTGGGCGTCGGTTGAGCCGGGTGTCTTCTCGACAGGTTATCGGAGCCACTGCAAGATGGCTTAAACTGTTCAAGATAGTCTTCCTTGACCCGCTGAAGATCATTCTATACTTGCAATATGTTCCAGTTGCGTTGACCGTCTACTACGCGGCAATCACCTTCGGCTCCCTCTACGTGCTGAACGTCAGTATCGAGCATACCTTTGTTGAGGACCCTTACAACTTCGACACCTTGATAGTGGGCCTGCTCTATATTCCAAACTCTCTGGGCTACATCGTCTCCAGCATCTTCGGCGGGCGATGGATCGATAAGATCATGGAACGCGAAGCAAAGAAAGTAAACCGATACGACGAGAACGGTAAACTCGTGTACCGGCCTGAAGACCGGATGCGCGAAAACGCCTGGCTGGGCGCGATGCTCTACCCAGCCGCTCTGATCTGGTATGGCTGGACGGCAGACAAGGGCGTATACTGGCTTGCGCCGATGGTTGCCAACTTCTTCTTCGGCATCGGGTCGATGCTCATTTTCAGCATGGTGACGACGATGCTGACCGAGTTTATGCCGAAGAAGTCGTCTGAGGGTGTGGCGCTGAACAACTTCATGCGCAATATCTTCTCGTGCGTCGGCTCGTTTGTCACAGCGCCGATTATCGATGGAATTGGCAATGGATGGCTCTTTACCATTGTTGGTCTTGTTGCGTTCGCGAGCAGTGCGGTCATTGTCGTTATGAGAGTGTTTGGGCCTCGGTGGAGAGCCTCGATGGACGTTCTTGTGCAATAGTAATAATGAAAATGAAATAATGAAACTACAACTTAGGAAACTAGGTGAATGCCTAGCACTGTGCGTTGGTGACGGATGCTCTGCCTGCCTACTCGGAGTATACTGTTGGTAGTCGTCATCGCGCTGTGCCTGTTGTCTAGCATTAGGACCAAGTATAGTACGTTGATACTCTTCATCTATTATCATATTAAGTACGCCAATATTGATCCATCTTGTTATTCTCAAAGTTAGTAGACTTCCAGCAACATGGGCTTCCCAACCCTCGTCTACAACCAGCTCTTCCTCCACCCACCCCCTCCAACCCTCTCCTTCGCCCACCAAACCGTGATAATCACCGGCGCCAACACCGGCATCGGCCTCGAAACAGTCCGGCACATCCCCCGCCTCGGCGCCGAAAAGGTCGCCCTCGCTGTGGACATCGCAGCCGGCGAAGCCGCCCGCACACAGATCGAGTCGGGCACTGGACGGCCCGGAGCGCGTGCAGTGTGGCACCTCGATCTCGCAGATTTGAGGGCAGCTGAGGCGGATTATACGGGATATTCGGCCTGGTTTGATTATCCCTTAGCTCGCTATCCTGAGTCTAATGTACGATTCCAGTTGGAGACTCCGTGAAGAGATCTGTCTTCGATTGTATACACCAGAGGGTAAATAAAACACCGTGGCTTTTCCCCTCGACAAGCTGAGCCTTGAATCAGCGCTCATAATCCCTGACCTGCTTTTCCCCCTCACCAGATCTTCTTCTCCCCTCCCGCATCTTTCGTGCCCTCGTCATTCTCAAAAGCGGTACTCTCGATGCCACCAGAGTCTCCGGGGCCTGTCTCAGCCTCTTGCGGGTTCATGGTCGGGGTCTCAGCGAGGAGGTCGTCGTATTTATACATATCGGCGTCATTGTCGCCCGCTGCACCGGGGTCGACGCTGTAGCTGGCTGGGGCGTTGAAGTCGTCGTCGAGGTTCCGGAAATGGTACTTTGGGTCTGTCATTTTGGTTCAAGCAATGAGATATACTTGGTAATCTCAGGCTGTTGTGTTGTATGAAAAGAGTATTTGGGTTGTAAGTATTCATATACTCTGTGGGGTCTGTGGCGAGGTGATGGAGTGGTTATGTGTGCAGTGACTCGACGTTGATGTCACAGAAGCGAAGAGCCAATCGTAGCTGGCTGATGGCTGCCTCAGGATCTGTGCAGTTGGAGTTGGTTGAGGGAGGTCAACGGTGGCACCTTCCTTCTACGTGGCGGTTGGACGTGCTGCAGTTCTGGGAAGGTGCAAATGACCCGCTGCCCAAAAGAAGAAGCAATGGGCACCTCAGTCAATCAACCTTGGAAGTGGTCGTACCTGCCCTTTCTGGGCCCTGCGGTTTTATCGTCACTGCGAACAGAACAAGAAGGAGCGACGGTTTCATTACGAATCGAGACGATGCATTTGCCATGCCAATCTTCAACTGAGACGAATATATTGCCATCATGAGCCATCCTCCGTTCGGCGTCGTCAATCTGATTGATGATACACAGAAGCAGATGTAATCCAGGAACCATACCTTAACCACAAAGAAAACAAGAGAAACATATCAGAATCAACCAGACAATGTAAATGCAAACACCGGCTATGCATATTCCTCATGAACTTTGAATGCCTCGGCGGCTGCTGGAATTCAAACCATAATGCAGGGGACAAAAACGTTCACATGGTATAAAAGAAATAATGCATATTCTGAATGAGTCCTGTGAATGGTGTACAAGCTTTTCAGCCTGGCAAGGTAGGCATCTATAAGGACGAAAATATAGTTGGTCAATGTGCGCTGATGACTGCCTTGAGCATGCCCTTCAGCTTGGAAGCGGGCCCCGAAGGTGGCGGAGTGGGCTCCCGTCTTCGTCGGTGACGGTGCCGGCGACGTTCAGGGTCGTCTCTCGATCGATGAGCCTCCTCTCGATGCTCAGGTTGCTCTTGCCCTTCCACAATAACCTCCGATCTCCTTCGAGCTCTTCGAGCGTCAGATCGAGAGGGCTCTTCTGCCTTGCGACGAGTTCCTGTGGAGCGTTCGTGCGAGCCCCTTTCGGTCGAATAGCCCAAATGATGGTGTCCATGGGACTGGCTAGCAGACGACCGTCTTCGTGGTTGATCGACGATGTTAGCAAGCGCCCTTGACCCACTAATCCTGGGGATTGGCTCATTGCTCGAAACATCGTCCTCGGATGGTGCATACTTAAGGAAGTGCCGGGGTTTCGGGACCGTTGATTGGGAATGCCTGGATGATGATTCCCTTCTGTCTCCCTCATGGCTGCCTGAGCTTCGGTGTCTTGACTTCCTATGTCCAGCCTCCGTCTCCCTGGTACTACTCGTTCGCTCAACTCGCTCGGTTCGCTCGGCTCGTTCGGACCGCTTCGATCGTTCACGATCCTTCTCTGTACTAGACCGTTCTTTTTCGGCACTAGTCCGGTGGTGCCGTCTGTGTTCCCTCCTTGATTTCGCTTCGTATTGCCTTCGTGACTCGTCGAGGGCTGACAGCCACCGCTGGCTCAGCTTATTACGTTCAGGACGCTGCGGTGCTTGGTGCCGACCTCCTTCCGAGGAGCTTTTTGAATGACGCCGCTCTCCATAGGTGTCGTCCACGTACGACCGCCGCTTTTTTCGCCTCGAACGCTCCAGAGCTTCCACAGCAATAAGGGCGAACCGGTCTCCCGGAGAATCTTCTGAGCCGACTTGCGCTGAAGTTTCCGGCACCAACGTCCGTGGGGAAGGCTCTCTAAATATATCCGTTTCTTCGGGTTCCCCTGCGCGCTCGTGGCCGGGCTCAACTGGCGCGGGACTCGGATCATTGGAGGGATTATCCGAAATGTCCAACGCTCTAGGAGCTTCTTGGGCTTCCATCTCCGCAGGAGATTCCTCAACTGTTGGAGGTTCCTCGGCTGGAGTTGGTTCTGGGGACGCTTTCTCTTGAACCTCCTCTGATGGGTCTTCGGTGACGACTGGTTCTTCAGCTGTCTGTACCGGCTCAATTTTTGGCTCTGCGCTGGGTGCTTCTTCCACGACAGGCGCTTCGGTAGACTCGTCTTCAGCAGGCGACCCTTCCGTGGGCGGGTTTTCGGAAGGTGTCTCAACGGGTTGCGGCGCTTCGGCTTGGGCATCTTGAGGGGGGGATTCTGCAGCCGGTACGTATTCGAAAACTTCCTTGGCAGCTACAGCTTCCGGCTCTGGTTCTTCGACCACAGCCGGCTCATTCGATGCCTCATCCGCATGAACAGCGCCAGGCGAGCTGCTAGCCGCTTCTTCGGGCAATTCCTCTTTTGACGTCTCTGTTGCGGATACCGGTTCAGCAGCAGGTTGCTCGACTGATTCGGCCAGTTCGTCCGCTGGAGGCTCAGGGGATTCATCAGAAGGGATGGGTTGCTCTCCAGTCCCACTCGGCGAAGGCGCCGGGCAGTCGGGCTCTCTGGCCTCAGCGTTGGCAGGAGCTTCTGGTGCGGGAGCTTCTGGTTCTGCAGCATCTTCTTTTTCTGGTTCCGCAGGAGTAGGCGTGTTAGGTGTGTGCTCCTCTGGCCTCGGCTCCTCCGGCGCAGGTTCTGTGGCTCGCTCATCTATTATGGGCGTTTCTTCTAGCGCAGGGTCTTGAGGCTCTTTTGCGGCAGGAGGCTCTTCCAGAGATTCTTCACTCGGCGCGATCTCGGGCTCTGCTGCGTCAGCCTGAGCTTCGGCCAAAACGGGCTCAGGTTCGGTTTCCGCAGTCTCGGTCGCTGGCGCGGCCGTCATGCTCTCTACCTTGTCCTCTTCTGCCTGAGCGACGCCGCTGGACCCAGGAACTTTCCCTTCCTCAACAGTCGCATCTTCGGTCGGACACTTCACCGGGTCTTCATTAGCAACTTCAATTTCTGGAGCTCCGGCTACTTCAGGCTCATTCTCTTCGACGGGAGGTCCGGCAATTCCCTCTGGCTTCTCTTGGTCTTCATCAAAGTCGATGAGGGCTTCGGCCTTTCTAGCTGCTTCTTCAGCCTCTAGCTTGGCGTCTTCTTCGGCTTGCTGCGCTGCTGCTTCTTTCTCCGCCTCTACTTTGTCGGACCCTGCTAGAGGATCACACTCTGGGAATTCGTCTTCTGCACATAATTAGCGATATAATCTTGTTTGAAAGCTTTAGTGTTGCATACGCACCATTGCTATGTCCATCAGCAGATTTTTCTGTGGGCTGCTCCTCAAGTTCATTTGTGGTACTTTCTTCCGTTTGTTGGGGTGTCGCCTCCAGCTGGTCGATGGCTTCCGAAGCTTGGGCTTCGTCTTTGGCAGGTTCGGGCTCTGGAGCATCACCATCACCTGGTGCGGGCCCTTCTTCGCTTGATTCTTCAACGGGCTGCTCGACGCTTTCCCCGGGGTTTTCCACGTCCGTCACGTCCCCTGTAGGCTCCGGTACATTGTTCTCTTCGGTCAAGTCTACCGTTGGGTTCTCTGCCTCTTCATTCGGCTCCGCAACCGCCGCTTCTTCGGTAGGCGCGGGGGCGGACTCGAGTTTTTCCTCTGTCCTTGCGGGAGGAGTCTCTACCTCTTCATTCGATCCCGTGGCAGCCGCTTCCTCGGTGGGTGCGGCCACGGGCTCGTGTTCCTCTCCGTTCTGTGGGACAGGGATCTCCGCTTCAGTAATTTCGGGAGGGGCTTGCTCTTTGCTCTGATCTTCAACGGGTGCTTCAACTTCTTCCGGGGGATCTCCCACGGGTGCCTCCGATTCGGCGGGCGGTGGTGTGGATGCCTCGTCGTTTGACTCGGTTGGAGCCGGTTCCTCGCTAGTCGGATCGGATGGCTTGTCTTCCTCGTGAGGCTCTGCGACCGGCTCTGGCGCCTCGACTGGCTCGGACGGCTTTTCCTCGTCCGCTGGCTGTGCGGGGAGTTCATCTCCAGCGACCTCCGTAACGTCTTTTGGGTCTCCGGCTGGTTCTGAAACAGGTGTTTCTGCTGGATCTTCTTCTGCAGGGGGCTGTTCTGGTTGCTCAGATGGCTCAGCCACGGGCCCTTCAGTTGCTTCCTCCGCTAAAGGCGCCTTTTCTTCCTCAGTGGATTCTGCTGGAGCCTTCTCTTCTTCGCTGGCTGCAGCCGGTGTCTGTTCGTCGATCGGCTCTGCGCATGGCGACTCCGCAGGGGGCGCTTCCGCTGTCTCACCTGATTCGGCGGCAGGCTGCTCAGGTTGCTCAGCAGGCTCGGCCACTGGCTCCTCGCTTGATTCTGCGATAGGCGCATCGACTTCTTCACTCGCCTCGGTCGCGGGTTGCTCTGGCTCCCCGACGGCCTCACCTGGTTCCTCGACGGTGGTTGCGGATGTTGCAACTCCCTCACCATTAGAGTCCGCTGCAGCAGTTGGTTCCTCGCTCACTTCAGTATCGGGCTGCTCTGTTTGCTCAGAAGGCTCGACTGCGGGGTCAGCCGCAGGCTCCTCCGTTGATTCTGTGGCCAGTGCCTCAGTTTGTTCAACCGTTTCGGCAGCAGGCTGCTCTCCGTCTCCTCCTGAGTCTGTGGTCGGTGCCTCCTCGCTAGAATCTGGAACTGGTTGCTCCTCCTCGCTAGCTTTCTCGGGAGGGTCCCCGTCTGCGGCTTGCTCTGACGCAGGGGTTGCTTCGCTAGGCGATTCGGCGGGAGTGGGTTGTTGTTCTTCCTCAGCCGGGTCTAGTGCTGATGTGTCCGCTTGTTCGCCTGTTTCAGCAGCGGGTTCTGCGTCACCCGCTGACTCGGTAGCTGGCTGTTCTTGATCACTGGACTCTGGAGAAGGATCCATAGCCGCCGGTTTCTCTGCTTCCTGAGTGGGCACTGCTTCAGGGGCCTTGGGCTCTTCTACTGGATCTGGGGGTGTCGTCGCACCGGATGAAGCTACATAGACTTAGCAAATAGCACTCGTGCAACTGCCAGGAAGGGTGCAATGAAAGGGCCCGGCAGCAACAACCTTGGCGTAACGTACCTTCTCCTTCTGGTGAAGAAGCGCCATCAGAAGAACTGCTAGACTCATCCTTTGGGGGATCCTCTGGAATCTGGTCCTTGGGACGTTCGGCGGCGTTCGGTTTGTTGTCCTGGGTATTAGCCGTCAGAATATCCGTAGAGACAGGGTAGTATGAAAACTGAGCCGTAGAACGGTCGAAGGTCTGATAACGAAGAATTTGGTTCTCAAATGAGTGATACTGATACGTGGGGAGCTGTGCATACACCGGAGAGCCCATTTTCCTCGGATTCCGCCGGGACGGGGACGGGTTCGGAGACCTTGAGCTCTGGGTTGGATAGACTGTTGTTTACCGGTGCCCTTTTGTTGTTGTTGTTGTCCTTCTTCTTCTTATTGCTCTTCTTCTTGGCCATCGCAATGGGTTAAGGGTGTGGCATCTAAAAATATGATAGGTTCGTGTGCGCTGAGGCTTGGGAAAGAATATAAATCAATGAGGCGTCGGATCACGGACGCTTGTGTAATTACCGACTGAGGGGTTTCGTTTGAGGGCAGGTAAGCAGTCAATTGCAGAAAGGAAAAATATGAGGCGACGAGACAGATTCGAATTGGGTTGTCAGAGGAGAGAAGATATTGGACAGCAAGGTCGAGCAGGTTTTCATGCTCGAGTGGACCGAAACGAAAGGAAAAGCAGCGGGAATCCCGTCTATCCGCCAACCCTAGTCAGGTCCCTGTCGAAGACCAAGGCGAGGCGACGTATCGTAGCTCGTCAAGCATCCAGTTGTTTTGGTCACCACCCATAATTGTAGATATTTGGGCTTGAAACTGGGGATGTCATCCACGAACCACCCAACGGCATACCTTCTCATTGGGCCACGTCTCACCGGACCCATGGTCTTGGTGGACCGATTGACAAAGAGGAGAAGGGGCGTTCTCTTTGGAGCCATCGCTGCAAAATGCAATCAGGGAGCAAACAGGGCTGCAATGGCTGCAGGAGAAGCCTGCATTCGGAGGCAATGGTAGCCGGACTATTGACCGTGAGAGGGCCGTGATATCGCGGCACTGGGTGCGGTGTGCGAGGTCTGGGTGGGGGGATACCACTTCCTTGTCGGGCGTGCTACTGATTTTTCCTCTCCGGCATTTCGGCTTGCTTTTTCTCGTCCTTCGCCAGGAGGGGCTGGCCAACAGTCGACGAGTCCGTGCAGACAGAAAGTCACGGGTGAGAGGCCCCGAGAAGATTCCTCTGTCGCAACCCGCACTTCACAAGTCCAAAGGGCCACCATCGTGGGAAGCGACAGGCTCATCGCCGACAAGATTAGGTGTGGTTTGCTCAAGGCCAGGACTGAGATGGCAGACGGAGTGCTGGGCTCCTGAGCTTGGACGATTCTTGCATTGTGTGCAGAGTTATTGTTGTGTTAATCTCGGCCAACGTGAGTTTCTGCCCAACGCCTATTTCGGCGGGTCACAGCAGAGAGCCCACATGGCTGCGTGGAGTCCAAACCGGGACTTGGCCGGACGGGTCTCATTCCATTGACGAATATTATCCGGAAGAATCATGACGGGATGTTACTGCAGCAACTGGAAATGGCACAATCCTGGTGGGAACGGACAGATTCGCCTGGTTCATGGTTGTTGGGTTTTTCGTGTGCGTGGGCGGTGGAAAGAGGAGAGGACAATTCAGCAGCTCGCGTCGATTACAGGACCACCACGAACAACTCACTCTGGTCCCTCTGTCAGTCGATGATTCTCCTGCCATACTCAACCATGATCAACAGCGTCGAACTGACGGGGTCGCTTCTCAAAGGAAGGAAGGAGAGCCCGAGATTTTCCACAGGAGACTCCAGAGTCTGCATGTGCACCACAGGCAAAGTGAGGCGGACGACGCTGGCTTGCAGCCGATCAAGGTCGTCGTTACGGTGCCTTTCAGCGATCAGCTCGGTGTTTGATTTGACAAGCTCTGCAGGAGCTTCCTCCTTAGTACCCAAGCCTGAGGTCTCATCATTATTCTTGGTCGCCGGCCCAAGGACCCTGGGGGAAATCTTGGCTTGTCGCACTTCCATGTATCCCAAATACAAAAGGGTTTGACACGCATCGGAGGCGAAACATTCCCATGCTATCCATGTTGCGAGAAATACTCCGCCTATCGCCTCAGTTCGTTGGGCAGGACGGTTGCCAGCAGTGGAGAACAATGGAATCTGGACGTGATAACTTTGAGAGATCTTAGTCCATCGCAGTCGGGTCATAATGACACCCGATAGGCAGCCCCGATCCTTTTCCGTTGATGCCAATTTTTTTTTAGCGAAGTGCTGAGCAACTCTACGACCGATATCATCCTTCCGCATCATAATTTGGACCCTAGGGCTAGGGCGATGACACGGAGATGAGCATGCGATCCTTGGGTCTACTTCCGGTCAAGCACGTGGGGATACAGGAATTTTCCAACATATTGATTGCATTGGGGCATTTAAGACTCGGGTGATCTTCGAGAGACTTTGCATGGCCCAGCATGAGTGGATAGACGTCTATCTACTAGCATGGGTATTTGCGAAAATCACTGTGCCCCTGATGTTAACCTATACTCTTTCATTGTCTTCCAACATTGGCTTGTCCAGCAGTTAACCATGGTAGCCCAGCTATTCTACTATGGGCCTGACAATACTGATTTCACTTGTTGAGAGGAGTTCCTTCTAATGACATTCCATGCACTCTGTTGATCTCATTCCCGCATTCTCGTCACCCCTCACGATGCCAGGAATGCAAGAGGCTTATAAATGGCAAGCCGGTATTTCTCGCCCACAGTGTTGACTTTCCAAGTCTATCTCATTTCTGCATCTGAACATTTTCTATATTCACCATAATACCAAAGCTCATTCTCTAGAGAATATTCAATTCAATGATGAAACTCGCTACTTTCCTCACACTTTCCATCCTAGCCTGCACCGGGCTCGCAGGCAAAACCTGTACTCCCAGCTTCGACTACTGCGCCGACGAGCTGATCAAGTCAAAGGGTGAGTCCTAACTGATTCATATTCACGAACCCCCCCTCCAACCAAAAACCCTCCCTTTGCTGATCCACCCCCAGGTTTCACGGAAGCAGACCTCAAAGATGCCCTCATTGGCTCAGAGTACGAGAAGGAGAACCCAAACAGCATTTTATACCACTGCACGAACCCAGGGAGCGTTGGACACCCGAAGCTGTGCCCAAACGGGTGTAAGGATTCAGCACAGGAGGGGAGTAAGAAATGTTGAATTGTGACACCTGACGTGATGGGCTACTCGTATATCATATGTACCAGCAGAAAGCAAGAATTGGAATTGCTCACAAGCTTCTGCGCACAAGAAGGTTTTTGAGCTAATTTTGCTCTGTGCATGGCAAAATTTAAGCTAAGCAATTTACTATCCTACCATTTTGATCCAGGAAAACAACCAGAAGAGAGCCGAGCATTGAGTTTACAGGAGTGACAATTGTATCAGCCTCTTGGCATTGGTCTTGGATAACTTGGGGTTTCCCGCAGACATCCAACTTAACCTGCAGTGTCTCCATCTGGGGGATCTTCATCAAGGTTCCACGCAGAATCTTGCCAAACCCTATTTAAACAGGCGGTTTTGGGCGACGAGACCGGCGCCAGGTACGCTGTACAGAAGCTGTCTGCCATGAGGAGGTCCCAATGACCACTAGTTGTTTCAACCCCCTAAACCCGGGGGCTTCCCCGCATGGAGTCCGCTCCCAACTGGACACGGGCTTCCTTCGACCTCGAGATCGTCGGTGGGCGAAGGGGACGGTTGAATGTGAAGTGATGGAGAATATTTCTTATCCCTTTGGGGCACTTCTTTCTCTATGAATCCGCAAGATGAGCAGCATGATGCACCCGCTTCACTGCGGCTTTGGCGCTCTACTCCTCGCTGGCTGCGCGAGGGCAGCTCTCGAGATTGTTCCCGGGGCGACATGGACGGCAGTATGATCCTCACTCGCGCTTGTCTGGAAAATCGATTGACCCTAATCGTGCAGGTGAATACAGGCGAACACATCCAGGCCCACGGATTCGGTATCATGTGGGTTTCTTCGCTTTCGCATTCGAGACTTTACGTGCAAAGCAACGACACTGATAATATCCATAAAACAGCGAGGAAGACGGAACCTACTACATGATCGGCGAAGAAAAGACCGACGGAAGTCTCTTCCAAGCAGTCAACTGCTACTCGTCTAGCAATCTAGTGGAATGGACCTTCGAGGGACAGCTTCTCACCCGGACAGAGGAAGAAGGTGACCTTGGGCCCAATCGCATCGTTGAGCGGCCAAAGGTCATCAAGAACGACCAGACGGGGACGTATGTCATGTGGCTTCACATTGATGATCCCGACTACGCGGACGCTCGAACAGGCGTGGCGACGGGCGATACCGTGTGTGGGGAGTACGAGTACCATGAGAGCTTCCGGCCGCTTGACCGTCAGAGTCGCGATATAGGGCTGTTCAAGGATGATGATGGCTCCGGATATCTCCTTACGGAAGACGTTAGGAGCCCCCTCGCTTGAAGAATAAACGCGCGGTATGCTAATTGCGATGCAGCGTGAGTACGGAACTCGGATCATGAAGCTCACGGACGACTATCTGGGTGTGGATAGCGAGACCTTCGGCTGGGAATACTTCGCTGAGTCTCCGGCGCTAGTCAAGCGCGGCGACACATACTTCCTGTTTGGGTCTCAACTTACAGGCTGGGCACCCAACGATAATGTATGGAAAGCGACTCCCTGATCCTACTATAACCCGGGAGATCAGAAGCGATCTAACAAAACGTGTATAGATCTACACCTCCGCAACTTCCCTCTCAGGCCCCTGGTCCGAATGGACGGAATTCGCCCCAGTCGGGTCAGTAACGTACCGCAGCCAAGTCAACTATGTTCTACCGCTGGGGACTGATAATGCAATCTATATGGGTGACCGGTGGCAGGAGACTAATCTAGCAGCGAGTACGTATATCTGGCTGCCCTTAAACTTCAACGGTGCCGCGGTCACGCTAGACTGGTATGATTCGTGGAGCGTGGATTTGGATGCCGGCACATGGGGTTCGGGACTACCTGTCTCACAGCTGGAGGGAGAGGCAGCAGAGCTCAACGGGGATGCAACTGTCGTTGATTGTTCCAGGTGCAGTGGGGAACAGGCGGCGGGGTATATCGGAGGTGATGAGGGGGCAAATGGCAGTGCCATTTTCAGCGTCGACGTTGAAAACGCTGGCCCTGTGACGCTTGTCGTAAAGTATGCGAATGGCGACACTGCGCAGCGATTCGCGGCTGTTTCGGTAAATGGCGAGGCGCAGACGGTTGCCTTTCTCTCTACAGCTCACCTTGACGAGGCTGGTAGTAGCGTGGTCCACGTTTCTTTGGAGGCCGGCGCCAATGTTGTCGAGATCTCTGGGGTCAATAATGGGTGGGGGCCAGACGTTGACCTGCTGGTGGTCCCAGAAATCTGATTCAGATGCCTAAGGGATAAAAATGGCAACCACCGTTAATTCAATGCCTTGCGAAAGAAAACCCTTTCGTAGCCATCCTCGACTCTCCTCTCCGTCTCCACAAACCCCAATTTCGCATAAAGCCCTAAGTTCTCGTACATCTTGACGTTCGTAAACAGCGTCAGCGCGCTCCGCCTCTGCCCCCGCGCCCTCTCCTCCGCAAAGTCCATAAGCAGGCGTCCATACCCGCGGCCCTGCAATGCAGGGTCCACGACGAGATTATTGACTTTGATCGAGTCGGACTCGTCGTCCGACTTGAGGATGATTGAGCCGAGGACTGCGCTTGTAGACGTGGCATCCGCATCTTGCAGGACAAAAACGTCGTGAGTCTTCAGAAGCTGGCTGTAGTCTGCAAGCATTGGCGCGGGTGGTTTTCCAATCCGCTCGATGTATTTCGTGTAGGCGGCTGTGACGACGGAGTTTATGGAGGAAATGTGCTCTGGGGTTGCTTTGATTATTTTGGCCATGATGACAGTTCGACAGTTGGCGGGTCTTGAAATGTTGTCAGTCAAGGTGGTCATTCAGGAAACGGCTTTCGGGCTCCAGTTTTGAGTCAACGGTAAGACTGTGAGTCATCCAAGTTCTTGAAGATTTGGAGGCTTCCACTTGTTCGAATCAGGTTAGCCGTGTCTGAAATGAAGAGATCCAGACAAAGTTTGTTTCGCTCTCGCACTCGCATGAAATGAGGAGGGGGGAGCCGCCACACACTTGTGAGTCTTTGTCTCGCTACGACCTAGTTTCGAGTACCATGTAAATACAAAACACAAGGCTGGACACCAAGCTTGGGCTGAGGAGCTGGTGCTGCTGACGCTAGGGTCATATTATCGCCCGTGGCAAGGGGCATTCCAAGGGCTAGGGCTAATTGATGATGCAGAAAAAAAAAAATCTTTTCTGGGGTTGAGCGAGTTCGGAACGTGATTGATAGGTCTGCAGGGGGTCCACGGGTACTGGCAGCACCTCCCTCCTCAGCGGTAAGGAAAGTGCGCTGTTTGCCAGAGAGGGCGTGGGTTGCGTCTTCCCGAGGTCCTCATTTGCATCTTCGAGCGAGCGCACGTCTTTGCAAGGCAAGTGTGATGAACCACATGGCACCTGGCCCCTGCAGCTCTCCTGGCTCCGTCCTACTCTCCGTTGAAGTCCCAGCCTCTCACTTCAGCGGGCTACCCTTGGTGTTAGGATAGATAGCACTTCGGATTATAGAAAATGGAACTATATAGTCGCGGCCATTTACTCATCAATTCAGTTCAATTACCGTCTGTGTGTACTACAATAATCAGTCAATGCCGGTTCAATATGCAATTGCAAAAGGAACGTCAAAGTCGTCGAGTCTGTCTGAACACCCCGTTACTTCATAAGATCATTTCACCATGAATGGAGCAATGCCCCCAAAACGCCAAAATGCCAGCGCCACTCCCGCGAGAGGAGATACCCAAAATATCAGTCTGAAGTAGTTATGAAAATGCAAGACGCAATGCAGGAGATGGGAGTTTATCGACAACGCCGTAGACGCGCGAAGTCGATCAGAGATTCACAGCCAATCGCCGATTGGCTCACTTGCTTGAGATACACCGTGGTTAGAAGGAACCCCCAGAGCAAGATCCAACTTGGGAGGCTTGTCGGCCAATGCGCTCTTCTTAGGGCTCGCTTTGATAGGAGACTTCGGTGGTTCCGTCCGAGGCGGTCCCTCTCGGACTAGTAGGTACGGCCAGCCGTCTGCCACAGCGGCAGAGACCCAGGTTCTAAGGCAGTCGTGTACAGAGGAATAGAATTTCTCCTTGCATGTCCTGAGAGTGCCACCCATGACCTTCTCGAAGCCGGATGCCCGGAGTTCTGACCGAAGCTTGTTTCGTTCTTCCACTGACGGTAAAGACGCGATAATGCCATTAAGAAGATCGATATGTGAGGCAAGATAATTCGTTGCGTCCCATTCCACTCCACCTACATAAGGCGCAGCAGGAACGGGAGGTCGAGGGGTCGGAAAGTGACGTTCGCGATAGCTTCCAAGAGAGGTGCTAGATTCCACTACCGGAACCACGTTCAGATGATGCAAGAAGATCCAGAAGACCTCTTTCGTTACATTAGTTACCTCTTTGCACCAAATCCTATAAGGACGAGATTGGTAGATGTTTGCGATAAATGAAAGCGATTGGTTCTCTTCGGCCGGATCTCGAAGGTAGGAGAGAATCCGCGCGGCGCGAATTGCGGCATCCTCAGTGGAGACTGCGGTTGAGAGCTGGGTAAATATTATGTTGATAATTATTCCGCGAGTAGTGAATTCGCTGGGACCTTTCTTATCTTTGTCAAACAACATGCTCAGCAAAGCCGGGAAGAGCTCGGCTTCAATCTTGGTCAGGTGTTGTAGCGCGACTGATGTTGTGCAAAGAGCCTTCAGGCACAGCAACGTCTCGTGGAGAAGGTTGTCTTCATGCTCCTCCCTATTCCTTAATGAGTAATGATTTAAAGCACTAAGCTTGAGGGGGGAAGCATACCTCCACTCGACCTTCATGATGCGATAGACCAACTGTACCATCTCATCCATGCCTCCTTCGGCAATGAAGCTGTCAACCCAGCTGACGGTTTCATTCCGAAGGAGGATTCGTAGCTTATGTATCTTACCGACCTCGATAATTTCTGGTTTCTGTATCTCTTTCAGATAGTGCACAAAGTCCGAGGGATCAGTGGCTGTATCGCGATGTGCTGTAGCCGCCAGCGATGTAGTGGAGGTAGAAGGACTTAGAATCTTTGAAAGACCGTTAGGGGTAGTGAAATCTGCCGACTTTGGGCGTCGATGTGAGATTCCACTCTCTGGCCGCGACTTCTTTGATGGCGATGATGAGTTGCCCCTGCTAAAGGTGAACCCGCGACTTCTCGATCGTGACCGGGACCCTTTGCTGTCATGGCCCTCATGGTCTTCCTTCTTCTCTTTCCCGCGACCTCGACGACTAGCGCTTTCAGTTGCATACGAGCTCACGCCAGTGCTGTGGGATGCAGCACTCTCGATTTTGTCCTTCTCAATAAAGTCCGCCTTGATATTCGTATCGAGCGATCTCATCTTGTCCCTCATATTATGGGGAATATTCCTGGCGTCCTGCTGCAGGTTAGCGATATACCAAAGTTATCCATTTCAGATCGGGTTTACGAACAAGGAGCTTCTCGAACTCGCTTTCAAGATCCTTGGAGTTTAGCCGTTTCTGCAGCTCAGCTTCGCGCTCCTTCGCATTGAAAGCCGAGATCACTTCCTGTACGCGTGAGGTTTTCTTTGGGCTCGGTGGCGGCTTCAAGTCCACCTCTGGGCGAGCATCAGGGCTTGAGAGGCCACGCGGCCGGCCACAGTCCACTTTGGTTGACGGTAATTCTTGTTGGCCGGCTTGATTGTGTTTGCTTGATTGGAAAGGGCCAAAAAGCTCCTTCATCTTGTTGCCTCCGACAAAGAAGTCTGATTTTGGCCGAGGTTTTGGGGCGGCCCGGTTCGTCAAGGATGGCTGCTGATAGTCGCAGAAATTGCGTTGCTGAGCTGGCGAGTAGCCCTTAGGGGTGTATAGTGAGACCTCCTCTTGTAAGGTCCTTCGCCTGTTGTGACTTCGGGCTGGGGACGGCTCATCGCGGAATGACGGTGTTGGCGTTCCGTATTGAGCCCAAACCGGGGAAGTGGTATTGTCCCTAGGATCGAAAGGGCTCCTGTTTTCCTTGTCGGGAATGTCCTGTTGTTCTTCTGTCTTCCTCCCGCGCTGGGACCGTTTCAGCATAGCGGTGAAACTATTAGTCGACCTGGCCTTCTTCGGTGTATTGTTCGAGTCCTCGGGCGCTTTTTCTGGCTTGTTGTCTTTGCGTTCCATGTAGCTCTTGAAGGACTTGAGAGAAACGGCGCTCTTTGTCTTTTTGTGCAAGCCTCCCTTTCCACGTTTACTCGGCGATATAACATAAAACGTGCCATTGTCCGGAGTATCATGGTTGGGAACAATTTCCCCGAGCGGCTGTTGACTGAACGTGGCATAATTCTGCTCTACGGGAGAAATAGAAGTGCTGGACGAGTCGCTCATGTATGGCTGTGAGCGGGCGGCATCATCGGCAGACTGATTCCGTTTATGGCCCTTGGACGACAGAAGTGAACGAAAGACGGAGGTCATGGTAGGAGGGCGAGTCGCATCGTCGAAAATGGTGGGTACCTGAGTGCTAGGAGCCATGTCTAAATTGTGTTTGATCTGGAGAGACACTGTTAGCATCGCAGCTGGTGACAAGACGGGTAGATGCAAGACTTACAACCAAGCAATTCAATAACACGGGACGACGCAGAAAAGGCGAAAGGAAACGTAAAGAAGATCAGAAACAAGCAGAAGAAGAGAAGCGAAGATAAAAAGAAGAAATGCAAAGCAAGACGCGCAGCGACGATGCAAAAGACATTGAACGAGAAGCAAAGGCAATAGCGTAGGGACAGGAATTCAGCTGGAGCATTTACCGTCGAGGACCGAGAGCGGGCAACAAGGGAATTTGAAGCCTTCGAGAGAGTCGGAGGGGGACAACAAGCATGACCATCGTCCGTTGCCTGAGCCAATCTGCCGACGCCACCGCAATTCTGGTGACGACGTGGGTGGACAGCAGCGAAATGGGGGAAGTAAACACAATGCGGGCAGTGAGGTTGCCCCGAGCAACCCTCCAGCTGCTGGGGTTAGAGATCAAAACGGCCCAGCCTAACTTTATCCATCGAATTATTGTTCAATGTTCGAGTCACTCCTGCATCCTTGGGCAAATCTCAACCCCAATGGGGTTATCGTGATACACGAATGGCGGGGTTGGGTGGTCTGTTGCTGTTGTGATGTTGCTTGAGGCAAGCAGCGCGATACTGATCCAAGGTGCAATGCACAATCACATTACTCCGGTCAATTAATTGCCCTCACAGGATGATGGGAAAAGAAAAAAAGAAAAAAAAAAATACTGCCATTTGTTACGCCTCAGCGTAATTCTCAAGCTCTTGTCTGCCATTCGAACGATCTCTAAACCTCTTGGCATATTATTTGGTGCCAGAATGATTAATATTTCTAGCACCAATGGGAGGATGCTTCGATTGCATTCTTGCAGAGCCCATTTGGGCGCCTACTGGCCTTCACGATCGACACAAAGGTGCCAATGCAGGGTTCACGGGTATGGTGAGATGAATAAAACCTTCATGAGATTCTAAAAATCGAGTACTCCAAGCTTGTGTCATACGGACATAATGTACAATGTATGAGTTGCCTCATAGTAACGACTGGCAAGCTAGCAATCGAAGCGCGGCGTATTCTTCCAACCGCTCACTCCCAATTCCCTCTTCCTCGTGCATGTTTAATCTCATTCCCGTACTGGGTCGTGAGGTCGCCTCATCGAAGCCGGAGATGGAGGGGCTGAGAAGGCCTCCTTGACAGCAGCGAACACATATTTGCGAAGCTATGCACCAAGTTAGAAATCCGAGCGAAATCAGGGACCTTGAAACACATACCTCCTCTACCGGAGTTCCGCCCTTCTCGTCCCACTCCATAAATAACAATGCATAAAGAAGAACAACTGCAGCCAAGCCCCTCGGGTTAGCCAACAACTCAATGAACGCCTGAATATTCTGACAAGAGGTCGGGCCGAGTGTACATACAACCAATCCCACCCCACTGCACCAACTTAGTCGCCTTCGTCCATTTCGGCCTTGCATACTTGAGCGCTGCTCGCCGCCGGTATTTGCGCTCAAGCCGGAATTGGTGTTTCGGACTAAGTTTTGACATGTCGGGGGGCCACGTGCGTTTTGGTTTGTAGGGGCTGTAATAGGCGCCTTCTCTGAGTTCTTCTGGCTCTGGCTGTTCTGTGGGTTCGGAGGGAGGAGTGGGTTGGGTGGTGGATAGGCGGAAAGGGGAGTTGGAGTTGGACATCAGCACGGGAAAGTGATAGAATTGGCGGACAGATGAGAAAGACGTAGAAGTAGTTTGAGGATGTGTGGAGAGGAGGCAGTTCTAGTTTGTGAGTGAGTGAATCGTGAGTCGCAGGGGGGTGGGGAGTTTCAAAGTACAGCTGGGCCATGTAGTTGTCGTCCGATCCTGCCGGTGGATGTGAAGCATGATGTATTAAGTATTGATAGCGAAAGAGGGAGGGAAATTCGCGGTACTGTGCGCATGATGGCCGGTCATATAGATGTGTCGGTTGTCAAAGTTCAAGAAGCGTTCTGGAGTTCAAGATCAAGCCGTGGAATGTGGCTAGTGTCGCTTGATTAGGAATGGTTCGAACCGTTCCAATGTTGAAATCCAATCCAAGGTTATCTCTCCTTCGGAGTCCTCCTGAGGCTGCCAGAGGATTTATGGACCTGACTAAGCATATATAAATGGAGTCAAGTTGTGCATCATTCAAATGCCGAAGTGTCACAGCAGCCGACAAGAACGGATCGACGCGACGAGTGCCGCGAAACTCAACTTCGATTTCTATCAAGATTCGATATTTTATCGAGACAGGCAAACCACAGCTTCGAATTTCCTGAGAGAACCTTTCAGAGGGAGAGGATTCGGCGATCCACCGATATTGACACATCTGTCATCAGGGCAACATCACCAACACTCGGCTTCTCCCCAGGCCCGAGTGGATCTCAGGAGGGCAAGTCCCGAGTTTCGACAGCGCCCATAACGCCGAAGAGGTATCCATCATCCGATAGGCCCAGCAGGTCCAGAGTCATCATCTTCACATGAATTCCTCGCTTGGGGAAAGATCTCGTGACTTTTGCCCAGGAACAACAATGATCCATAGACCTCGGCATTTTCACAGGATGGATACATAATCGCTGGAGAAGACCCAGGGCTGGAGCATGCTTGGTTGGCTCTCTCCCTTGTCGGTTATAAAAGGAGGCTCCCTGTGTTCCCCGATCCGCCTGCCTCTCCCTCGTACCTATTCTTTGGTCGCTTCGAGCAATTTTCCTCTGTACCTTATCTCTCTGCCTTTTTCAGAGCTATTGACGTCATCATGTCTGGTGGTAAGCTCGTCCTTTTTCTCAGGCCGCAAAGCTGGGGACTGCAGTTGCTAACATTCTGTCGTTACAGCACAGCAGCGTTTAGTTCAGGTGGCATCCCACTTGGGGCCTAAGAAGGGCGCCTCGGCGATCACCGAGAAGAACCCCGACGACGTCGTCGTAACATGTGCGCTCCGCAGTGCTCTCACAAAGGGTGGCAAAGGTGGTTTCAAAGACACCGCCGCGGCTGATATCCTTGCGGGTGTCTTCAAGGGTGTGATTGACCGCAGCGGCATCGACCCCAGCCTCGTTGAAGATATCTCAGTTGGAACTGTACTTGCTCCTGGCGGTGGTGCAACGGAATTCCGAGCTGCCGCCCTAGTGGCGGGCTTCCCCGAAAGTACAGCAGTCAAGGGTCTGAACCGTCAATGCTCCAGTGGATTGCAGGCGATCGTGGATATCGCCAATGCTATCAAGGCAGGTACCATCGACGTCGGCATCGGCGCTGGTGTGGAGAGCATGACTTCTCAATACGGGTGAGTATTTTTGAGTATCTCTCTTTGCAAGGAGTTAGGCGCTGAATTGGTTCAATATAGCCCCGGTGCTGTTACCGAGTTCTCTGACCTCCTTGAGAATCACGAAGAGGCCGCCAACTGCAAGGTGCCCATGGGTGTTCTGTCCGAAAACATGGCCAAGGACCGTAACATCAGTCGTGCTTCTCAGGACGCCTTTGCTGCCTCATCATATCAAAAGGCCGTTAAGGCTCAGAAGGCTGGCCTTTTCAACGAGGAGATTCTCCCCTTAGACGTGAAGTGGACCGACCCCAAGACCAACGAGGAGAAGACCATCACTGTCAAAGCTGATGACGGCATCCGCGACGGCATCACCGCCGAGTCTCTCGGCAAGATCCGTCCTGCTTTCGCCAAAGACGGCTCCATCCACGCTGGTAATGCCTCCCAGATTTCGGACGGCGCGGCTGCCGTCCTCTTGATGAAGCGTTCCACCGCCGAGCGCCTGGGCCAGAAGATCATCGGCAAGTTTGTTTCCGCGAGCGTCGTCGGTGTCAAGCCCTTGCTCATGGGTATTGGTCCATGGAAGGCTATCCCCGTTGCCCTTGGGAAGGCCGGTATTACCAAAGATGATGTCGACATCTATGAGATCAACGAGGCCTTTGCCTCTCAGTGCGTGTGGTGTATCAATGAGCTCGGATTGCCCCAGGAGAAGATCAACCCCAAGGGCGGCGCAATCGCATTCGGCCACCCTCTCGGCTGCACCGGTGCCAGGCAGATCAGCACATTGCTGACCGAACTGAAGCGCACTAATAAGAAGATTGGTGTCTCCAGCATGTGTGTCGGTACTGGTATGGGTATGGCTGCTGTCTGGGTTGCCGAGTAAGAAAATGAGCTGGTATCATTAGATTCCCCGTCCTTTATCATGCAGCGGTTGCACAGTGTATATTGAGGGTATTGAATGTACTGTATGTTATGTCCATAAAATTTGTTTCTCGTGTTCAGACCTTGGACCTGAATTGCTTGAACGCATCAAAAGCACTTGACCCCTTTTCTACTGCCTCCTTTACCTTGTCATCCATGGCAACGATCTTCGGCATCAGCTGCAGAACCTCGTCAAGCAGGTTCCGGGGGATGGCCACAACCCCTTCTAGCGGGTCGCAGAAGATGATATCTCCCTACCATAGGACAGAGTAATTAGTCTTACCCAAGCCCCAAGTCATCCCTCTCACACAGACATAGGAAAATAGACCGACCTACCTGACTCACAACAACACCCCCAACATCAATACTCACTCCCCTCAGCCCCGGTTTCGCCTCTGCCCCCGTCCCGACCGTCGACGTCCCCTTCGCCCATACAGGCAAATTACACCCCTGAATTTCGGCAAGGTCTCTGATCCGCCCATTCACGACAACACCGCTGATACCGAGGTACTTCATTCGCACGGCCATGATCCCACCGACGACAGCGCAGTGCTGGTCCTTGGGCTGCTCGATCACCACGACTGTGCCGGGCTCGGTACAGTCAACCCAATGTTTCCCCTGCGGGAAGGTGTTTGATTCTGAGAATCCGGGCGCGGAGGGGAGGGGGTCCTCCTTGGGGATGAACTTGATGGTTGATGCCCGGGCAATGATTTTGGGGGTGGTGGTGTTGCGGCCGAGAGTTGGGGAGAAGGGGGCTTGTTATTGTTGTTTCGCGTTAGTATATGGCTCAACGGCAAGGAGATAAATAACTTGAGGGCAGAGGAGGGCAGTCTTACTAAAGTCGGCGAGATGTCCTGCTCTTGGAGCTCCCGAGCCCGGTTTTTGGAGTTTGAGCAAGGCGTCTGACACCTTGATTGAACTCATTGAGTTAGCTTACGTTCTGGATTCGTTATCGCTTTTCTTCGTAAGTCTGTCATACATCACAGGCAGAGTAATTATGGAGAGTAGCAAGCTTCTCCTCGAGCGAGGTCGACATCATGCGTGATGCGGGGAAGGCGGAGGGTGATAAGAGGGGAGATCGTGAGGAATAACGAGGCACAATAGAAGGGCGAATATGCGACAGAAGCCCAGGGATGAGACGGATCGATTCCATCAAGATCTAATCGCTCGGGGCGAGTGAAGGTCAGAGCCAGGACGGTACGATGCATATACCAAGTTCCCCGATAGCGCCAATAGCCGAGGATCAGACGGCTGCGAGTCGACCACTTTCTGACATCATTCCGTCCGTTCATTCGAGAAAGATATTCGATGAGAAAATATACGGCAAATCATCTACCAATACTCAGCTACATCATTTCGCTGTACGGTTATATACATGGCTTCCTAGGCCACCTGAGGCTCAACTTTGAACTCCTTCAACTGTATGAGAGAAATAAGTTAGGAAAGTTCATTACTTCATCTCAGTTCCCAAACCCACGATTCCTGCTACTTCATGGTCCAAAAGTCGCATGCCAAACCACTTCTCAAGAGCCTTTACTCTGTCCTCTTCGTCCTGCAGCGTCTGGACAACCTCCGTATTTCCGTGGATTCTCCTTTTCACCTCCTTCCCGGCAAGGATATATAGCCCTTGTAGTTCTCCCTCCGCCTCATCCAGCAGGAGTTGAACACAGACCACCGCCTGCGTAAACCAACTAGTGGACCCCTTGCTAGTGCTAAAGTTCATCATTGCGAAATCCTGGGGTAAGAACTCCATTTCGGTAAATGCGTATATCGGGATCCAGTCACTTTCTGTGCTGAACCTGATCTGGTAAATCCAGGCCTTTTGGGACTGGTCGACGGACTCCGGGAGGGACTCTTTGATTAGTCGCATTTCCGTGGGTGCAATATTCCTGGTAATCGTATTTTCTTCCAGCGGCAATGGCCTGGTTGGTACATTGTTTCCAAAACCCACGTCAACCTACTAATGTTAGTTGAGTGTCACAAACACCGATATTGAATTCTGTACCATATATCTACGCTGATTTATGGTCACTATGAGCACCATGTGTCCTCTAATTAACGTTAATTAGCAATAATCTTCACTTAAATCAAGAATAAGAGACATACAATGGAGCATAACGGACGTCCGCACCAATAACATTGGGATTAGCCGGGGTTTTGGACACCCTCCCCGCCCCGGGGTACGCTTGATAGCCAAGTGACCGAAGAACGACATAAAGCAGGTTGGTGTTTTCCATACAGTAGCCATCCAGTCGGCGGACAACCAGCTTCTCAAAAACCGCTGACGGATGTGTGGAGATGCTGTGATGCTGTGAATAGTGGATCGCTGAATTGCCCCAAGGAATTGAGCCTAGGTGTCGACGTTGAAGCTCCGTAAGCGCTGCCAGAGCATCTTCCTGGATAAACTGTTGGAGCTGCTGTAGGCGAGGGTGTTCTGCCCCGGTTTTCGAGGTTGAGTTGGCGTACTTGATGCGCTGCAAATAGGCTTCGAGCTGATCTGGGGTGTATACTGCCGTCATTGTGTCTCTGCGGAGGTGTGGCGGAAGAGATTTTTGTGAGGCAATCTGGAGTTCATTTTGCGGGGCTCTTTATACACTGGTGTTTCCCTTTTCGCTCCTCGGATACGAGCGGCCTAGACCAAGCAGGTATCAGTCATACTCCTGGTCCATTATTAATCCAGCGAAGAGCAGCATTTCAATCACTGATGATGACTGCGTGGTTGATCGAGTGTTGTTGTAGGGTGATTGCTGAAGACATCAAGCAGCTCACCCTCAGAATATCTCCGATCATCTTCTGGAAGGCTTCCCCAGACACCCTTCTCCAGTCCATCCGACAAAAAGAGCAGTGCTTGCGAGCATGACGTCCACCAGCCAATTAGGAGACGCTACTCGCTGGACAAGATGCTTATTCCCCGACTAGCGTTGAGCAACAGCCGCGGTTGAAGGCTGAGGGGGAACTGTGAGCTCTGCGGCACATGCGCGTCGCCGATAAAACTGCTGGTCGGCCGCTCTCCGTCCTCTGCTTGACTTCTTTTCTTCGGCCCTCGAACAACCCCGTCGAATACATCTCCAGATCGCGTAATACCGCTTTCCCATCGATTTAATCCCCTGACAGCTTGCCCGCAGCCGTTCACCACCCCCCATCTTCCCACCATGGGCGCATCCGACATCCCCGAGCTCCAATATACCCCCATCGAGGAGATCCAAGAAAGCGTAGCTCGCCTCAAAAGGACCTTTCTCGAGCACAAGACCCGCGATGTAGAATTCCGACTGGTTCAGCTTCGGAAGCTCTACTGGGCGTGAGTCCCTCCGCACCTCCTCCGGTCGCGTCATTGACTGACCTTTCCCCGCCACCCAGGATCAAGGACCACGAGCAACAGATCGTTGAAGCCCTCCGGATCGATCTGAACAAGCCGCGTTTTGAATCCGAAGTCGCTGAGACGACCTGGTTGGAAAATGACATCGTCTTCATTTCCCGGAACCTCCACAAATGGGTCAAGGACGAGAAAGCCGAGGATATCGATCTTACATGGAAGTTCATGAACCCCAAGATCCGCAAGGATCCTCTGGGCACCGTGTTGGTGATTGGGTGCGGAACATCCCTGTCTGAGTGAGATCATGCCGTCGTGTGCTAATAAACCCGGTTTAGTGCCTTCAATTTCCCCTTCCAATTGACCATTGGACCTGTCCTCGGTGCCATCGCCGCTGGAAACACAGTCGTTATGAAACCTAGTGAAAATGCTCCAAAGAGTGCTGTTGTGATGCAGCAGATATTCGAATCTGCGCTCGACCCGTCCTGCTACAAAGTCATTCAAGGAGGTGTTCCTGAGACCCAGGCGCTGCTCGCGGAACGATGGGATAAGATCTTCTTCACGGGTGGTGCTACTGTGGGACGCATCATTGCGAAGGCAGCTGCTCCCCATTTGACTCCTGTTGTTCTCGAGCTGGGCGGCATCAACCCGGCTATTGTCACCAAAACCGCCAACCCTCGACTCGTTGCGCGAAGACTGCTCTGGGGTAAGCTTATGAACGCAGGACAGGTCTGCACTTCCCAAAACTACCTCCTGGTCGATAGGACCATCGTGCCTGCTGTAGTTGAGGAGTTCAAAAAGGCGTACAAGGAGTTCTACCCTCGAGGCGCCAAGGCATCGCCTGACTATTCTCGAATTGTCAACGAAGGTGCCTTCCGTCGTCTCAAGGCCATGATCGACAACTCTAAGGGCAAGATTCTCATGGGTGGCACTATGGATGAGAAGGACCTCTTCATTGAGCCCACTCTAGTCCAAGTTGATTCCCCCGACGACTCTTTGCTCGTGCAGGAGAGCTTTGGCCCACTTATCCCTATCCTCCCTGTCGACGATGTGGATGAGGCCGTCAATATCGCCAACGGCATCCAGAGCACACCACTGGGTCTCTACCCGTTCGGTTCAAAAGCCGACACTGACAAGAGTAAGCACCGTCTCCCGCCATACTCCACCGAATACTCATGACTAATCCCGACAGTCCTTTCCAAGACCCGCTCCGGTGGTGTCTCCGTCAACGATGCCGCTCTACACATTCCCACACTGCCTTTCGGCGGCGTTGGTGAGAGTGGCTATGGCGCTTACCGTGGACGTACCAGCTTCGATGTGTTCGTGCACCGTCGCACCATCACAACCAGTCCAAGCTGGCTCGAGTCTCTCCTTGCTATCAGATACCCGCCTTACGCAGGAAAACTGAGCAAGTTCAAATCGGCTAGTACCCTTATCCCCGACTTTGACCGCTCGGGTCACAAGACTCGCCTGGGCTGGTTACGTTTTATCTTCACGCTGGGCGGAGGGTCGGCTAAAGCTGGCGTTGGCCGGGCCGCGGTTGTTGCTGCTGGTGAGTGAATGGACCTCTCGTGTCTTTTCTCCAGCTTCTCTTAACCGTCTCTCCTACTACCTTATAACATATTGTGTAATATCTGCCACTCTTGTGATTTCACATGATTCACATGATCTGTGCTGCTCCTAGTTAATTCTCTGTCTTATCTTTCTGCTATCTCCTTGTCATAACTTTCGAATAAGTACTCACTTTTCTCTCCTTTTCAGTGGCCTATCTCGTCCTGCAGGTTCTCGAACGGCGGGCCTCGAAGCTTTAGGATACCAATTTGGATGAACACTTTGGCTGTATCCTTCACTCTATCTAATTCCTTGATGTTGATCAATTACCTTTTGTGAATTACTATGATGATGATATATGTTGCCTTAAGATGTTCCACTCAAGCTTGCCAATCAAGGCCTTGGTTGAAGCTGAGGCTCTGTTCGTATGGTGCTTAATATGTAAAGTATTCTCTCTATTGATTTTCCTAACACTACTATATTTCACCTCAAGCAGTCACCATGAACAACTGAGAATTGAAAACCATACATAATGAAAAATATGATGAAACACTAACCAGTGGCATCTATGCCAACGCCCGACCCGAGATCGAATTCCTAATAGAAGACCTTGTTGAAAGAAGAAGTAAAACAAGTGGGTAACTTGCAGAGATAATAATTCCCCGACCAAACGAACAAGCAAGCAAGCCGACCACCATCCAGCGCGCTCTTCTACAACCGAGAACTTTGCCAAAATCACATACAATAATACAACATATGGTGGTTATATTGAACCTGTCGGATCACTTCTTTCGAGACCTCGACTTAGGAGGGTTCGTAGACGAGGCTCGGGATGTAGAAGCTGAGTTCGCTTTGCTACCGCTCTTGACGGCTTTGACTTGCTTGTTCTGGGGAATAATTTTCATTAGCGAGGGGTTTCGGGAGGAGGGGAGGATTGATGGGGTAAGGCATACCACTGCACCCCCTCTGGCCTTCTTCTTCACGGGTGCATCGTCTTCATCTTCGAGTCCGTCTTCCTCTCGATCACGACCGCGACCCTTGCCGCTCTCTCCGTTGGCCTTGCCGTCTGTCTCAAACTCCTTAGCAATTGTGTTAAGCAGCGTCGTGCAGCGACGGCCGATTTCGACGGGGGTACGGCTAAGGAAGAACCAGTCGAATCGGAAGAGGGGCGATTCACGGATTTCGTCTCGGATCTTGTCGTACAGGCCTTCGCCGTCGACGCCGTATCGATCAAGCATGACCAGCAGGAAACGGTCCTCCTCCTCGGTGTAGACTTTCTTGTTCGTAGTCGAGACAGTGTAGTTGATCTTGAGCTGCTGGAGTGGTACACGGTACATCTCCATCTTCTTCCGCAGCATCTTGCGTTGATGACCCATCTTTCGGAGTTTCTCTTCTCCTTGATCAATGACTCTGAGGTACTTGGGATAATCCTGAATCTCGGTGTATCGCTTCCAAAACACCTCCGCGTACTCCTCGATTTCTTCGGGCTCTTTGCTGTCCACCTCGGTAGCGATCCCGACGAAGTCTGTGCGTCCAAATTTAGCGGATCCATTGATGAATTGCTGGAAATCGCGACGATTCCAGTTAGAGAAGCCTTCCTCTGACATTCTTGTCTTCTCAAGGACCTCTTCCTCCGTCAAGGGTACTGCGTTGTCGATTTCCTGCTGCTCAAGGTCGCGTTCAGCTTCACGTTCACTAAGCTCGTCATCCGGCCCATCGGGAAGAGGAACTTTGTAACCAATTTCCTTGTGAAAGTAAGCGGTTTCCTTCTCCTGGAGCTCCTGGAGGCCAGGGGGAAAGAACTGCCAGTCATGAATGACAATCTGCTTCGGTGCGCGGGGGACCTTGGGCTTCGGGTCGGCTGTCCGTCCACCACCAGGGATAGTACGTTGGTAGTATTTATCAATGGAGTAGGACTGCTCCTTTCTCTCACGCTTGGCGGGATTAATCCAGTTAATCGAGATAATATCCTTCTTTTTGTCGGCAAAGTCCTTGCCATTCCACTCGTAGGCGCTTTCCGAATTGAATTTCTGCAAGTCGTCGATGCCCAATTTCTCGTATTTCTTACTCAACTCCGCGGTTCTCTCCTCACCTTTGGTCAGAATGGCATCGAAGTCGGTGTCCGTGATCGTCTTGCCCTCAGCGAGCGTTCCGGTAGCGCCCTTGTTGTGGAAAATTTCGCTGGCACCGTGCTGAATCATACCAAGCAGCTCATCTTTGGACGCAGCGTTCTTGCTTTGTTGTTGAGCACGGCCCTGTTGGATAACGAGCTGGTCAAGTCGTAGCTTCTGGGCGGCACGTTCCAAAACCCTCTCTTCGATAGCCGACTCTGTGATGAACCTGTAAACGACCACTTGTTTGGTCTGGCCGATACGGTGAGCACGGTCCATAGCCTGCAAATCGGCTTGAGGGTTCCAGTCGCTGTCGTAGAGAACCACAATGTCAGCTGTTGTTAAGTTGATACCCAACCCTCCGGCTCTCGTGGTAAGAAGGAATATGAACTTTTCCGACCCTGGCTTGTTGTATTCATCAATCGCGGCGATCCGATCCTCATGAGCAGTGGTTCCATCAATACGACAATACTTGAAATCCCGGAAGACACAATAGTCTTCTAAGATGTCCAGGACGCGGCTCATTTGAGAGAAAATGAGGACTCGGCTCCCTTGTTGTTGCATGCGATTCAGGAGTTTATCTAAAATCACCATCTTGCCGGCGTTGTCCACAAGATGTTCGTCCGTTGTGTATGGAGGGCCAGGTTCTGCTCCCTCAAAGAGGTAGGGATGGTTGCAGCATTTGCGCAGTTGCATGACGATATTCAGCAGTCGTGTCTTAGATTCCCGTTTCCCAGCGGCTCCATTCACGGCATCGATATCCTTTTCGAGGATCTTTTGATACCATTTCACCTGCATCTGTGACATAGGGACGTAAAGATTGATCTCCCTTTTCGGCAGCAGACTCTTTTCCACATCGCTCTTCACGCGACGCAGTAAGAACGGCCGTAAAACACGGTGAAGCTGTTTCACAACCGTGTCCTGGTCCGCCTCCTGGTTACTAAACCACTGATCAAAGGCTTCCGAGTCCCCAAAGACATCCGGTAGCAAGAAGTTGAGAAGAGCCCATAACTCATGCAGATTGTTCTGAAGCGGGGTGCCAGTAATCAGGAGGCGATTCCGAGAGTTGAACACACGAATGATTTGGGCAAGCGAGGACTCTTCATTCTTGATTCGATGGGCTTCATCAATAATGATATACTCCCATGCGAATTTCTTGAGATGCGACTTTTCTCGCAGAACCATTTCGTAGCTGGTGATGCAAACATCGAAATCCTCGTCCAGAAGCCTTTCGTTGATCAATTTGTGGCGCTCCTCCTTGTCACCCTGCAAGATGAGTACGTTGACTTCGGGCGTCCATTTATGAAACTCTCGCTTCCAGTTGTCCAATGTGGATTTAGGGACGGCGACAAGATGAGGACCAGTGATATCGCAAACGTGCCGAAGGTACCCTAGAAATGAGATCGTCTGGAGGGTCTTGCCGAGACCCATCTCATCCGCCAAGATACCCGAAATCCCGTTCTCATGCAAGGAAACGAGCCAGTTTAATCCAGCAATCTGGTAATCGCGCATTTCGCCCTTGATGAATGGTGGAGACTCCCGAAAGATAGTCCCGGTTTGGCCGCCGCTCCTCTCATCCTTCAGTAACTCGGCATCTTCCTCTTGTTCTGTTCGCCGTCGTCGATCGCCGCCCGCGCCCCCTGACCGCGATGAACCTTTTCGCTTTGCTTTCGCTTCTCCCTCACCATTTTGCCGATCGATTTCGGCCATGATCTCTTTAATGCGGGGGTTAGGGTTTGTTTCGATGAAGTGACGGAAGAGATCAGTCAGGCCAAGTAGGTAGCGGAACCTTCGAATCGAATCGTCTTCCTGTAGGAGAAAGTGTGTAAGAAATAGTCAAACCCTACCTTCAGGTAGATAGAAGTGTTTTTATCGCACCTTGTTCTCATTCAAGTGGCCGTGCTTTTTGCCGAACATATTCTTTCTCATGTGAAATGCTTCGGACCTTCGCCTCCGGCCGTCCATAGGAATAGTATCACCTGCAATACTGCTTGCAGTAGTGTTGGGGTTTGTATCCGAATCCTGAAGGTAATCTTGTTAGCCAACGCAGCGCAGCAGGAAACGTTCGCAGCAAAGTTACCGTGTAGTCCGGAGTGTCCTGGTATCCCTTGAGCAGCTTAGCAATGGGATATATCATAACGCCGCAAATAAATGAAAGCCAAAAGTAACACTGATAGGTTCATTGCCTTGCACATACCGTCATCTTCGCGTCCACAGGATCCACAGGCACGAGCTCTTCATTCGCATCAGTCATAGGAGTATCTGCCTGAGACGGCGAGTCTGAAGTAGGAACAGCTGCAGGCGCCATAACTGCGAGCTGCGCGCCTTGCGCAAGCAACGGGCTTGTGTTCTAAATTCAAGGGTGAAATTCGGTGTAGATGCTCCAAAAGAGGCTGCGGCCGAAGTATGTAATTTGGTATGGAGCGAGAAGATAATGCCTGGAGACCTTGACTGAGAGATTGATGCCCCAAGAAAAAAGGACGAAACAAAGAAAGTCAAATCTAGCCGCTGTCTCGTCCGAGCGAGCGTGAATGATGGTGTTGAAGGAAGTTGGATGAAAGGACGGAGAGCGAGAGTCGCGCTGGGATGGCAAATAATGGAATTTCGTTGGAGGAGCGGCCACGACGCGCGCTGATTGGTGAGAAGGCGCGCAGTCTCGGCTGAGGTCAGAGCTGAGTCAGCATGCGCGGAAGACGAGTTTCCCCGCGGTGGGTCACGTTACCATGACAAAGGCAGGAGAAAGAAACCGAACCCTGTCAGATCCCAGCCAACATCATCTCGCCTCCATCGACGATTACAGCTTCTTTGTGGAACATTCTTTGTTTCGTCGGGCTGCCCTTCAGCTTGTCCTCTTTTTCATATTCTTGATTTCTAACTTTGAGCCTTAACGGTCTTTTGGATTCTCTGGGGCACGGCTCACATCACCCCTCTCTCACTGGACTTCGGTACCGAGAAACAAACGGATAAAAAGAAAAAATTCGGGTGCCCGAACAACAAAAAGAAATCGAATCCACAACACCGTTACTTTATCAGCAAGTAACGCAGCTATGGACTCAATGAGGTCGTTAAATACCTCATTACCAAGCTCAAACCCCCGCTCACAGCCCCCGGAGCAGCTTCTCCAGCAATTCAAGTCCGCCGCCCTCTCAGTCACCAACCTCTACAAGAATGCTGTGTATGCGGAATCACAGGCCAGGCAAGCAGGTTATCAGGACGCTGTTGAAGACTTGCTGCATTTTCTCGACCGAGAGAATCTTGGTTTGATTGACGGGGAAGGTTGGCGGGTTCGCCAATGGGCGACAGAACGGACTGATGGCCTTGGCCATACGAGCGATGATGATGAGACAGAGAGGAGGACCCGCAGCGCTACCCCTGCCGTAACGCGTAAAGAAGCCTCAGAGGCCGAAGCCTCTCGACAGGTGTCCAAACCGGTCTCGCCTCATCGAGAAGAACAAGCTTCCGCACAGCAGCCACCCTCGACTCCCTCAGCCCAACCCTGCGAAGCCATTACCCATGACCGGCCACCCGTTTTTACCTTTTCTGCCGGACCAACTTTCCCGCAAGTCCAAGAGCAAGACATGGATATGCAAAATTCCGACTCATCCCTATCCACCCCAATCGAGCCACCAGTGAGTGTGTCAGTCCTACCACGAAATCCTCGCCATCAAAGCCGCCACGGCATTCTGCCACGGCCGGGCACTCGAACTTCAACACGCGACTCTCCGGTAGGAATCGGCTCGAAACGGAAAATTCAGTTCCCGGATTTCTTCGACCTGTCGGGGATAGGCAACAACCGAGACATTTTTGGAGGCGGCAAGCGCGGTCGCTTTGCCTAGTGATACGACCTTTCCCTCGGAATGAACGTCGGTATGCCAAATTCACGCAGCGGTTGTCATCTCGATTTTCGGAGCATAAAGTAGGCGTATTGCATGTGGTTTCGGGTCCCCTTATCTTTTCTCCTCAACGAACGCCTAGTTCTTGTGTACTTGTTTCTTATCCCTTGGATCATACGCATTACATCCATAGAGCTTATCCGATATGGTGATACCCGATGAACGTCTGGATTTTGATCTACCCCTGGTAATATTATTGTACTGTGATGCAGAGTATATATACGTCGTGCGTTTTTGAAATGTCATAGATTTTAGTTCATGATCGGTTTCCGTCGAAAGCTCCAAGTATACCTGAGCCTAGCTTCGCGAAACTGAATCGCCTCTGAAGCCTAAGAACGTCCGATGTCTCTCCTCACTCATGGCGAGCTGAGACGTAGCGCAGCCCTCTCGTAGAATAAAAGCCTATGGATATAAAGCTGAACCCTGTCTACGTTCCAGACGGAATCTGAACTTACAGCCATGTCCGGCATTGCGGCCTTGCCTAGCTCCTCGGAGTTGGACGTGACTGCGTGACCCTCACTCAGCAAATGGACACGGCTGCAATCATGTTGTGAGACCACGATTGATTCCTAATACGAGGATAATTTAAGGCTAGAGTATCCAGGTTTCAAGGTCCGTGCGGACATTATCACAGCATGTAAGGCGCAGATACTCGTCGTTAGGTTGTTGCACCACTGGTGGAGAGTTGGAAGATGGGGAGGACAGTTCTAGGTATCCTTGGAAGCGATGGCGGGCAGTGATAATATTGTAATAGAGGGTATCGGCTGCCGTACTTGTGGTAGAAACATGAACCAAGAAAGAAAATTCGCAGGCCTCCCTTTACTCCGTCCAGTGCACATGCTTCAAACATATACATCGTCTCAACCACAGTCAGATTGGAGTGGGTGGCCAAGTCCTTGCTTATATATCAATTAAACGCCCGCAAAACACCCATGCCGACCAGCGCCGCAGAAATCGAAGCGATCCCGAGTCGACGGGATCCCATTTTGTATTTTGTCGCGCTCCGCATAATTGTCTCTTCTTGCTTTCGTAGATTGCTCATGCCGGTGTGGTAACTGTATACTCCGAGGCCGATAAACGCAGCGGACCCTGGTAGAGAAAAATATTAGATATTTGTAAACTGCATCTGGCTAAACGAAGGCTTTGCTGAAACACGCAGAAGAGATCCGAAAAGGCCGGAGATTGGGCCGAGTCTGTCGATCCACTTACCCATGATCCTGCAGGACAGACAGTCGTCATACCTCTCTGCAGCCAGCATACGTTTAACTTCCGGAGACTGTATATCCCAGTCATTGTCTTTCGTCGGGGTTGCCATCACATAGACGTGTAAAAAGGGAATGCAAGCATCGGAACAATCTCCAGCAATCTGAGGAGATAAAGGCGGCAAATAACGGCAGAAACAGCGATGAGTTCATTCAATCGACCAGAGTCGACGATTGGAATTCGATCAAACCATATTCGAGGCTCGAGCTCGAGTGTGGCCGACAAAATGAGCGGCGAGATCGATGCCCTTTACATCTACGACGAGCATAAGTGGGTGATGCCGTGATACCCCATACACCCCAGCCATTCTGGTCTGACATACTCGTTTCCCAGCCAGCCTCTCGTCGAGCAGGTCTATCGCTCTCGTCCGCCCTCCGCGGCGTCCATTCGGCCCCTCTATTTCGCCCATCCAGCCCCGCGCCCATCCCTGATTTATCTCCCAAATACGTCGCCGCCAGTCACAATATTTTCCATTGTTCAATCGAACCTGTACTTTCTAGCCCTCTCCGAAACAGACACGGAGCCCCTCCTCGCTCTCGAGTTCCTGCATCGTGTCGTTGATGTTCTGGAGGAGTTTGTCGGAGCTCCATTGATTTCGACTAAAATCCAATCTAGCTATGATGTGGTGGCTCAGTTGCTTCATGAAATGTGCGATGCTGGCGTCGTGTGCAATACTGAGCTGAATGCTCTTCAGGAAGTGGTGGAGATGCCTGGGTGGATGGGAAAGCTGTTGGGAAATGTTGGTTTACCTGGGTATGCCCCCTGTTGTGGCTTCTTAGGCTTGCTTAATACTGAGATCAACCCGATATGGGCGTGTAGGTCATCAACCCCAATTTTAGGGCAGCCCTCTGCGCTCAAGAGGCAATCATTAACACAATCCAGCATAGCCCAAGGGCCTGCTATCCCGTGGAGACGGCCCGGTGTTCGGCATACATCTAATGAACTCTACGTTGATATTGTAGAATCGCTCACGGTTACAATGGCTCCATCTGGGCGCCTACTCTCAGCGCTGGTTTCAGGCACAATCGCTTTCACCGCCAAGGTATCTGGTGTTCCAGATCTATTGCTCACCCTCACAGCCCCTGGTGGGCGGCATGCTATCGGGCGGAAATTGGAACTACCTGTTTTTCATCCCTGTGTTCGGCTGGCGAGATGGCGAGAACGACCAGGCGAATTAAGCTTTGTTCCTCCTGATGGCCGATTCATCCTTGCAGGGTACGAGGTTGACCTCCTTCCACTGGATCCCAGCCTGGACCAATTTCCAACCCACATGGAGAAAGTTTTTCTCCCGACGATTGTTGACATTCGAAAATCTCTTGGGCCCGTCGGTGCCGATTTCGAAGTGCGACTGACGCTTGACACAAACTTTCCGGGATACCCATCTGTAACCCGAGCGGGGCCAGGTCGGGGTGGATCTGGCTCTTCAACACCGTCTTTCCTGGGTAGCAACAGCGGTGGAAACTCTGGGCCAGTACTCGAAGAAGTCATTGTTACAGTTCCTTTACCACAGTCAGTGCGAAATATCACGGATATGAAAGCAAGCCGCGGTGAAGCTGTTTTTGCACCCGGAAGTGGCGTGCTGGAATGGAGAGTACCTACAAAAGATGCAGGGACGGTCTCCGGAACAGCCACACTCCGCTGCACCGTAGTGGGCTATCCCACTGACGACGCGGACGAGGAAGAAGCGGAAGATGCAGAGACTGATGCGCAAGTAACCCTACTACAAGGTTACTACGACGATTCTGCGGCTGTATCCTATCAGCAGAACCCCGAAACAGACCCCTTGAAGCCGAAGCCAAAGAAGAAGAAGAGGGTGAAGAAAGTGAAAAAGTCCACTTCCTCCCGCCGCCCTGCCGCTACTACGTCTACTCCAGAAGCAGACGTGAATCTCGAGAACGACACACCAACTCCCTCATCTGAGCTGCGTCCTGATCGGCCATCGCAACTGTCGCCATCTCAGCCATCCTCACAGCTGCACACACCATCCCGCACGCCTCCACCCAAAAAGCAGCAACCCTCGCAAGATTCACCTTTCTCGATCTTCCGTACGGCGCCGCGTAAAACCAAAACCCAGATCAACGCCAGCCTGATGCCAAATTCAGCATCCGTCTCTTTTTCCGTACGAGGCTGGCTTCCCTCCGGTATCAAAGTGGAGAGTCTAAACATCGATCCTCGCCGAAGTCGGGGGCTTGGTGATGGCGTGAAGCCCTATAAGGGAGTGAAATATCTATGTGTTAGTCGGAAGGGAATAGAAAGGCGATGTTAGATAATATGGCTGCATTTACAAGGATGTCATCTCTTTTTCTAGGTCAAATTGGTTGACAATCTGTTTGATCCCTTATATAGAAAAGGTCTGGACCAGCATTTGGATGGATGCATTTTGAGCATGATGGAGATGAATACCCAATAAATGATAATTTCCACGGACATTTGGCCGATCACCGAGGTATATTGTATCCTCTCTGGGGCAGGCCAATCGAATACGCGCCTGTATCGTCCTTAATTGATTCATCGGCCCCCTACAAGGTCCAAGTTGTTTCTCACCACCAGTACTCTTGGGGGTCATATTTACAAAGTCTCGAGTGGGACCAAGGTTGCCTTTCGGGGACTCTAAACAATGGACCAAACAGTTGTGGGCTACCAACAGGTTGGTGCCGCCATTCTCACAATCCCTCTGGTTCTTCAACCCCTCCCAAGCCCTGCAAACTCTATCCAGTTGGTTAATTTAACGGGACTGAATGTGTCGTCGCTTTGGGGATATTCTTCAGAGACGTTATTGGCATTGATGGTATGATACAAACAAATTCTCTGGATGCAACATGTTACCCAGTGTGGTATGCGGAGTAGCCACGGTTTCACAGAAAGCCAAGCCTGCTGTATATAGAAACACGGCGAGGAAGGATCTGGGCTCTATATCCTACTGAGGCAGATAAAAGGGCGTCGGAGAAGTCGATCATTCGAGGCGTAGACGGGAAGGGGAAAATCGCGGAGAAGGAGATGCAGATTAATATAGGCGTTTCTCAACCTATAACAGATGTTAGAGCTTGGGTTAAAAAGGATCTACGAGAGATTCAGAATCGTATCAGGGGAAAATCAGTGAAAACGCGCCTTCCATGGGTTGCTGAGTTCGAACCCCTTCGGAGCCTCCACGTTTGTTGATTGACCTCGGAGAGACCCTGTGAGTCTGTAATCTCTCTCCATCACTTTGCATCGCCAATTGTCAGTCATGGGACCACGATAAGAAAGCAACATGATCTTGAAAAGTCTCTCTTTTAATGTTTGGATTCACGTACTTTGCTGTGTAGAGATTAGCCAAGATTGAACATCGCAACTCACGAGCACAAGTCAGAGGCACGGAGGGAACTTCTAAAGGCCGTACGAAAAATATGACGGTAGACGTACTCTGTCCCACAGATCCCTGTTCCACCGAGCTTTCTTTCCATCATTCGCGAAGTATTTCACGCCCCATAGACCGACTCCAGTCACACCGAACATCTAGTATTGTCAGAATGGCTGGTTCAAGGACAGGCTACAGATCATGAAATAGCAAAGCTAGAAGAAACCCAACGGTATCCAATAGCTCTACACCGAGTGTTCCTGAATGTCTGGAGTGGTATCCAATGGTCGGCGGGGAGGACATACAGTAACAACGATCCCATAGGGGATCAGTGCTTCAAAAGGAACACCCATGGTAGACTAGTGAGAGCGGTAGGTCAAAGAACTTGGTCGGTTCCGGTTGGCAGCGAGGGAAACAATTGATTGATCCTGGTAATGTCGTCGTGATGCCAGAGAGCAATGCGCACCCAGTCCCGAGGTCGATTCTCGTGCCCAGGTGCCCTGGTGGTGAGGTCGGATGTCCTAAAACGGCTTAGCTCAATTAAGGGCGGTCCGGCCGGCTGAGTCAGCAGGCTCCCCGTTCAACCTCACAAGCAGGAGAAGGGGGCAAAGAAGGCCGTCGCCGAGCGCTCTGAATGCTGAAAGAAAGCCCATCGGCCGGGTGTTACGCTGTCGATTTACGCGTCTACTTGTGTCCTGTCTGAAGTGGCCGTTCTGATTGTCTCAGAGGTATGGTCCCGATCCTCTTCTAACGCGTTACTTGCCATTGTCTGAAGCTTGTCGAGCGATTTCACTGACGGTTATTGTTTTAGGTGCGCTGCGATTAGCAATCGGTACTATCTATTTATTCGCGAAATTCACAGCTCTCGTGCCTTGTGATATTGGATACTCAGTGTCCAAGGCCATTCGTTCATGTTCCCGATAATCGTCCTATGCGGCTCCCGATGATTGACGACTCAACGAGAATAGTCTCAAATATCGGGCCCGCCACCTCTCCTCTCTTTGGGACGGATTTTACCAGACTTTATATAGCAAAGGAGCTAACAATCATTCAAACTGGCGACCGCGGTCACCTACACCATGCCGGCGATTGTGCAAGTGGAGAACATTGTGGACAGTGATCAGGATGCAGAAGGGGAAGAGACTGACCTGTATCAGATGGATCAACAGCTCCAGGATGCTGTGCACCGCGCATACTCGGGCGAAGTCGCGGCCGAGACCGGAGTTGCTGAATTTGACGAGGACCTGGATGCGGAGGGAGAGGTGGATCCTGATGTACTTCCAAACGGCGAAGTTGATGAAGCAGAGCCTGTTGGTGCCGTCAAGATTCCGGAAGGAGCTCATTCATCGCATAATGAGGACGACGCGGATGCGGATGATGACCCGGAGTTCCAAGAGCAGAGTGGGAGCGAGCGGGAAGCGGAGAGTTCTTCGTCTAGCAGCCGCGACTCAGACGAAGAATGGGAAGCGGAGAGCAACGGCGGTGCTGAGGTTGAGGCCGATCAAAATGCCGCCCGTGGGAACTGCGTGTAGGTTACACCCCCCCCCCCGGCCCGAGGATAATTTACAGCTCAATGGGTTGCGAGTTTGAACCTAACAAAACGGGATAGATTTTGCAAGCAAGACGAAGATCATGACCCGAGCGAGGAGTTTGAGGAATATCTGAGCTGCGTTGTTTGTGGCGATCACTGTACGTTGATTCGCGGCCCTATCAAAATGAGGGCCTGCCGGAACCCCAACTTTTAGTTGTTCGTACTGACCGGCTACCCGACAGCCCACCGGCAATGTGCCCGCGAACATGATGCGCTCGACGAGGCGGAAGGTATGCTGATGAACACAAATTGTGTCCCTTCCCCTATGTTTTCGACGCATATTCTGATTTTTCGTAGATGCCGGCCCGTGGAGATGCCCGACGTGTCATCAAGAGAATTTGGAGCCTAGCCCCAAGGAAGATGTTTCCACACGGCGGAAGAGCGGCCCGAAGAATATGCGCAAGGAACTTTTACCAGCTCACAGCGGCGGTGACCGCTCCAACTTCCATTCTATCTTCAATACCGTGACCGTTGATGAAGATCTGTTGAACAGTTCGCGATCACTCAGGAAGCGGAAAACCCAATCTGCGGATGCAGAAGAGCACACCCCTGTTCTTCGAAAGCGGCAAAGACAAACCCAAACCCCGCAGCACACAGAGCGATCTGTTTCTCAAGATCAGACGAAAGAGGATGTTGATTCTCTATCACCCGTGCGAACTCGTTCTCGGCGCACTCAAAAGGACGAACAAGACGGCTGCCGTGTGGTTTCAAAACAATTTGGCAAGCTTATTGTAGCCTTTAGGTTGCATGAAACCAAACTAGCCAAAATCTTGAGCTCACGCAGTCGGTCTTCGATTAGAAATCGGAAGATTCCAAAACCAACTTCAACAGCACATGAACCACAGGCGCACTTTGCGCCAATAACACCAGCGTCGTATTTCCCTTCTCTCTATCCTTTCAGTGAACGCGAGCTGGAAGAGTCGTCGAAATCGAAGCCTTATGGGGGTATATTATCGGAAACGGATGCCGATACATCTAAGACGTTACCGACCCACCTTGATCGCGAACGATTCGAGGTTGCTCGACAGAAGGCTCAAGAAGTTTGGCAAAGACGCCTCATAGAGGCCGAGAGTGGCGGTGATACAGTGCAGCACGCTTCACAGAAAGTTTCGGGGCCCCCATCTCGGATCAAGTATATCAACTTCGGCGGTTTTGAGATTGAGACCTGGTACGCAGCCCCATATCCTGAGGAGTACAGCCGAAATCGAGTACTCTACATTTGTGAATTTTGCTTGAAATATATGAATTCCGACTATGTTGCGTGGCGCCATAAACTCAAATGTCCCGCGAAACATCCTCCCGGCGATGAGATATACCGTGAAGGTTCCATCTCGATCTTTGAAGTTGATGGACGGAAAAATCCCGTTTATTGTCAAAACCTATGCTTGCTTGCCAAACTATTCCTCGGCTCTAAGACTCTCTACTATGATGTCGAGCCATTCTTGTTCTATGTCATGACCGAGTGCGATGACCTTGGTTGCCACTTTGTGGGTTACTTTAGCAAAGAGAAGCGACCGAGTTCGGCAAATAACGTCTCCTGCATCCTCACCTTACCGATACATCAGCGGAAGGGTTATGGGAATCTTCTCATCGACTTCTCTTATTTACTCACACGTATCGAAGGTAAAACAGGGTCGCCTGAGAAACCCCTTTCAGATATGGGTTTAGTGTCATATCGAAATTACTGGCGGCTTATACTGTCATACCATCTCCGACATCAGAAAACCCCAATCAGCATTGCTGAGCTTTCGGAGCGGACGGGCATGACGGCAGATGATGTTGTTTCGGGATTGGAAGCGTTGCGCGCTTTGGTTAGAGATCCAGTGACGAGAACATACGCACTGCGTCTTGACTACAGTTATTTCGAGGAGTGTATTCGCAGCTGGGAAAGCAAAGGCTATGTTACGCTTAATCCAGATGCACTTGTCTGGACTCCCTACATCATGGGCCGAAATAACCAGTTGCAATTCGACCGTGCCCCTATACATACTGTTGCACCACGTGAGGGACTTGAAGATGAAGAAGGTGACGAGGGAACGGAATTAGAACGGCCGCCCAAGCGGCCGGAGACCTTGAACCAAATTAGCCCGCCGCTTACGAACGGGACGGGTAACGCGAGGTTGGGGGAGCCACCGGTTGAGCCTGCAGGGCCTCCTTCTACAGCACTTCTCTCTAATGCCAACGGCGTCCGTCATCAAGCAGCGGTGGACGCGACAGAATCCAGCTCCAGTGCTCAGACGGAATCGGATCGTGCGAGTGCAATACCGGCCTGGCGATTCGAGGTCTACCCCCCTGTTCAAGCTCCAGTTTCCAAGAAGCGTGCTGGTCGTCCCTTCGGAAGCAAATCATACCAAAACAAGGCTTCCATCACGCCAGCTACCGCTCGTACTAGTGGTCGCAGCACGCCCCGAAAGGGAAACTCGGTGACAGATGTCACCCCTATTGCTAGGGAGTCTAGTGTAAGACGGGGCCGAAGCGCAAAACTATTTGATTCTCCTTCAGTGGACTCAATGAGTGTCGCAACCAACGGGCTAGAAGCCGATCAACTCGATATATCGGAGCAAGCTGGAGCCAACAGTGAAAGAGAGACTGCTCTCCTTCCTGACGGACGAGTCGACGCTGAGGCTCATGTTGCAGCTGAGACTGCTTCCGATGACGAAGAGCGACCCGTGACGAACGGCGTCACCGCAGACGCTACAACGGATCAGCAAGGCCCCGTCACACCTTCGAAGGCGAAAGAGGTCGAAGGCAAAGCCAGCAAGCTTACACGCTCTGTAAGCCGCAAAACCGTTGTGGAGAAGTTCGAAATGCTCATACCCGCTGAAGACGAGGCCGTTGCGATGAGCGAGACCCCCAGCGATATAAACGGGAGTGAGGCTGATGCGGAAGGAGATATTGTTATGGAGGAGGCGTAGTCCCATAAAATGGGCTATCATCATGTTAAGGAGTACGGTCAAGCATTGGTGGGCGTTTTAACACTTTAGTACGGCTTTATTTGTATTCTGTTCTCTGTCTCCTCTGTCGTATCAAGCAAGGAGTGGGCAGGAACCGGAGTTCTTGATATCGGGTTTTTTGTTTAGGCGTCTGCTTTTCTTTTATTCTTCCCCAGATTCTGGTCTTAGTTTCTCTGAGGGCACAGCCTCTTTAATAGAGACACAAGTTTTGAAAAGAGTTGTATAGCAAATCGATGGGCCTGAGTCGCCCAAAATAGTGGTTTATCGATGTATCATGACCCTAAGTGTCCTCCACTGGTGCCCGCTCCTATGTAGATACCATCATTCCCTCCTCCTATCCCCAAATCCAAGTATAGGACAGCCCACCCGTCACCCATAGCCATCGTTTCCCCCTATAGGATTGAGCCGTCCTCGTGAAAGACGCTGTGGGCGAACAATTATATCGTGCCGCCTGCCGAGAGCCACTGTGTAAATATTGTCCGGGCAGTCAAGCGTGTATCTGCACGTGTTCAGATGTCAGATACGAGGCTGCTATTGGTGGGTCAAACAAATGTTATACTATGCTCGTGAGTAGACTCTGGAGAGGTGTCCAGACACGCTCTAGGGACGGTGGTATCGCTAGCTTTTGTCTACGCCCATAATCAAGCCTGCGTCGTTAACGCGTTATAATGCTCTCCAAGCCCGTATGTATGCCTGTAGTATGCCAACCAGACTACCCTTTTTCGTTTCTCTTCTTCGTCGTGTATTCCGTCTGTCTCTCCCGGTTCAATCTTTTCAATTCTTCCATCCCCTTGGATGACATTGATAACTACCCCGTACGCCCTCGCAATGGCTTGGAGCTCCAGTTGCCCTCCCCATTCAGCCGTCAGCTTGATTTTTCGGGTGTACTGCTCCAGCGGCTCCTCCATAAACGCCTCGAAATCGTCCTTATGCTCCATGATGAAATCCGCGGTCACGGCGCGAACCGCCCTATACCCGTCGTGTCGGGGTGATACAACGGTGTCCATCCGAGATATAGTTGATGGCTGGAGGACAATTCTGTTCGCGTCCGGTTTGAGACCTAATCCAATTTCCTCCAATTGACAAGCGACTGCAGAAAAAAGACAATGTCCGTCTGGGTTGATGTCCACCTCTTTTAGTTTTAACCGCTTGAATACACCTTCCATGACTTCCTTTTCATTTCCTCGGTGGTCTGTCTGTTTTGACGCTTCCTCTTCGGCCTGCGCTGCTTGTGCCGCTTGTTCTGCTGCACGTCGGGCGAGCCGAGCTTTCTGGCGGTTTGGCTTCTTTGTCTGTGTTGACGATGTGGAGCTCGAGCTTTGCGATGAATGTGTTGCAGGGGACTCTGCGGCCCTCGGTTCTCCATCTTGTGCAGTCTCTGAAACCTGTTTCTCTCCATCTAGATCGTTGCCATTGACACTCAGGTCATCGAGTTTGTTCACGAGTGGTTCGTTAGTCTCGCCGTTCAATTCGGCGATCTCCGCTTGATGCCGCTCGGAGAGGTCTCGTTGGAGCCGATCGCACTCATCGTTGATGCCTCGGCGGGTTTTCTTCGTGGCCGACTTCTTCTTTTGTGTAATGCGTGCTTGGAGATCTTTTTGTTCTTTGCGATGCCGAGCTAGGAGGTCCTCCATTCTATAACTGTGAAACGAGGGTGGGGTAAGACGACGCTGGGGAAAGTAGTTCTATTGAGTGTCTTGGCGAGCCTGATTGTCGAGTTGGCATAGAAAGACAGTAGGACAGAGCTCGAGATGAGGAATGCAATGTTTCAGTAGTGAGTCTGGACCTTTAGCTATCAAGACAAGGCGATGTTTTCACCCCAAAATCTTTCTGCCCCACGAATAAGGTTCTTCCCTATCGGGAATAGCGTATCGACCGAGAAGTATGACGTCCTGCTGCCGTTCGGTGTTGCATAACGTGTATGAGTCTGCAATATTCATGATTTAAGAAAAGGACAACCCGTGGAGTCGACGAAGCCTTCATGACCGTCTCTCGGCGCATCTCAAATACTTCAGAGTATTTTCTCCTCCGAATTGGCATTGACCAAACACCGGCAATGATCGGTCAACCCGGACCAAAGTTGTTCCTGCATGATGAGCCTCGGTATCTTTCGCTTCTGGGCTCCTTCTCGGCTGTCTCGAGGGCCCCTCGATCTTTCCGGAGACCGGCGGGAGTCCGAGTCTGTATATAACTCTTGATCGCCCTTGTACAGCTATATCCAATCTGATTTATCTTCTTATCATTTCAATTACGCAAGACATTCCGTCATGGATCTCCAGAGCTTGTTTGACGTGAAGGTTTGCACAACTTCCAATTGTCAAGACAAGTCTCCCAGGTGGGCAACATTGCTAACTAGAACGGGCAGGGCAAAGTGGTGCTGGTCACCGGAGGAGCAAAAGGTATTGGCCGGATGATATCAGAGGGATACGTGACGAACGGAGCCACCGTCTACATCTCCTCTCGGGACGCGAAAGCTTGCGAGCAAGCCGTGAACGAGCTCAACGCGCTCGGGAAGGGAAAAGCGCACTCTATCCCCGCGGACTTCTATAAAGAAGAAGATGTCAAGAAGCTTGCCGCGGAGCTTTCGAAGCGCGAAAACAGTAAGCCATCACACCAGCAATTAACGGAACCTCTATCATCCATTACGGAAGGGCTAATGCTCCCTGCTATCTCCTAGAACTCCATGTCCTCGTTAATAACTCTGGGTCAAACTGGGGCGCTCCGTACGATGAATACCCATCCTCCGCATGGACCAGGGTCCTTACCCTTAACCTTCACCGTGTCTTCGACCTCACGAAGCTCGTTACGCCCTTACTAGAGAAGGCGGCGGAGCCCAACAACCCAGCTCGCATCATCAACATCGGGAGTATTGATGGACTGAGGGTCCCCGCGTTGGAGACGTTTGCCTACAGTGCTAGCAAGGCTGGCTTGCATCATATGAGTCGGGTGCTTGCAAACCACCTTGGAAGGAGGAATATCACGTACGTGGTCAATCCGTGGGATGTGGTTTATGGAAATCGGGCTAATACGGAACAGATCAAACACACTTGCTTGTGGTCCATTCCAGAGTAAGATGATGGCGGCCACCCTGGATGCGTATCGGGAGCAGATTGAATCCGGCGTTCCCCTAGGCCGCATCGGTACCCCGCAAGATGTGGCGGGAGCATGTCTGTTTTTGAGCAGCCGAGCAGGCGCTTATGTGAACGGAGCCACTATTTCCGTGGATGGGGGCAGTGTTGTCGCTGCCAAGTTGTAGTATAGTCCGCATACTATCAGGTGGGTTCCTCTGTCTGGTCCGAATGATATCATAGCTCCAGGCGACCGTTTTCAGGAGGTATAACCTTAATTTGTAGCATTCCGTGTATAGACCAGACACATGGCATGACCAGGATGTCTTTGTTTCATGTCTGAGCTCAAAGCACGTTCTCTGTGCATTGTTGAAATATTGCGGTGCATGGGGCCTTGCACCAGAAATGCACGGACTTGTTGGGATTGCTGTAGAGCTGCGTATCACAATAATATTGGACCAGCATGGGATAATTTGCCAGCTCGGTCAATTGGGATACCTTGACTCTGCATGCTGCGCGCTGTGGGAGTGACGCAACGTGCTGATAAGCTCATAACGCACCAGTGTGACCTCTCAAGGGCCCCTGCGCATGCGTCTCAACCTCATGCCCGCGATGAGCGCGACTACTGGCCAGGAGAGCTGGCTGTTTCCTGCGGATGATCCTTTCAGTATCCTTTCCCTCGGATCTGCGTTTGGTGGCCGAAGCACGCAAGCCACGAGGGCCTCTTTCTGGAAATTTTCTGTTCCTTCGCGCTCAACCGTCTGCTGTCGATCGAGGTGTCACTTTCTCCCGGTGGAGGCTGAGCACAGTGATATCACCCTGCAGCCGGAGTTTTCACAGCAAGGTTTTTCAAACCGTTGGACGAAATTATTCCCTCTTCCAACAACGCGAAGATGAGGAAGGTGAGCCTGGTTGTGGTGGGGTCTGTAAGTGGCAGTTGTATTGGCCTGGGTAAATGCCTCACGCTCCACCAGCTCGGATCGGCCGTCTATTGTCAAGTGCTGTTGATATGAGCTAATCTTGGCTTCACACAAGAATACAAAATGTTTTTCTGCGAGATGTTGACACCCAGGGGATTTAAACCTTTGTGGGTTTGTCAGGGCTCAATGTCATCGCGAGTTCCTCTACCACGACACATCTTGGCTAAAGTGCGGATGAGGAGCCCCATCTGGCCAGTCTGACAATGTGGAAGCTTCCGCTGAACTTCATGGTTTTACACTGTATGCGACTGTTCGATTCAGGTCTCATCCTCCGTGTTACTGACTGCAGAGCTGCCTAGATGCATACATTATTTTCTTTGGTCTTCTGGGGCTGGTAGTCTTCTACCCATATGGCAACGTGAGCGCCATCAACTCTTACTTTTTCGGGGTCAGTGCTTCGACGGAGTCGGGTCTGAATCCGTAAGTAAACCATTTTTGTTACTCAATTAGGCTGTCAAGGACACCCACTAAACCGCGCTCTAGAGTTGATGTGAAGGATCTGAAAATCTATCAGCAGCTTTTTATCTACTTCGTACCTATGGTAACTAACCTCGGGTTCATCAATATTCTCATTGTCATCGTCCGATTATACTGGTTTGAGAGGCGGCTAAAGGAAATAGGTAAGCATGTAACGTCTTTCTACTGCGGTTATGGGAAATGACTCCTCTCCAACAGCGCCCTCTGTTCTTCGCCCACGCCCTGCGCGACCCCATGCTCAGTACGACCAAGAGCAGCAGTCAGAAGTGGTTTCCAAAGAGCCGGATCTTGTTGATACCTGTGAACCCGCAAACCTCTCTGCAGAAAAAGCGTCAGTTGAGGTGTGAGTGAAACTTGAAGTGTGGATCTATAGGTGGCATGCTCTGACGCTTCGAGGCACGTGCAGAACCACGAATGCGCTGAGAGAATTACAGCCGGAGTCTTCAGCCCACGAGGCCTCGGAAGTAGAACTGAAGCGGATGATCACCTTCGGCGACACGCCGAAGGCTCTGTACATCCCTTCGCCTCGCGAACGTGACGGAGGTAACGTATCCAAACCTAGGAAGCAGTCAAGAAAAATATGTACTCATGCCAGAAGGCCATCCGATTATTGAGGTTGACCACACTCGTGAAGAAGGCAAGTTGCTTTTCGAAATCACCCAGCTGGAAGCTGTCTGACATGGAGGTTCCAGATTTGAAGTATACGGACGACAATAGAGCGCAGCTTGACCGCAGAGACATCCGTCGGCTCAGCAACGTATCCCTCGACCGAGCCACTGCTGTATCCTTCGCGCAAGTTCCAAGCAAAGTCGGCGAGCCACAAATCCGACCAGCGGCTTCACTTTCGAAGGACTCAAACCTCCCAGGCCTCTCATCGCAAGCTACTTTGGGAAGGAACTCGCAGTTCTTGAATTTGACTGAGAAGGATCGAGAACGTCTTGGTGGTGTTGAATATCGCAGTCTTCGTCTGCTGCTGAAGATCGTGATAGGTACAGACCCTTCCCTGGGAAGTATGATGTTTGCTTATCCGGAGTAGGATACTTCTTCGGTCTTCACTTGATTGGGATAGTCTGCTTAGCCGCCTGGATCCAGCACGCAAATCCTAAATACAAGGACTATCTCGAAGAATGTGCACAGAATAGAATTTGGTGGTAAGTCTCAATATCCTTGCCGCCCGTTACTTTAATTTTAACGCTTCCAGGGCAATATACTCCGCACAAACCATGACCGACAACTTGGGATTTACTCTGACACCAGATTCGATGGTGACATTTCAAGATGCACCTTTCCTGATGCTCATCATGAGTTTCCTTGCGTACGCGGCGAATACACTCTACCCGTGCTTTTTGCGGCTTGTGATTTGGGCGATGTACAAGCTTGTCCCGGAAGATTCGTCCCTTAAGGAGCCGCTCAACTTCCTTCTAAGCTACCCTCGTCGCTGCTATGTGCTACTATTCCGCAGCCGGCCAACATGGGTACTCTTCGGAATTATTTTCATCTTGAACTTCGTCGATGTGCTCCTGATCCTTCTCCTTGATCTCCACAATCCCGCCGTAAACACCGTCCCTCCTGGTCCACGAGTCCTGGCAGCAATTTTCCAAGCAGCTTCAGCGCGCCATACCGGTACTTCATCGTTCAATCTAGCCGACGTCAATCCGGCGGTCCAATTTAGTCTTCTTGTCATGATGTACATCTCCATATTCCCCATCGCGATCAGCGTTCGGGCTTCGAACATATACGAGGAGAAGGCTCTGGGGATCTACTCCCATGAACCGGAGATGGATGAGAATAATGGTAAAAGTTACATCCTAACCCACATGCGGAACCAACTAAGTTTCGACCTGTGGTACATATTCCTGGGTATCTTTTGTCTTTGCGTTGCGGAGTCCAAGAGGATCATGGACCCTTCAGAGCAGGTATGGTCCCACTTCGAGATGTATAGGCAACGATTTGGCAACTGACTGCCGCAGGGGTTCTCTGTGTTCTCGATTTTCTTTGAAGCCGTTTCTGCATAGTAAGTGCTGTAGCCCATGCAAGCCCGGCGGGATGTTCTGACATGTTTATACAGCGGGAATGTCGGCCTTAGCTTGGGTTACCCCGGAGTTTCAACATCGTTCTGCGCGCAATTCTCGGTCTTCAGTAAACTAGTGCTCTGTGCTCTGATGATCCGGGGCCGTCATCGTGGGCTTCCGAGCCAGCTTGACCGTGCCATCCTCCTTCCTAGCGAGCGGCTGGTGGAAGACGACTATATCAACCCCCAAACAGTAACACTGTATAGGTCTAAGAGCCTGGGATTTTCAGAGGATAAACATCTGAGAGTACGGCGGTATCACACTCGATAACACTTTATCACCCCTCCCAGTAATATTGTTGGAAGTTTTGGCTTGGCCTGGCGAATACTGAATAGACGATTACTCTAGAGACACGGTGACATCCCCGACAGATATGTGGTCTGCAGTTACCCGGTGTCTGCGTTATTTTATGGAGATCACGATGGGTGAGTGGGCCGAAAGTCATCCATGAGTTGGACGTTATTTTTCGTAGTACGGTCACGTGGGTTCAAAGATATGCCCAATTCGAAGGCTTTTGCCCCTTCTAGGGGCGGATGAGAAAGGGCGGAACAGCGACCCATCCACTAGGGCCGCAACTGGATTGAGATTATACAGGATCAGGTGCAGTTGGCCACAGTATAGATCACGATGAGCTAGCTGCTTTGCCCCAGGCCAGCCCAGACAGGGTTCCGCTGTGGGCTAGTTATGTCATCAAGAGCGGGCCGATGCCGTCATGAGCATGGCGGGAGCTCGCTTCTTTATCCCCCCAACTCGAACATTTTCCCTTGCGCTATTCATAGACGCATACCTTCCCAGTCATTTACGATAGTTGTTTGCTCAATCTGACTATAAGGCTGCTTTCTACGTCGTCGATACCCCGGAGGCGACCATTCCCGATCCTGATTACCAGAAATTTATTTGCACAGCAAGGGCGGGGTTTACAGTACCAGAAGTCTCAGAGTGTGAGCTGAGCCATTGCCGGCCATTTTATTTCTTTTTTTCTATCGGGTTGGAATAAGTCTACGATAAGAGCGTTGCTATATCACGGCAGGGTGGCTCGGCAGGATGGATGATTCGAAGATTCTGTCTCAAGGCTTTAGCCGCCATCGACGGACAAGCTCCGGCAACGATCCGTACCAAGACCCGGATGTATACTATGGGGACCAGGAAGCTATTGCCCGGATAAAGAACCGTCGGCGCGCATTCTCTTCGGTGAGCAGTTCCGCACTTTACGGGGAGGATGTTAGGAATGGCTTGCTGACCGCCACACGCTCAATAGTCATTGAAATCATTCAATCGTCAAGACCTCAATGATTTGCTCGGCGATCGTAATACGAGACGGGGCAGTTTGGGTGTGTTCATACCCCAGTCAACCGGAAAAAAACACAACATATATTGACAATCGTGGGCTCTAGACCCAACATCCGGCCATCCCCGAAAATTTCTCATTGACGTCGAGGAAACCCTTCATAGCCTGCTTGAAAGAGAAGATTCCGATAGAAACATGCAAATCACCATTGAAGATGCTGGCCCCAAAGTGCGTGCGGCGGTTGGGTGGTCTAATTCTGCAATTTATGCTAACATAGCTGCTCAGATCTTTTCCGTCGGAACAGCCGCATCCTCCGGATACAATCGGTTCGATCTTCGGGGCACATATATGCTTTCTAATCTTCTCCAAGAGTTGACAATCGCTAAAGACTATGGGCGTAAGCAAATTGTTCTTGACGAGGACCGCCTCAATGAAAATCCAGTTTCCCGACTTTCACGATTAATCAAGAACTCATTCTGGAACTCCCTTACGAGAAGAATTGACGGGTCTAATATTGAGGTAGCCGGCAGAGATCCTAAAGATTGGACAGATGATCCTCGACCGCGGATCTATGTCCCACCTGGAGCTCCCGAGCAGCTGGAGTACTACAGAAGAATCGCCAAGGAGCGACCTGAATTACGCCTTGACGTTCAAGAGCTGTCTGGCGATATCACCCCGGAATATATGAGAGATCTGAACGATAAACCGGGCCTCCTCGCATTGGCCATGGAAGAAACGAAGGAGGACTCTACGGGGAAAACAGAGTTCTCTGGCGTCCCATTCGTTGTTCCAGGAGGGAGGTTCAATGAGTTGTACGGATGGGATAGTTACATGGAGTCACTCGGATTACTCGCGAGCAACAGGGTCGACCTGGCGAAATCTATGGTGATCAATTTCTGTTTCTGCATCAAACATTATGCGAAGATACTGAACGCCAACCGGTCGTACTACCTAACACGCTCTCAGCCACCCTTTCTGACTGATATGGCCCTGCGCGTGTACGATCGCATCAAGAGCGAACCGGGTGCCCTGGAATTCCTTCGGCTCTCGATTCTCGCAGCAATAAAGGAGTATTATAGCGTCTGGATGTCTGAGCCACGGCTTGACCCGGTATCAGGGCTATCACGATATCGTCCTCTAGGTATCGGGGTTCCTCCAGAGACGGAAGCCACGCACTTCGTCCACCTCCTCACGCCCTACGCCGAAAAGCATGGTATGGAGTTTAAGGAATTTGTTCAGGCGTATAATAGTGGTAAAGTTAAAGAGCCGGACCTGGATGAGTATTTCTTGCACGACAGAGCAGTCAGGGAGTCGGGCCACGATACAAGTTACCGTCTCGAGAGAGTTTGTGCCAATCTTGCCACAGTAGACCTGAACTCTCTTCTTTACAAGTACGAAGTCGATATTGCTCGAGCAATACGAACGTACTTCAATGACAGGCTGGATATTCCACCTGAATACCGCACAGCGCTCACGAAGGATATCCAGAGCGAGTCATCGTCTGTTTGGGATCGCCGTGCACGCAGAAGGAAGATGAGAATGGATACCTACCTTTGGAACGAAGAGAAGGGGATGTACTTTGATTATGATACAGCTAAACAGGAACGAACCACCTACGAGAGTGCCACGACGTTTTGGGCAATGTGGGCTGGACTCGCAACGCCGCGACAAGCCGCGGAATTGATGAGCAAGGCCCTCCCTCGTTTTGAGGCTTTCGGCGGTCTGGTTTCGGGAACCGAGGAGTCTCGGGGTGCTGTTGGATTGGACCGGCCGACCCGACAGTGGGATTATCCGTATGGATGGGCTCCTCAGCAAATGCTCGCTTGGACAGGATTCCTCCGATACGGATATCAGGAGGACGCCGAGCGACTTTCCTACAAGTGGCTCTATATGATCACGAAAGCCTTCGTCGATTTCAACGGGGTCGTGGTCGAGAAATACGACGTAACAAGGCCTATTGATCCTCATAGGGTTGACGCCGAATACGGGAACCAGGGCGTCGATTTCAAGGGCGCCCCTCGGGAAGGGTATGCCCAACACTAATTCTCACTGAAGTACCGAGTTTGCTAACTTTCTGTAGATTCGGCTGGGTCAACGCAAGTTACGTCTACGGCTTGGATATTTTAAATGCACATCAGCGACGAGCTCTTGGGGCTGTCACTCCGTGGGAGACATATGACAAGGCTGTGTCCGTGCAAGGTGATAATGTATTTGGAAACGGGGACGGAGTGGCTGCGTCACCTTTGGGCCAGGACTAGCTCGCTTCGATTTATCGTCATGATTCCCACTCGTCCAGTAGGGACCGGCAAGCCCAGGGTTAGTAAAGCTATGCTTTGGAGACAGATTCTTGCCTGCTCAGTGCCATAGATAGAGTTGTCGGTCCTTTTTGATGGAGGGGCTAGTGTTGGTGTGATAGAGATGCGGCTGCGAGAGGTCCACCATGAAATACAACCTGAGTTAGAAATATTCAGGAAAATGAATGAAATCTGTAGTCCCATCTCAACCATGCGGACCAGCACAAAGTGTGTAAAAGATATTGTAGCCAAGAGGAGTGCATCGCCCTTAAAGCCAGAACCTTGGCACGACAACAAAGAAGTCCAGCCCAGACTTTTATCCGGATGCAAAGCAGCTCACTTTTAGCCCATGAAAGGCTGCAACAGAAAGGCACAGAATACACACCTCAGACTATCATATTTGTTTCAAACTGCGCCAATCCCGGTAACTCCAATCCGATATTTGAATGTAGTTCTCCAAACGAGCCAGCCCGACAGTGCTCTCTCGACAATAACACGGGACAGGCTCCTTATTTTCCCGAGGCAGTTCTCGTGCTGGCACGCGATCTCGTTACTGATTCGACGGCGATCACCTGGGGGCTCTTGACTAGGCTTTGATCTCTCATACCCATCTTCTGAAACGCGTTCAACCTGCCCAGTGAGCGACTCGTTCTGCACAGAGGACAAACGCTGAAACGGCATCTGACGGGCGTTCGGAGCTTCTGGTTGGAGGTCCTTGTGCCGAGGTTGAAACCTGTTTGGGTTAGTCGCGAAGGCGTTCCATGGTGGACGCCATGAGATGCCTAGGCATAGAATCGGGTATGAGACATTTGATGGCAGGCGCGTGGGTTGAGAGTACCGTATGGAATGATGCTCTTGGGGGTCAGGACGAGGAGTGTGAGATCGAGGGTGTCGCGAGAGGTGCAGAGGGAACATTGAAGACTCACGACCATTGCCAGTACTCGGAGTAGTGGAAGAGGAAGTTGTATTATAATTACAGGACAACGACAAAGGAAAGGGGAAAATGTGACAGTCGTATTGTCATGGCTCGTCACCAAGCTGAGCACATGTATTGACGTCATCCTCTGATGTGCCTTCGCTTTTCTTCCCCAAAAGAACATGGGGTTTGGTTCACCCTTCGCGATTGCTGGCCGAAGCAGTACGTCGACTGCAGAACGACAACGACGGCAGATGCATTCTCGGCTGAATGTTCCATGATATCGACATCGGAGCCTCTGGGGTTCTGGGGAAGGGGCCAAAGTTAAGGATGTGGACATCTTCGCCTCAGGCAGCGAGAGGTCCTTTAGGCCGAGGATCTTCTCACAGTCTGGATCCTCTGTTCCGACCTCCACGGCCACTCACATTCCCGGAAACTGGCTTGTGAACCTGGGATCAAGGTGAACCTAATTGCTCCTCGCGTCTTGACGGCGAGATTTCCCCGGTTGGACGAGATGCCGGCGGTGCGCCTGCCCTCCTGTCTGTCCCGCTGAGCCGAGCGTTTACCGACCAAGAGTCATACTGAGGTGGATGCTCTTCTGTGACGCATTATTCATATATGATGGCTCAGATCCCGAGAATTTGGCTTGTGATCCTCGACTTTTGGGTTGGGCCAATTCCTCATTTTACTTCCTCCTTTCCTCCTTGAGTTCGTTGCGCCTTGTCCCTGTCGCGTGCGCCGTTTCTCTTACTTTGTCTCCCTGAAATAGCACTGCATTGTACAATATATTGCTCTAAAAGTTCTATTTCCGCGCTTCCCCAACTGCGTTGTTGATTATCGCCACCATGGGTTACATCGAAGACGAAGATCAGAAGTACTTGGATGATGTCCAGGCTGTGAAGAACTGGTGGAAGGACTCCCGATGGAGGCACACCAAGCGTCCCTTTACCGCGGAGCAGATTGTGGCGAAGCGTGGAAACTTGAAGATCGAATATCCCTCGAATGTCCAGGCTAAGAAGCTCTGGGAAATCGTGGAGCGCAACTTCAAGGTCCGTATTCTTGTACAATATACCTATTCATTAACTGACGTCTTGTAGAACAAAGAGGCTAGTTTCACCTACGGCTGCCTCGAGCCAACAATGGTCACCCAGATGGCCAAGTTCCTGGACACTGTTTACGTGTCCGGTTGGCAAAGCTCTTCCACCGCCTCATCTACCGACGAGCCCTCCCCCGATCTAGCCGATTATCCTATGGTACGCGTATCCGACAGGAGCATGGAATAGGGTTTGGCTGACCTACCTACCATATAGAACACTGTACCCAACAAGGTCAACCAGCTCTTCCTCGCTCAGCTGTTCCATGACCGAAAACAGCGCGAGGAGCGCATCACCACTCCTAAGGACCAGCGCCATAAGGTTGCTAACGTTGATTACCTGCGGCCCATTATCGCCGACGCTGACACCGGCCATGGCGGGCTTACTGCTGTCATGAAGTTGACCAAGTTGTTCGTGGAGCGCGGTGCGGCTGGGATTCACATTGAGGACCAGGCCCCCGGTACTAAGAAGTGCGGTCACATGGCCGGAAAGGTTCTCGTGCCCATCAATGAGCACATCAACCGCCTGGTCGCTATCCGTGCGCAAGCAGATATCATGGGTATGTCGTAGCAACATATTCGGCTATCAGCGGGCCGCGTCGGCTAATATATCATCGCGATCCCTAGGGACTGATCTTTTGGCTATCGCTCGTACCGACTCCGAAGCGGCTACTCTCATCACTTCTACTATCGACCACCGTGATCATGCCTTCATCATCGGTTCGACTAACCCCAATCTTCAGCCCCTCAACGACCTTATGGTCGTTGCGGAACAGGCGGGCAAAACTGGAGCTGAACTCCAGGCAATCGAGGATGAATGGACCGCCAAAGCTGGCTTAATGCTCTTCAACGAAGCCGTCGTTGATGCTATCAACAAGAGCCCACTCCCCAACAAGCAGGGCCTTATTGAAGAATACCTGAAGGCTGCTAAGGGCAAGAGCAACTCCGAGGCCCGTGCTATTGCCAAAGGCATCACCGGCACGGACATTTACTTTGACTGGGAAGCGCCTCGCACTCGGGAAGGTTACTACCGGTACCGAGGCGGCACTCAATGTGCGATCAACCGTGCCGTTGCCTACGCTCCATTCGCCGATCTGATCTGGATGGAGAGCAAGCTTCCAGACTACGCACAGGCCAAGGAATTCGCTGACGGAGTCCACGCCGTTTGGCCTGAGCAGAAGTAAGTCTTTCTCTTGTCTCAAGTATTCTGAAGCAAACACTAATCGAACTAGGCTGGCATACAACCTGTCCCCTTCGTTCAACTGGAAGAAGGCTATGCCTCGTGATGAGCAAGAGACATACATCAAGCGCCTGGGCGCTCTCGGATACGCCTGGCAATTCATCACCCTGGCTGGTCTCCACACCACCGCTCTCATTACGCATCAGTTCGCCAAGGCATATGCTCAGCAGGGTATGCGGGCATACGGAGAGCTCGTCCAAGAACCCGAGATGGAACAGGGTGTCGACGTTGTTACGCACCAGAAGTGGAGCGGTGCCAACTATGTTGATAACCTTCTGAAGATGGTCACTGGTGGTGTGAGCAGTACCGCCGCTATGGGTAAAGGTGTGACAGAGGACCAGTTCAAGTCATGATCGACATAGCTAGAAGTCTGTCATTTCTTTGTATTAGATCGCGATTTGCATTGAAGTGCCACGCTCTCTATGTATTTGGTTTCTTTGAAAATACCGTCTATTTACCCTACTGTACTTCGTTTCGACAATGATGTAGGCTTGTTTCTTGACTTTCTAGAATCAGCAAAGAGGAGCACCATATCTCCAGCATATATTGCTAGATTCGACTTGTACGAATTTCTGAATTGGTGACGCCTAAGCTTTGCCCAACCCCACAAGAACAAGTAAAGCCACATTCATAACGGCGATGACCAACCAAACCAAGATAGCCAACGCAGAGGTAACGACGCCATTCCCCATTTTGATGCCCTCCCCTTCCACGACCTCCTCGCCGCCGCCATCGACATCACGCGCCCGTTCAACGGGGACAGTCATGTACCGATTGCGGCAGGTAAAGTATACAAGCGGGGCACTCACAAAGGGAAGGATGACGCTGAGCACCACCTGGCTCGCGGTAAGCGTCTTATTGAGCCCGTCCCTCCCCACGGCACCGGCAATAATGATGCTCGGAACAATACTCATAGATCTGGTAAGGAGCCTTCGTAACCAGGGACGGATGCTCCAATTCAACATCCCCTCGCTGACCATCTGGCCGGCCATCGTACAGACAATTCCCGCCGAGAGTCCCGAGAGTAGAAGCGCAAGCGCGAAGATTGTGCCCGCTGCGGGCGCGATAGATGCAGAGAGGAGGTCGTAGATGCCGAAGAGATCGGCTTCGTCGGCGTCCGGGGTCCCGTAGAGCGAGGCGCCTGCGACGATGAGGATGGCGCTGTTGACGAAGAGGGCGAATGTGAAGAGGGAGAGGGCGAGCTCGATGATGGAGTACTTCATGCAGCCGTTGATTGCGTCGAGGGAGGGCCGGTATTCGACTGTGCCGTTTGAGCTCCCTGTGTAGACCGTTGGGGGGATGTAGCCTTTTGTCACGTCGAATTCTTTGAGGCGGGCTTGGACGATGCCGCTTCCTAGGAACATTGAGTGGGGCATTACCGTTGCGCCGAGGATGCCGCAGCTTTGGTAGAGGCTGTTGGTGAGTCAGTATGGGTGCCATAAGTATGTCAATATCGGAGGCAAGGGAATGATGGTGTACCCTGTAGACTGGACTATGGCGGAAGAAGGGAGGTAGCCTCTGAACACGTCTCCGACTGATTGTTCTTTTATCAGGGAGAGCTGGATACAGAAGCATATTACTACGCCTAGCACAAGGGCCATGACGAAGAACTCGAACAGTCGCAGACCCCACATGGAGCCATTCGGTCTGTAGAAGATCAGGATGAAGAGAACATCTGCTAGCGTGATGGCGCAGCCCGCGACGAGGGGGATGTGGAGGAGCAGGTTGAGAGCAATTGCGGATCCGACAACCTATTCTTCAGCTGTTAGCCCCTCCCAATATCGTAACATGAGCGTAGGGCCATTGATATACCTCCGCGATATCCGTAGCGACAATCGCCGCCTCCGCAAAGACATAGAGGGTTAGAACCAACCACTTGGGAAGATGCTCCCGACAATTCTCTGCGAGATTCAACCCCGTCACTGTGCCCAGTTTTATACACAGCGATTGCAAGAATATTGCAAAGAGATTCGACAAGAGTACAATAAAGAGAAGCGCATATCGATACTCCGCACCTGCCGCAACATCCGTCGCGTAGTTCCCCGGATCGATATATGCGACAGCGATTAGGAATCCTGGACCGACAAAACGGCCGAACTTCACAATGCTTTGAATGATTCGGGTCGAGACTGAATTTAAGGAAAATAATCTATAAGGGCGGCGTGGCGACTCACTGTTTCTCTCGGGCTGGTGCCCGGAGAACGCAGGGATCGCCCCGCCTGGTGGGCTCGTCTTGGGACCTCGATCGTCGCCATCACAGGGAGAGGAGCACTCGAGAGCCGATACACTTCTATCGTCTGGCCCTCCAAACGTATGCCCTCTGTAGACTTTGGAATTGGCCATACCGTTGAAGTCCTCCCGGGTTGTCGAGTCGGCATTGAGCGGGGGTGGGTTCTGGTTCCAGCCGGGATGCTGGATGGTATCGTCGGTGCGGGAGGGGCAGTTCATGGCGAAGGATACTGACGTTGCAGTCGGAGAAGATTGAGATACTAGAAGAATCAAGAGAGGCCACAGGAAGAGATAGCCGTTATAAATGCGCTGTCTTCTGTCGATGAGTGGAGTCACGTCAGAAGTGGAGTTGGTGGGCAACTGCTTAGCTCGATGTCTTCAGATTCCGAAAATGTCCGAACCGGGCAACGGAGTAATGAATGAATCTGTGATGCTGAGGAGTCCTCCAATCTTACCTGAGATGAAAACTCCAACACTCGTATCATGTCACCCAGCGCGAGGATGTCGAATGCCAAGAGGAGATCCGGATTTAAGCTTCAAATAGTCTCCTTGGCGTTTGATGGCTCTCAACGTGGTGATGGCATTTCGGTCATCTACGGTGGGATACCATACAATAGTTCGTTCGAGAGATAGTAAAATAAGAGATGGACGGGGTCGCCAATTGCGTGGACATATTGGGAAGATTACCGAGAATTACTAAAGCTGCGACTGGAAGGCCGACACCAGCGGAGAATGGGAGATAAATTAACTTGGCCAACTATCGCCGCCGCCAAATAGAAACACGGTCGAACACTTCTCCTTCCTGGCTCGTGCCAAAATCATGCGTCTGAGCTGGCTGCCAGTATGCCACTCGTTCTAGACCCAACGGGCTCGGTTCGCGGAGGGGGTTGCGCTTAATATACCCTGTCGCATCGTATGAGAGCTCCTCGCCAGGATGACTCAAATGTTCCATATAGGCTTCAGACGGGGAGCTATATGGTGGACCATGTTGCAGGGGATCCTTATGCCGTGGGAACTCAAGACAGACGAGGTTCCCAAAGGGCGAAGGGGCCAAAAGCTGGGTGTACCGGAGGGACCAAGCTGGGCGTAGCAAAGGGGGGAATGCGCAAAAGAACTTGACACAGCAATTAGACTATTGTAGAAGACATACGTCAAAGGCTTACCGTATAGTCGTATATAAGATCAAAGCAGTTCTTATCCAATCCCAGCCCCTCTAGCCACGTATCCTCGAAAAAATCACCATGAACCCAGGTAACCGTTCCTTTCCCAATTTCCGCATCTCTGACAGGATACTTCTGCTCGGCATCCTGTTCCTCCTTCCGAGACTCCTCAATCGCGCTCGTACTGTATTCCAAACCGTATGCATCATACCCGAAGCTTGCGAGCATGAGCACATCAACCCCTCTTCCACAGCCCGGTACTAAGGCTTTCTTCCTTCTCGTCACGACCCCCTCATTCTCAACGAGAGGACCACCAATGACAGCCCGTTTGGTGGTAGAACTTCCTCCAACGTCGGGTTTGGCTTGTGCTTGTCCCATGGGAGGGTGATTTTGTCGCCCTGTGACCACAATTCCTCCCACCCGGTATGGAGGTTTCCAGCTTGGATGTGCCTGTCCAGTGTCTTTTGGACGTCTTCGGGATTGTACGCGATGGGCATGATTGCGAAACGTAGAAGGGTGTGTTCTGTGAGAAGTTGCAGCGGAGAAGTTTGGTGTGGGGTTGAAATCGGGGCTGCGGAGAGAGTCCGCCTTCCGCTCTTTAACGGCGTTGTCGAGTATTCTCCGATATTCTTCTAACAAACTCCTGACAGACATGTAACTAGACCAAGTTATTGCATCGAGAAAAGACATGGTGACAAATGTAGCTTGGTTCTGCATATGGACTAAATGATAAAATCTGAACTCCGATGCTCCCATTATATCAAACACAGGGCCGTGTAGGTGGAGCTACATCAGCCCAATCCAGACGCCGGTTCCTTGACCTTCGCTGGCTCTGGCGGCTCGTCGATGAACTGAGGAGGTGCCACCTCATCCTGCATGAAGCTCGGTACGGCACTTTCGGCCATCGAGCTCTCAAACAGGCTCTCTTCGCCCAGCGCTTCCAGTTCAGCGTCAAGCTCCTCCTCATCCACATCTTCGGGAATATCATACGCCCGAGATATACTCTCCTGGATCTCATTCCCAACCTCCATCAAGTCAGCCATTTCGTCCTGCATCTGTTCAATCTTATCGATGTCGATGCTTCCATACTGCTTCTTCAGGGTCTTCGTCGTCGTTTTCATTGCATCAACCGTCGTCATCACATTCTTGAGGTTATCCTGCATCATTCCTGCTTGCTCCATGTTCCAGGACTGTTGAGAGAGCTGTTCTCGCTGGCCTTCGTATTGTTTCCGGCGTTGTAAGACCTTCAAGGCTTTCTGTTTGATCGCGTTCTTGCCCGGGCCGTCGCGCATCTTAGCAAGTTTCGACTGGTAAGAGGCGAGCTCGGAGTTCAGTGCTGCGAGTTTGACATCTATGCTTGCAATCCGGGTTTCGACCTAGGGAGGGAACACTTAGTTCAACGAAGATGGGAGCTGCCGGAGCTTGTCTCTCGAGCACACTCGGGGCGGCGGGAGTGCGGGGATCGTGTGGCCAAGTCTGAACTTACATTCGAGATGGCCCCGTCTAGCGTCGGCTTCGGGGCCGCATTTTTGGTGCCGAATAGCCGGTTCATGTCGATGATGCAAGAGGTAAGTGAGATGTCAAGGCAGAAGGAGAGGCAGCGCGTGCAGCTTGGAGGCTGATGAGCTTCTGTGGATGTGACTTCACTGCCTCACTGGTCCCTCGGCGGGCGGGCTGGATCCCGCTTTTCCCGTTTGGGTAAGTAGGTAGTATTGCCCGGGCTGGTTAGGGCGGCACTGCGGCGTCGCTCGAAGAGGGCTATGTATCCTGAGTCGCTCGCAGAGATCTCTATGATTATTATTAATAATACTGGGATACCAGCCAGGAGTGAACCCAACTCTCTCCGGTCCACAGTCCACAGGTCTGTGGAAGCACTTGAAACAATCGGTTGTGGCCATTTCCCCTCGGATTATTCACGCCCCCCTCCTCTTAACTCCCTGTCTTCACGATTATTATTTCCTTTGAACCTTCCTTGCGACCGCGATTGGGCTTGTTGGGTATCCCCGCCCGGATCACAAGTTGCTGGCCGATCCAGGCACCACTCGATTGCCTGCCGAACGTCAGCCCGCCAGCGTTGCTTGTGTCTTGTGCTGTCGACTGACGGTCATCCCCTCGCTCAAAGTGACTGTCTGATCGCGTGCAGTCTGTCACTCTGCCAGAGTGACTCGCAATCCTCGCATAATCACACACTCCTTTTCTTTCCTCCTCATTCCCCAGGCTCATTGAAGGTATGTGTGGCTTGTTCGCGTGTTGTGTATCCCCTCCCACGCAATTATGTCAACTGCCCCTGCCCTTCCCTATCCCCCAACCAAGTACCACCAACCGTCTATTTTCCTCAACCGATGCGGAAATCGAACCCTCTGAATTTTAGGCCTAGGAAATCTTGCGACTATCTTTCAAGATGTCTGCTTCGCCTCGGGATCATTGCTGACTGGGTTCCTCTCTTTCGCAGTGCTTGGTCGCTTCGGCAGGGCGTAATTTACCGACTAACCCACGCGTCTTCTTACCATCAGTCGAGCGATTCACCTCCGGGATAGAGCAGCCTTGGATCAGCCTCAAACTCTAACCTGGTTTAAAGAACGCTTTTCCGCTTATCTTGAGCATCACTATCTTTCCCCGCCGCTTCCTCCCTCTCCGCCTTCTACTCGGTCGAGCTTTTCGCCATTAGAGCTTGGGTGAACTAATGTAAAACGGCTTTGGGTTACACTACTTCTTTTCCATGACTCCCTTCTTCCGGTCATACAATCCAACATGTTCTGGCGCTTCGGGGGATATTCAAGTATCTCCGCTATCGACTCCCTTCTGGACAGGCCCGATGTCAGCCTCGAAGAGCTGTTAGATGAGGCTGAGCTGATCCAAGAGCTTAAGCAACTTAATACGAAACTCATAGAGTACCTGCGAGAGGAAGATATCCTGAAGAAGCTTATGGACTATGTGACCGCGCCGAGCCTAGTGGGGGATAATGAGGAAGACGATGACGAGGATAAGTCGAGTAAGGTTGAGGCGGGAGATGATGACAACGCCCCTTCAGGGAAGAAGGGAGATCCCCTCAAAGAGCTGTTGGATCCCGAAGATCTTGAGCGAGCGGAAAAGGAACGCCTCAAGCGTGCCTACGTTTCATGTGAGATTCTCTCGTCGGAGGTCTGGTCGATCCTGGACTCGATAATGGCCAATCCCGAATATCTGCGAGAGTTCTGGGGATTCATTCGGCGACCAGCACCCCTGGATTCTATCCAGGCAAGTTACTTTACGAAAGTGAATGAGACGCTATTGGACAAAAAGACGGGTGAAATGCTAGAATTGCTCAAGTCAATGGATGAGATTGTTCCGGCAATTCTTCAGCATGTTGATAACCCGATGGTTATGGACCTTCTCTTAAAGTTAATCAGCCTGGAAAGAGCAGAAGGTGGCCAGGGCATCGTTGATGTAAGCACACACGGACCCTATTCGAAGATATTTGGGCTAATACAAGTTACCTAGTGGCTCAAAACGCAGGACCTGATACCGAAATTACTTTCTTTCCTTTCTCCTGAGTGGCCGGCTTCTGTCCAGACCTCCGCTGGGGATTTCCTAAAAGCGATTATCACCATATCGGCGAACGCAACTCAGAATGACCAATCATGTATTGGTCCCAACAGCCTGACTCGTCAATTAGTATCCGTGTCGTGCGTAGAGAGCCTTGTGAAGGGGATGCTACAGGGTGGTAACGCTTTGACAGTTGGTGTTGGAATTGTTATTGAAGTCATACGGAAGAATAACTCCGATTACGATCCGGAGCACCTCAACAGCCCTGATTCGATGCCTTCAATGTACGACCCTATATATCTGGGCACTTTACTCCGGGTATTCGCCAAACACATTCCCGACTTTATGGCTTTGATTCAGAGCTCAAAGCATACCGTCACTGAGGGAGGCAGGTTGAAGACCGTGGAGCGGGGGCAACTAAATTCCGCCTGGGGTGCCAAAATTGAGCCGTTAGGCTTTGACAGGTTCAAAACATGTGAATTGATGGCCGAGTTGCTTCATTGCAGCAATATGGTACTCTTGAACGAGCCTGGGAGCGATGAGTATGTCTCGCAGAGGGATGCCGAACGCGACAGGATTCTAAGGGAAGGCGCATTCGGTCAGCATAGTGAAGGTAACTCGACATTCGATGGTAACGACTCAACAGCAAACTTTGTCAATGGTTCTGTTGCCGGTTACGCTTCCCCGGGGGATTCCAGGGATTATGAAGCGGCAAATACCGGTGGTGAAGGGTTTGAGGATGTTAGTTCGTCGACTGTACTTGTCGATAAGGCTAGCAACACAGAGACCGAATCCGATCCAACAGCATCTCAAGAGAAGCAACGCCTGGATGCTTCAAATGAGCAGAATCAATCAAGGATTGCCGAATCACATTCACCGCGGTCCGAAACCCTAACCCCAACGGATGAGCTTGTCGCCCAAATTGGTGCTGTGTCTCTCGACCCAACCCCAAACAATAACGAAAACCGAAAACCAGCAGAGGTAACCCCTGTCGAGACCGGTTCGCAACAAGACCCGGTCCCAGCATCAGCGCCGATGTCCTCGAATCCTGAAGCTGTACCCGCTCCTCTATTTTCTGCAAAGGAACAACGCCTTGAAACCACTTCGGGTGTAGCTGACACTTCCGGGCAAGCTCCGAAGGGTTCACAGTCAACAGATAATGTCCCGGCGACACCACCCACACAATACAATCACGGTGATATGCATCAACATCTACATCCAAACATTCGGCTAGACATTAATGGACAGCCGGTTGTTGGAGACTATCTAAAAATCATGTTCGTTGAAAACCGCGTTGTGCCCACTATACTGGTAAGCCGTACTTCATGACCACACTTCTTCTGAGAGGATTACTGACGGTACGTTTGCTTTTAGGACTTCTTTTTCCGTTTCCCCTGGAACAATTTTCTACACAATGTTGTTTACGATGTCATCCAGCAAGTATTCAACGGCCCTATGGATCGAGGCTACAACCGGGTTCTCGCTATTGACGTATTCGAGACCGGCAAAATAACTAGGGCGATATTCAACGGTCAAAAGCGAAGCGATGAGACACAGCAGGCGAAGCGGATTCGGCTTGGCTACATGGGACACTTGACGCTCATAGCGGAAGAAGTCGTCAAGTTCAACGAGCGCCACCCTCCCAAGCTTCTCTCCCCAACAGTCATGGACAATGTACTGAACCCAGAATGGATAGACTATGTTGAGCAAACGCTCTCTGAGACCAGAGAACGCGACAATGCCATTCTCGGCGGCGTCCGGCCAGATATTTCCATTGGAAATCGTCAGAACATGCTAGGCGCTGGCCCTTCCTCGGCACTGGCCGAAGCAGGGTTGAATGGTATCGCCGGAAACTCCAACTTCCAAGGATTCGACATGGTGAACCAAGGAAGTGTATCAGGTGGAGCCCTCGGCGTCGGAGGGGGCAGCTCTCTTCTTAGTGGATTTGCAAGCTCCAGCGATGATGACGACGATGAGGAGATGGAAGACCAAGATGGCCAGCACATAGCCGAACAACCGGCTGAAAGCGGCACGGAAAATGTAGGTGCCAGTCCCTCCCCTGATGTTGAGATGCGTGATGCTTGAATGCCTTTTGCGCCGAGTTTCGTATGCTCTGTCTCTCGATACCCCTCTGCATTCGGTCTGGATCATGTATGCGGCAAGTTCTGTCAAATGGCAAGGAAGGCTTTAGCCCGTGATGAGGGAAGTGCCGGGTGTCCCTGAACATTCAGCGGTGGGCTCTCGCTGCTTCTCACCTGTCTGAACACTTCAAAAGCCACTGCCTGAAATCGTGCGACAGTCCCTCCAAACAAAATTCTTCGCGCCCGTCATGTAGGCAGTCCGCTCTTATCTTTGGGTGGGTTGTAGAAATTCTTTGTTGTCGGCCTTCTCTGATTGTCACACTCCACCCACCCCAAGAAAAGCTTAGCGAGGCTTGACTGACTCGAATCAAATAGGCATCGAGCCAGCCCATACCGATTATTGCTCCGCCACCAGCTCCCTTGAGTCTCGGTCCATCTCGCGCCCGACGACAGCTTGCTGCACGGCTGGCCGCTCAAAAGCAAGCGGCTGAGAATGCCGAAAGTGGTGAAAATAGAGAGGAAGATCAAGCCTATGGGAGTACTGAGTTCCACTGGCCCTCTGATTCCTTTGGAAACACCAGTCTGAATGAGGATGGCGGTCGAACTCATTCTTCAGACTTTCCACCTGGTAATGTCGCGTCGCCAACTTTCCCTGACTCCGGGTTCAGCCCCTCAGACTCTTTCTCGACCGGTTCCTCAGATGACGAGAACGATCTGATGGGGACAAGCAGGCGGAAGGAGCGCGTCCCGCTTGAGGTCGACGATGACGACGACGACATGGGCGAAATGGTGGGCCCATCAATTGAATCCCACATGATGGACTCTGACGAAGAGGAAGAGGCTATCCTCAATGAATCACTAGGGTATCCGGAACTCGGGCCCGGGCAGTATAAGAACTTTCGAAGCTCTCGAATAGGGCATTCTCCATTCGGGGATGACCAGAGTGACAGCAGCGAAGAGGAGGATGAGGGATTAGTGGAGATTCTAGTCCCCGGCAGAAAGTCCCAGTGACCCGACAAGACCCAATTCTCATGATGACGATTATGATGATGTACACTATTTGACTGCATGGCATGGTATATCCCGACGCGACGACAAGGAGCACAGCGAATACGGCCTGTTGGATAGGTTAGCGGCGCCCTTGAGGCTTTTCTTCACTTCACTTCTCCTTCTCCTTACCCAATGCTCACTTTGCCCTGACTTCATTCCGACATTGATCTGATGCTGGATGATGGAAATCATACGATCTAGTGGCGTTTATCTTACGGTTGCGTTGTGTTTCTTCTGGTTGATCTTGCATTCTGCATTTGCGGACGGGGACAACCCTCATTGCCCGTTACGATCGCCAACCGAAAAAGCGCCCGTGGGCCTTTGGTCTCGTGAGAAAGCACGTCATCCTTATAAGTGCTCGAAGACTACAGTGGCCTCTCTGTCTGCAGAGTCTTGTACGATAGGTGATTATCCAAGCGATACGTTTTTTGCCTAGATGATTACGGTGCCTCAGAACCGCTCTTTCCACATTTATTGACGGATAATGTGGATAGCATCATCTTCCGCGTAGCGTCGGCTAAGCTAACGAGGTTCCCTCCCCTATGCGGTTCAAGATCTCAGCCTGCCACAAACTCCGAATGCACCAGAATGAGCCACCCCACGAGATCCACCTGCTCATCTTCGCGCATCTCGATCTCAAAACGTGGGATCACATTCGGGCATAGAAGTAAAGAAGGTGCAATTCCCCTCCAACACCATCTTCGTATCCCGCCCAAAGGCATCCTACCCAGCCTGCATGTCCAGCCTCCTGTCCCTTGGCCCCGCATCGTAGGCCGTCAGGCCGTGAAGACTGCGATCGTGGCCAAGAGCGCTAATCTGGTGCAGGTCTTGTTTTACTCTGGCGTAGGGGTTAGATTAGGTGGGGGGTGGGGGTTGCGGTTGTCGTTCCGACAAGGAGCGATGAGATGAGAGGTTGACGAATGGGTATTTCCCTGAGACTTGATAATCCCATACCTGCTTCACTCCTGTGGGATATACAAGTACGCCGCAGTTGATAACGTTATATTTTCGGATTTGTTGGAGGATAACAGCGCCAGCGGGTCCTCTGGGGTCTGGACGCCTTCCTGCTCCGTCACCATCCACGCCCAGCGCACCCAGTTGCCAGAGAGCCACCAGGCGTCTCCTTGCCATCCGCCGGTGAATGCCTCTAGGTTCGAGAAGACCGTTGCATTATGTTCACGCATTGTCTCAACGACCTCGTCAAATTCGCTGAGCAAAGCCTCGTCATCCTCATCTTCGAGAGCCCATGCAACATCGTCCGTCGGAGTTTGGTAGTGATCAAGTATGAGACTAGCCCACCGCGAGAGCCGCGCCGGGAGAAAGTTCTCGCCCTCCCCGGGTGGATTATGACTATATTTGATATGGACCGCTACCACGAAGCAGGCGAATAGTGGAAATTGGAATGGATATGCTCGTTGTGTGATGCCTCTGAGCGCTGACATATTTCGGGAGGTGGTCTTGAGGACTGCACTTAAGCACTCTTGAAAATGCTTCTGTACTTCAACAGGTAGCAGATGAAGTAAGTCGTGCGGTGCAAAAAGCTCGCCAGTTTTCGCGAGAACGGATGGTCTTTCCAAAATTCTGACTTGGATACGAGATTCCACCGCCTCTGAGAATTTGCCCTTGGGTAGGCAGGCCATATGCTCTGCCAGGAGCCGTTTTGTCTCATCCCATCCCCCCTTCAGACCATGTAGTTGGGCACGCTGCAGGGTCCAGGCAGCAATCACAAGAGCCGACTCTGAAAGCCTGACTTGGCTGTTACGGTACGTCTCCGCATGAATTTGCTTGAGGTTCCCTGGCTGCTTTGCTCGAGGTCGAGAAGATCGCAGTCTAACGATATGTGTGATCAGCTCAATGATAATCTGGCTGAGAGCAGCAACGATAGCGCGCGAGTTCCCGTATGCGTTTGGGATTCGAATTTCATGGCCCGAGATCTCTAGCGTTTCCAATTCGCGTTGGTTTGCTGCCAAGATAGAGACGGCATTGAAGAGAGCTGGCGAGAATATCGAATGTTCCATCGGAATATCAGGGGCCAAAAGAGGATAGAATATGTTGAACACATAGTAGGGACCTTCAGTGTCCTTGTTCGAATCAGGAAATAATTCCTGCTGCCGCTCACGCGCAATCTGTAGCGGGCTTCCTGGCGGTGCTCGCAACCCGACAGTACGATAGTCGCATGGGTTATCAGATAAGCAGAACCCGTAGTTCATCATCACTGCACGCTGCATTAGGTCGGTGGTGGGTATAGCGAATATTGATACATACGCTGCTCATTATTGCGGGGACCGTAATTGTTCGCAATTTCTTGGTCTGCTCCAACTTCTTCCAACACCACAAAATCAACACTCTCCGTTCCAGCACGCCATTCTACCTTGGCCAGCGGCCGATGGTTCAGAATATCGATGAAGGGAAGAAGAACGGATATATTCTCCTCGGGCACACCTAAGTCAGGAACAACCCCAGACAGTACTTTTGCCGAGAATGCACGGGACACAAATATAGTCGACGCCCAAACGTACAGATCCCTACTTTGATTAATCCCCGAATAGAAATCAAATTCAGAAGTACATACCACGAATACTTTCCGGCATCACGAAATTTAGATTTAGAAAGTTCACTTGACGAAGTTTCATACTTATCCCGCAGCTGAGCAATCTTCTGCGTCCGTGCCTGTATCAAGCTCGTCCCCTCCAACCACTCCAGGTCCTCATCCTCCTCGTAATATGGAAGAGTGGTGAGGGAGCCGGGCTGAGGAAGCGATTGGAGATACGGATACCAAAAGCTCTCTGATCCACGCAGAAACTGACCCACCAAGAAGAAGATTGATGCTTCTTCGGGGCCGACGCTATCTATAAATTCGCGAGGCAAGTTGATGCCGTGAGCGGGGAAATTGGTCTCGCCACTACGGTGGTCAATTGCGTTAAAGTAAGACAGGGTCGTGGCAATGGGAGTCTTGATAATATGCGCGTTGCTAGGCACGCCTTCCCTTTTTACACGAATATGGGTACCGCGCTGCGAATCGTGACTGATGTAGACATTTTCATCAAGGTCGCCCCCATGAGCTCGCATCCACTGGAGCAGGGTTGAGTAGACTTCTAAGCGGCTTTCGTCGGCGGGCCTAATGTTGTCAGAGCCGGGAATCAACGACAAACGCAGAGAATAGAAGGATTGTCATCCATATATCCCCATTTAAAATTGGCCTACCTACCTTTGCGAAGCCAAATCCGGAGCACAACCCAGAGCCATTATCAAGTCCGTCCGCAAAAAAAAAGACTCGTTAACGTGCCTATGGTTGATGATCGGAGATATCCCTTTTGGGCTATGATACACAGTCACGTGTGAGCTCTGACTAAGCATTCACGTGATCTATTCCACCCAATCAGCGTCCGGACAAAGCCGGATATTCAGCAACAGCAGGAATTGAAGCTCGACGCCATCGCCGTGATCGATCCCTTCGTCTCGTTCTCGCTCTCGTCAATCCCTCTCCCACAGCCATTGGGCCATCATCATCATGATATCCCGAGCGGCAGCTCCTTCGCCCTCTTCCCTCGCCACTCTTTCCTCCCGCTCCGTCCGACTTCAGACTCCGGCCGCCCGCTCTTTCGCGACCGTCCAGGACAATGCACCCCCAGTAAGGCACCACGGCGGCCTGCAGGACCAGGATCGCATCTTTACGAATCTTTACGGAGTCCACGGTGGAGACCTTAAGTCGGCCCAAAAGTTTGGGGATTGGTACAAGACCAAGGAAATTGTGTTGAAGGGTCATGATTGGGTAGGCATTCCTCACCGGTTCACTGCTATTTCGGGGAGTAATTGTGACCTGCTAACATGCGATTTGGATAGCTTATTTCAGAGCTCAAGGCCTCCGGTCTACGTGGTCGCGGTGGTGCCGGCTTCCCTTCTGGGTTGAAATACGTATGTCTCCTTTCTTCATGCAACGCTCTGACCTCTGGAATATCGGAATGAGTCTAACGTGGTGGCTCAGTCTTTCATGAACTTCAAAGACTGGGACAAGGATCCTAGGCCCCGTTACCTAGTTGTCAATGCCGATGAGGGCGAACCCGGAACCTGCAAGGACCGTGAGATTATGCGCAAGGATCCCCACAAGCTTATCGAGGGCTGTCTTGTTGTCGGTCGTGCGATGAACGCCAATGCTGCCTACATCTACATCCGCGGCGAATTCTATCATGAAGCCACCGTCCTCCAGCGCGCCATCAACGAGGCATACCAGGCTGGCCTTATCGGTAAGAACGCCTGTGGATCTGGCTACGATTTCGACGTGTATATCCACCGTGGAATGGGTGCCTACGTCTGTGGTGAGGAAACCTCACTTATCGAGTCTCTTGAGGGCAAAGCCGGCAAGCCCCGTCTCAAGCCCCCGTTCCCCGCGGCTGTCGGTCTCTTCGGGTGCCCCAGCACAGTCACAAACGTCGAGACAGTCGCCGTAACGCCCACTATCATGCGCCGAGGTGCTAGCTGGTTCGCCGGCTTTGGTCGTGAACGCAACGCAGGAACCAAGCTCTTCTGTATTTCCGGTCACGTCAACAACCCGTGCACCGTGGAGGAAGAAATGTCCATCCCCCTCCGTGAGCTGATCGACAAGCATTGTGGTGGTGTTCGTGGCGGCTGGGACAACCTCCTTGCCATTATCCCTGGTGGCTCCTCAACGCCTGTCATCCCCAAGTCTGTTTGCGACGACCAACTCATGGACTTTGACGCCCTCAAGGACTCTCAGTCCGGTCTTGGAACCGCGGCCGTCATCGTCATGGACAAATCCACCGACATCATCCGCGCGATCTCTCGCCTCTCCACCTTTTACAAGCACGAGTCTTGCGGCCAGTGCACCCCATGCCGCGAGGGAAGCAAGTGGACCATGCAAATGATGCAGCGTCTCGAGAAGGGTCAGGCCCGTGAGCGTGAAATCGACATGCTCCAGGAACTCACCAAGCAGGTCGAGGGCCACACTATCTGCGCCCTAGGAGAAGCCTTCGCCTGGCCTATCCAGGGCCTCATCCGACACTTCCGCCCCGAACTAGAAGCTCGCATCAAGGAATATTCACAGGAGTTGGGCGGCGAGCGACCGTTCGCTGGTGGCTGGCACCCCAACAGCCGGGCGGAGGGCAAGCTCATCTCCCCTGGCATGTAAACTATTCCTCATTTTCTTTATACCAAAAGACCGAACCGTATCATAGATCGCAAAGGCCTGTTCTCTATCTACCGCTGAGTATATCATACCATGCCGTATCATACTATATCTACACCCATGTCGACACATCTTTCCTTTTTCTTTTTCCCTCCTCCTTATTATCACCTCCGCGTGCGCGATCCTATTTGAGGGATTTGTTGATCACGTACAGTTTCGAATCCGGCAGCAATGAAATTTCATCTTAGTATTACCTCGAGCCAATATCGTAAATTCTAAACCGCGACAAGCAGAGTAACGTCCTGATTCTCCTCCCGTCATTCATTGACAGCAGTACGTGGTCGAATGTCCTCCATCCACATCCATCCACCCGTGGGCAGCTAGTTCAGCTTCTCTCCTTGGGTAACAAGTGAAAACACCCCATCCAGTAGACAGCGAGTTCCCCTCCAAGCTAGCTGGAGAAAATAAAAAAGTGAAAAAGAAATAACAAAGAAAAAGAAAACACCAATCCTGTCCTTTACACCTCGAAGCCAACGTGGACACTCCCTCCAAGCTCCGAATTCGAGTGTTTGGAGACCTAAGAACAAAAAAAAAAACGAACTCTACTGGGCGATTCTATATCCCTGAGGTCTCACGAGGACTCCCACTCTCACCCCCAGCAATGACGCCAGTCGCTGTCGGGCTCCCTATCGTCGCATTCTCAGTCGCCGTGCCCTTCTCTAAATCCCCCTTCCTCTCATTCTTCACCCTCTCCTTTTTCTCCTTCTTCATCGCCCTCTTCTCCCTCCACCCACTTCCGAAGACATACTCAACCCACATCATGCCCGTGCCGACGAGCATCACAAGTCCCAGAAACACAAAGCACCATCCCCACCCCATACTCCTCAGCATATAGTCGACGACCGCTGCCCCGAGGGCACCAAGCCAGCAGCGGACGAGATTACACGCTGCTGCTGCCGTCGCGGGGCGGTCGGGAAAGAGATCGACGAGGAGGGTATTGAGTGTATTCGAGGATGCGATCGTCGCGAATCCGTTTAGGAATTGAAGGATTAGCGGCGCAGAGAGGTGGGCTCGTTGCTGGAGCACCCAGCCGTACGGCAGATAGGAAGCTATGCTGAGGAGGATGATGGGGAAGAAGGACTGGAGGCGTGCGTGCTCGATGGGGAAGTGCCGGAGGTCAGTAGCTCGTTTGCGATCAACGGGGAAGTTGTGCGCGAGGGCGTGACGGCGGTAGTTCCAGTCTAGGATCTTGCCATTTGTGATGGCTCCCAGGGCTGCGCCAACACCGAGGGGTCTGATCCAGGTCAGTCAGTTGGTCCAACAGGAACTCTTGGATAGGGAAGAGACTTACAGGAAACATAGACCGATTTCAAGGTTGTTGAAGCCGTAGATTTCGGTGAAGAGGCTTGGTGTACTGGTTAAGAGGGCGACATTTGAGAGCATCACCAGACCGATATATGAGATGATGATCAGGGCATCCCGTTCGAGAAGGATGGCGAAGGATTTGAGCGGGTTCGGGAAGCGCAGCGTTGAAGCTCTTGCGGTTGCCGTCGTTGTCCCAGCCGTCGATGACGCTGTTCTTATCGTCGCCGTTGTACCGTCGTTGGTGCCATCCTGCTGTGCGCTCTGTGCAGAAGCAGGCTCGGACGAAGGATGTGCGCTGTTAGCATCAACTATAAGAGACCGCTGCTGCCACCACTGGACAACAGACCTCCTCCACCACTCAGCAGGTAAGGCGCTGCCATCCCCAACAATCTTGCGAGCAGTCTCCGGGACGAGGATGATATAAACGGCCAGGAACCCCCCGCTTATGATTACCAGAAACCAAAATACACTGCGCCAGCCTAGAAACTTCGCCAAAAGACCGCCGATTACAGGCCCCAGGGCTGGAGCGATCATGATCCCTGCCGCCATGGGGCCGACATACGTGCCCCGTTCGGCAGGGGTAGCGATGTCGGCAATGACGCCATATCCAAACGAGACTGTCCCACTACTCCCTGCACTCTGGATGCACCGCAGCACCATCAGAGCCGGGTAGCTGTTCTGCACGGCAAGTCCGATATTAGCGGCGGTATAGATGGTGAAGGCGAGAATGTACGCGGGTCGGCGTCCACCCGCGTCGGCGAAGGTGCCCATGAACGCAGGAGCAAGGCCCTGAAGAAGCATGTACGTGGTTATAGTCAAGTTGATCAGAGCCGGGGTAAGGTGATAGTTTTCAGCGAGCGTGGGTATGACGGGATAGTATATCTGACCCGAGAGAGGCGAGAAGAACGAGGCGAGTGTCACCATGCACACGATGAGACGCTTCTGAGCAGTGCTGAATGCAGTATGGTTCTGGGACGATTCTGTACCGCCTGTGACGGTCAAGGCAGGGGGTGCTTCAGACGCAGGATTCGCTGCAGCCGACAGAGGAGGGGAAACGGAAACCGCGGACGAGGAGGACGAGGTCACCGCGATGTCGTCGGCAGGCTGGATCTCGTCGAGAGAAGGGCGCCCTCTCTCGCGAGGGCTGCTTTCAGACGCCATTTCGAGGGTCAACGAGGGTTAGCCTAGGATGGCTGAAAGGGAAGGTGTCGTTGAGAAGTGTTGCTGTTTGTACTTCGGGAAGCTCTGTCCACACAGGCTGAAGAGAGCAAACAGGCAGTGTTGCACCGAGTACGCAGATCAAGAAGAGGTCAGAGAGAGATCGAGCGAGAGCGAGACAGAGAGACAGAAGGATGGCGACTTTTGGCTTCGCAACAAAAAGTTTACTATCGCAGAGCCGGTGCCGGCTCCTCTTGAGCGGCCTTCCATCCCGGAACCGGGACGACTACAAAAGAAGAGAACGAGCGAGATATCGACGGTCCTCAGATTCATCTACCTATTGCTACCTAAAACAGATGCACGCCATGCGATCATGCTGATATATGGAAACATTCTGCCGCATCCAACATGGCTTCATCAGCAGAAATACAAGTAAAAGCTAGGATACAGAACGGTGCACGGGGCAGGGGAATATAGAAGGAGAGACATGTGAGGCAAAAGTGGCATTCCGACTGAAGGCACCGAAGAGAAAACAGAGCAACACACAAGATGAATCTAGATTAGAGCAAGATCTCAGCATCCCCCGGCCATCACAACGTTATAATACCGACGACTCATCTCCGCAGTCTGCACAAGCCGCGCATCCCCGGTTAGCGGGAGTCGGAGGACGCGCGAGAGTTCGATCGCCTAAGTGGAATAAGTCAGTACCCAGTGTTCATCGAAAGCAAGAGAAGGGATGGGAAAGCGTACTTTGGCGTTCTCCTGCGCCGTCCAACCCGCCACAATACGGCTCATCTCCTTAAACGCGACTCGCTCCTCCAACCCTTCAACACCACCCGATCGTCCGATCGTCTCGCCACTGGTGACCAAAGCCTCTACCAACCGATTCAAACGCTGAGGCTCTCGCGCCGAACCACGTGCGGTAGCCAGGCGGAGGAAGTCTTCGTAGACCCCGCCACCATTAGCCCAACCCCGAACCTTGCGGTCTGGTGCTTCTCCAAAGCCAGATAGCAGTGTCTCCAGAGTGGCATAATCATGTTCAATCACTGCGGTCGGGCCAACGATACGGCAGAACGTTGCATGGGCATCGTTCCAATTCTTTCCGCGAACAAGGCAATCAACTTCACGCGCAGCGTCACCGGTGTCCCGAGCATAGAGAGCTTTGGACATCCAGATCCAGCTCTCTGATATTTGGAGGTCACTGGTCAGCTGCTGCCATGTCGCGCTTGGAGAGCCTTCGGGTGTAAGAGGTTCGGGAAGTCGGGCAGCAAACCGCGCCAGCGTCTCCTTCACAGCCCGCTCGCGATCTGAGGCGCGAGACAGGTGAAGCAAAACGAACAGAGTTTGACTAAGGTCCCCGGAAGCACTCAGCTCCCACGCGTAATCCCACACTAGTTGATCCATTTGGGCAACATTGACATTTAGGTGTTCATATCGACCGAGAACAGCGGCGAGTACCTGACAGAGTTGGAAGGGTAACCGATTTGACAGCTTGTCTCCTGTCACAGACTCCGGTAACAGGACGGCAGGCAATTCCAGCGTTGAAATAACAGGGCTTTTAGCTGCACCCAGAGTTGCCGAATAGGCTTTAAGAAGGACCCAGAGAGGAGACTCCCGGCCAAGAGTGTCGGTAGACGAATACCACACACCCCGGTCTTTGTCTTGGTTGAAGGGAGACGGGAAAGCAGGCTCTTGTCCACTGCTGAGATCTTCCGTAAACTTTGAAACAGCAACCTCGAGCGGGTCATTGTCACTAATTCCATACCAGAGACGGAGCCCAAAAGCCTGAAACCAGTCCAACTCAAACCGTTCGGAAAACGTGAAAGTTGACGCACGATCTTCAAGTGCACCGCCTGATTTTCCCTCACTGCGGAGAGAATTACCTGCCAAAAGTTCGTACAAGGCTCGAATTGGTTCACTCATCTCAGAATACACGTTGTGCTGTCGCCACATCTCGACTTGTTGCGCCATGTCCCGGCGTGTGGTTGGGTCGCGGCCGATCTGGGAAACAAGAGTAGCGAGGTGGAAATTCTGGCTCGTCATCAAGACATTACAAGCTTCCTCGACTCGATGTGCGCACAGCAGATAAATGGCACGCTCTTCCGGAGAGCCAGCCTTGCCAACAGCATGCGTGTTTCTTTCGCGGACAATACCTTCCCAAAGACGACTCAGGCGGTCTTTCTTGATGCGATGTAAATATTTGAGTCGGAATTGTGGAGGCACGCCAGCGGAGATGTCATCTTCGATATCATCATTGAACAGAATGTTGGCAAGCTGCCATATCGCCAGCTCTTGGTCAGACTGGATAGAGTGTGATACCTTGGTGAATTTAGCGAAGTCGACGTGTCCCAGCCGCGCAAGAGGGAGACCATCGATTCGGGTAATGGAGGACTGGTTTCTTTGGACCTCCAACATTTCGTGAGACTCTGGCGTTCGCCCAGAGTCAAACAGAGCAATATCCCGTCCTTCGCTCGTAATCGAGAGCTTTTGCCTCCAATGAAAGTCTCCATATTGCCTCCCCCCAATATCATTTTTTGCGCATATTAAAGAGTTGACGAGACCCCACCGAGGCTTGAAGGAGTGGTGAAATTCCAGGTCCTCGTTGCTCATTCCGTTCAATTCTCCCACGAAAGTCTTGGGTTGCTTGTGAAAGGGCCACTGTAGACGACAAATAATGGTTAGTTCAGATTTGAGACCAGATAACCAAGTAAGGGGCAGATCATCAAAATCTCGAAACACCCCGACCAGGGTGGTGTACCTGGGAAATAACATTAGAATACGGAGGGGGGTCGAACCTCGAAGCCTTTACGTTGCACATTCTGCTGTTTCAGTGGAGATTGTCCTTGCTGTTTGTGGGGTTGCTGGAACAAAGAATTCATCAAGTCGATGCTCGTGGCGAAGCCTTTTTGTTGAGCACTTGCTGCGGGTTTCGTCGGGGTCCCATCGGTAAGCGGGCGATCGCTGAAAGCATTCGCCTGGATCTCGCGGAGAGCATCGCGGTTTTGTTTTCTTGGACTGATAGTTCGTTGCAGCTGTTCAGCCCAGTCACCAGTAAGATCGAGGCGAGCTTTGGGAGGGGTATTCCAGGGTTTCAGCGAGGACTGTGTGAATTCATTGCCCACGCCTTCACCGTCGTCATGCTCCACGGTACGATCAAGGTCCGGAAAGGTTCCCGCCATATCCATATCCTCGCCTTCATCTAATTCAACTTCTGAGTCGCCAGATTGTTGGCTTTCAGTGACGGTAACATCGTCGTTATCCTGCCCAGTTGAACCCGTGGAGCCGTTCTCTAAAAAAGACTCATCTTCTTCGTCTTCAGCCCCGATCTCTTGCTCCTCCACCGTTTCCATTGCCTGGTTGCCAAATGCCCCCGGAACTATCTTACGTTTCTTGAAGTCAAACGTGTCGTCGTCGACTTCCCCAACCGAACTCGCAAACGAGTCATCAATGGAGTATGTGGACATCTGCTCCGAGCCAACGGTCAAGTCGCGGTCGGCGGGGATTCGAGTCTTCAGAGTCGGGGTGTCAGGACCAGCACTTAGAGTGCTTTGGTTGAGGCTCTCACCTTCTTCTTCCTCGTCATCATAATCAAGGCCATAGGTCGTGTAGTGTGCCACTCGGAACACCCATGTTCCGGTGTTAGTTTCGTAGCTGACAAACTCGGTATTATGCACCTTCCTCAGTCGATCGACATGTTTGTCAAAGAGAGGGCCACTGGTAAGTGGTGAGGGTCCCTTCTTGTCTCGGCCTCGAGGCCAAGAGTTTTCAATGCGTAAGGTAGACGGAACATTCAGACCCTTGCCTCTCGCGGGTTTCTTTGACTCATCGGGGTACACGGTTATTTTTCGCACGCCAATGTCGACAAGGCCGCCGAAAATGTTGTCCAGGTCGATCGTCGTCAAATCCACAGGGTCATCGAAAGTTACCGAACCGCAATGTTGACGGCCGACAGTCAGTCCAGTGAAACGCCTCAGTTCCTCACGGCCCAACTTGCTAAGCTCGGCCTGTGTTGGCTTCATCCAATACTCGCCTGGACGGGGGTCCGGGCCAGGGGTAAAGGGGAGTCGTGAGCCAACCTCAGCTGGGGAAGCAGATGAAATACTCCCACTCTCACTGTCTTCTGGGACAGCAAAGAGTGATTTGGTCCTGATGGACTCCATCTCGGAGCGAGAAGGTTCCTCAGAACTCGGCTTGGCGCCGTTGACACCATTCGCTGAGCCATTCTTACGGATTGAGCGCAAAAGGCCTAGTTCTTCTGGCGTAGGTTCCGGGGTTTCAGACGTCACAGGCACAACTTCTCCGTTCGTGGTGTTGTCGGCGGTGGATTCAAAGCTGACCTTCTTCCTGATCTTGCTTGCAGACTGAGTAGCATCGTCTCCATTAGTGACGGCGGCGGGCGGGGGAGTGCTACTAGCGGCGCGAGTAAAGATATCGTTTCTCAAGCTACGGTCAATTGTCAAGCGTTTCAAATTGCTGCTGGGGAACCGAGAGCTGCCTGAAGAAAAGGCACCGGGGGATAAGACGCTGTCTGCGTCCGGGTCGAATGATTTGCGCAAATTGCTTGTAGAATAACTCTTGCTGAAGGTACTCCGCCCAAGGCTGCCGCTGTAACTACCACGGAGGCCTCCTCCTAAAAGGCTGCCACCAAGAGGAGTGCTACCAGCGCTAGAAGGCGATCCGTAAGTCGAATATGAGAAACCGTAACCCCGGTTCCTGGGGGTGGTAATAAGACGATTGGAAGCGGTAGGTGTGAGTTTGTAAACTGGTAAGGGCGTGCGCTGCTTCTGCTTATTGACAGAGCCAAGCGGAGTTGCTAAGGGTCCAGGACTGGCAGTATTTGGTGCCGGTAGGCCAGAGAAGATGGACTGGTTCCCGTATGGATTGCCCTCAAGAAGGGAAGCCTGGAGGCTACCAGGTACAGGCTGCTGAGATTGCTGCATCTGGGGCTGTTGTTGCAGTGAACCCCCAAAAAGACTAGAGGTTCCCAGTGTTCCCGTCGGTTGTTGCTGATTTTGGGAGTTACCAAAAAGCGATGAACCGGTGTTCTGCGTCGCAGGACTTCCGCCAAACAGCGAGCCTCCAGTAGTCGATCCACCGAATAAGTTCGGCTTCTGCTGTTGTTGGTTCTGAGTTCCGCCAAAGAGGCCAGTTCCAGTCTGTTGGTTTTGGGTGTTTCCAAAGTTTCCAAATGCACTTGTACCAGTGCCGGTAGTTGTTCCAGCCCCGAACAAGCTTTTTTGGCCCTGCTGTTGGTTTCCACCAAAAAGTGAGCCTGTCCCAGTCTGCTGGTTGTTACCCCCAAAGAGGGAGCTACCAGTCTGCTGCTGATTCTGCTGGTTATTCTGTCCGAAGAGAGAGGATCCCGTGTTTGCAGTACCACCGCCAAAAAGGCCACCGCCAGTGCCCGATGATTGTTGAGTGTTACCACCAAATGCGCCAAACAGCCCCTTATTCTGATTTTGGTTCTGGTTCTGGTTCTGTCCGAATCCGCCGAAAGCGCTGGTGCCAGTTTGTTGCTGTTGGCCACCGAATGGTGAAGAGGTGGCTGCAGTGCCGCCAAAGGGTGTAGAAGTGCTGGTATTTTGGGTACCGCCAAAACCGCCAAAGCCTGTCGTACCCGTGCCCCCACCGAACAATGGCTTATTCTGCTGCTGCTGATTGCTGCCGCCAAACGCCGATCCTCCCGACCCAAAGCCACCACCGGTTGATGATCCGAAGCCAGTGGTAGTTCCAGAGGTTCCGAAGAGATTAGGCTGAGAGGTGCCCGAGGAGGCCCCACCAAAAAGCGAGGTTGCAGGTTTTGAGGCTCCAAACAAAGGGTTCGAGGAAGTTGAACCAAACCCGCCCGTTGTCTGGGTTTGACCAAATGCAGAGGGAGCACTGGTGCCACCACCAAACGGGGACGAGGTGCTACCGAATCCAGTGGGCTGTTGTGTCCCAGTTCCACCAAAAGCAGATCCTCCAAAAGCTGAGGACCCAAAGGCACCAGCCTGTCCGCTGCCATTTCCGTACCTGCGGCCTTGGTTGTAATCACCAAGTCGAAGCTCTTCGAACGAGTATTTGCTGTAGGGCTGCATGAACGAGATGCTTTGGTAGTGGTTCATGACACTAGAGGAGGTATCCTTCTCGGTGAAGGCACTGAAAGGGGTGCTGCCGGTGCCATCAGAAGGTGGCACGGACTGCTGAAAAGCGGTCCCCGTCCCACCGCCAAAGCCCGAGCTGCCACTGGCCCCAAATCCACTACCGGTGCCGAATCCTCCAGTTCCAGTTGTGCTGCCAAACCCTCCTCCAGTCTTGGCCCCAAACACGCCCCCACCGGTGCCACTTCCGAACCCAGATGTTCCAGAAGAGCCGAAACCACCGCTACCAAAACCACCAGCAGTCCCTGTAGTTGTGGTTCCGCCTCCAAAGAGACCTCCGCCGGACGAAGTCCCAGTCCCAAAGCCACTGCTAGGGCGGTTTTGACCTCCGAAGAGGGAAGTTCCTTGGCTCTGGGTGCCCGTTCCAAATCCTAGAAACCAACCATGCGTTAGTAAGAAGCTATGATATACACAAAACCAAAACACTATGATGAGAGAAACAAAATATAAACGCCTTCGTTGGATACAGATCCCTAATCGCCAATGCTTGCCCTTGGACGCGACTCTCAGTAAAAGCCATAGGGTAGAGATCGACTCAGGTTCCAAAGATCCAATCCAGCCCAAAAAGCCGACATTGTTCGAAGAAAAGCGGCAAAGAATACGTCCAAAAGGTAGCCGTAATCGAATGTATCGCTCAACTTATTGAGATTCAACTCGTTAAGGACATACCTCCACCGGAACCAAATGTACTGGTAGTACCCCCACCAAACGGGGACGAGGTTGATCCAAAGCCTAAATTATAGGGCAGAGACTGTCAGAGACCGTCATGAAGATTGGATCCTCTCTTTTGGCACGTTGTCGAGCTGCTCAGCGTCGAAGGTGTCCGCGTGGGATGGTTGGTTGTCGGGACCTATACCGAGCCATCGCGGGTCGACGTAACAAGCGCCAGGCGAAGACGGACCATGAAAGCAAACATAAAAGTAACAACGGAGAATCAAAAGTTGAAGCAGGGGAAGGTGAAAGCGGCATCATGGCTGAACCTACCTCCACCGGAAGTCGTGCCAAAACCTGAGCCCGTTCCAAAGCCCGAGCTAGGTTGGCTGGTCTGCCCGAATCCTCCAAATCCGCTGCCGAAGGACATGATGGTTGTTATATTTCTCGAGGATTCAGAAACTCATCTGTTCACTCGAAGGCCGGTCGTTGCGAGTCGTTCCAAGTCGTCGCGATGCTGGCAGACCTGTGCAAAAGAAATCGATCACAGGAAGAGTGAATCTAGTCGTAGAGCGCGATGATCAAATATATTAACCGCGATGCGCAAGGATAAGACTCGACGCGCGAAAAGGGCGAACTCGTTGGGCAGAGAAGTGTTTTGTTTTTTCGCTCAACGTTGGCCGATTTGCAGAGGGAGATGAGAAGAAAAAAAGTAATAATTAAAAGTAGAGCGTCACGCCAGCTGCTGACGGAGAAGCACCATCAGAGCAAGAACCTTGACGAGTCCAGGAAGAAGTAGAGTATGTGAAGGGTAAAAAGAAGAACTCGGAAGGGAGGAAGTGAGGCGAAGAACCAACGCGTGCGGATGTGAAGAAAAGCGCCAGCAGGAGAGAGGAGTGAGGGAGAGTGGATTCGGATGACGGTACAATACGTGGTTGTGTTGCCAGTAAAGGCACAGTCTCGATATCGTATGGTAATAGACGGTACTGTTGCAGAGTACTGCCGGCGCAATGCTGTCCGCCCGCCGTTCTGACGGGGTTCACGTGACAGTGCTGCCTGACTGGTGGCCGCCAATGAGTGGGACAAGACCTGGCGGAATGAATCACTCCATGCGCTGCCTGCTCTGAAAAGCTCTGAGCAAAATCTTGGAACAGTGCTCCGTTCAGTCATACAGCCTACCAGATGTCATTTCAGGGCAGATCTAAGCTCACATGACCTTACCAAAGGCAAAGGATATCACGAAGAAGCGGATCACGACGAGTCTGGCACGAATCTTTTTTTACTAATCATTTACAAAACATTCGCTCTGAAAAGTTCAGGGAAACTTAAGCATCATACGCCACCCCCGATAAATATATCACTGTCGGTCCTCAAATGTGAACCTTGGAAGGGTCGGTCAACACATCCAGATCGAATCATCCTGGTCATCGTCACAGTATGACTTTAATAGTCACTATATATGCTTTTGACCACCACCCCATTTCGTCGCTCAATGGTGTCAACAGCTCTATTTCGCTCTCGAGGCATGAACAGTGGTGATGATCTTGTCAACCACGGACGGGTCGGAGAGCTGAGTACAAGTTAGTTTTTTCCGGCTCGACAGATACTCAGTAAGATGGTCTTACCGTTGAGATATCGCCGAGGCTATCCTCCTCACCACTCAAGATCTTGCGAAGAATTCGCCGCATGATCTTACCGCTACGGGTCTTGGGAAGGTCGTCAACGACGAAGACCGCCTTCGGAGCCGCGAACGGGCCAATCGACTTGCGGACCTGCATGACAAGATCCTTCCGAACCTGATCATTTGTCTCATTGCCTTCTTTAAGAGACACGAAGGCGTTGACAGCTTGGCCGGTGAGTTCATCGGCGACGCCAACGACGGCAGCTTCAGCAACCATAGCTATTGATCATGTTAGCATCCCGTACCTTCTTCATGCCGCTCCATGACTTACGATGCTCAAGGAGAGCAGCCTCGATCTCCGCGGTCGACAAACGGTGTCCGGAAACGTTGACAACATCATCCACGCGACCCCGGATCCAGTAGTATCCTTCATGGTCACGACCAGCTCCATCACCAGTGAACTATTTCAATTGTATATTAGCCATCATATGCCCATGGGAAATGCGCGGAAGGGTTGAGGGACTTACGTAGTAGCCCTTGTAAACATTCAGATACGTATCCATGTAGCGCTTATGAGCTCCCCACACGGTGCGTGCCATGCTAGGCCAAGGCTGCTTGAACGCAAGGACACCCTCAACATCGTTTCCCGAGATCTCCTCGCCAGAGACAGGATCGATAATTGCCGGTTCGATACCGAAGAAGGGCAGAGACGCGCTACCCGGCTTCGTTGGTGTGATACCAGCCAGAGGAGTGATGACGTTTGAGCCTGTTTCGGTTTGCCAGTAGGTCTATGAATTTAAGTTAGAGACCGACCAAAAAACGGGAGAATTTTCGTTTTGGGGGGGGGGGGCGGGGGGGGAAGGGGTTCTTACATCAACAACGTGAGCATCTTCCTTTCCAACCTTCTCATGGTACCACTTCCACACCTCTGCGGCGATGGGTTCGCCGACGGATCCCAGAACACGGAGGTGAGCCATTTGGTGGCGGATGTGCTCATCTCCAGCACGCTTTAGCAGCCGCAGGGCAGTGGGGGCCACGTAAAACTGCGTCACTTTGTGCTTTTCGATTACATCCCAGTAGCGGGAGAAGTTGGGGTAGGCTGGGGTACTCTCAAAGACGACTGTTGCGCATCCCAGCAGCAGGGGGGCGTAAACCACGTAGGTGTGCCCGGTAATCCAACCGACGTCGCCACCACAGAAGTAGCGGTCATCATCATGGATGTCAAAGACGTATTTACCGGTCATAGCAGCGCCGAGTAGGTAGCCAGCAGTAGTGTGCATGACACCCTTGGGCTTACCAGTGGAACCAGAGGTGTAGAGCAGGAAGAGAGGATCTTCAGAGTTCATCGGCTCAGGCGCAAGGTAGGAAGGGTATTTCTCAACCTCATCATGCCACCAAATGTCACGACCCGTAGTCCAGGGGACCTCGGCGCCTGTACGCTTGTACACGAGGGCGGTCGTCACGTCAGGGCATTGCTTCAGGGCCTCGTCGACAATACGCTTAGTTCCAATAACCTTACCACCTCTCTTTCCTTCGTCCGTCGTGATAACAACCTTAGATCCAGCGTCTATGACACGGTCGCGGAGGGAATCAGAGGAGAAGCCAGCGAAGACGACAGAGTGGACAGCGCCAATGCGCGAGCATGCGAGGAAGGCGATGATTGCTTCGGGAATCATAGGGAGGTAGATAGCCACAGTGTCACCCTTCTTGACTCCCCGTTGTTTGAGGACCCAGGCAACTCGCGAGACTTCCCGCAGAAGCTCGCCGTATGTGATTGTTCGGCCTTCATTGGGCTCGTCGGCCTCGTAGATAATGGCGACCTTGTCGGGGTTCTTGATTGCATGACGGTCAACGCAGTTGTATGAAGCATTCAGCTGTCCCTCAACAAACCAGGCATTGTCGCCGTTCTCCAATGAGCCAATGTGAGTGGTTTGGAAGTCTCTGTCGAAAGTGAGGAGCTCCCGGGCGTTGCGAGCCCAGAAGGTGTCTGGACTGCGGATGGACTCCTCATAGAGCTTACTGTATTCGTCCAGATCTTTAAGATGAGTGCCGCCGCTCGGGTGCTTGTCGAAAAAAGCTTTTGGGGGGTGGAAGGTCTTGACCTCGTGGGCTTCGACAACCTGCAGTGACACGATCAGTCCAATGGCCAAGTAGCTCGAACGCTCGAGAGACGCTTACCACGGAGGGTTTAGGTGGTGCAATGGGACCGTCACTCATGATGCGGCAGATTCACGGATTCTACGGACTTCTCTAGTCAGAATGCTTGAATAGAAGCGCAATGAAGACAAAAGTAACCCAAGCTCGGTAGAAAAGCTCGCGAGGGAGGAAGAGCACTGGCACGTGAGGAGGGTGGGATTTAAGCTTACCGTTCCAAAGGAGGGACTCGCAGTAGTGGAAGTCAGAAAAGAGCTTGGAATGTGGTTGTGGTGGGGTAGGAGAGCTTGGAAGTTGGGAGGGGGAGCAGCCGGCTCGAGTTATGCCGCGCAAAGGAGAGGGTAGGAGAGGGAGGTAGAGAAAGAAGAAAGAGGGAATAAAGAGCAGAGGGAAAAAATCTCTCTGAATTAGCCAGGAAGAAGAGCAATTATTTATTTAATCTTTGCGTGCGCTAGAGGGATAATTATGGTTGAGTGGCCAGGGTCCCCGGGTGTCCGGCGGAGGGGATGCTTCTCCTGATATGGCGAATTATTGGCAGTTCCTGTGTTCTGAGTTTCGAGCGAATGCACTCTGGGCTTCTCCGTCTTGCTTGAATGTGGTCGATCCTTTTCCGGGCGACCGTAGGTATTCTCGGACCCCAGCTGGTTCGTCCGTGGTAGCTCTCCCCAAGCTCGGGCTGGCACACTGTAGAGCACGGCCAGCTGCTTTGAAGTCAGGCAGAGAGGATGCTTCAACTCTCCAGAAGAGCAGTAGTGGTGAGACTGCCGCTCTCATCGAGGCTTCTCCAAGGAGGATCTCCCCCCTGCATGGACAAAGCCGGAGGGGTCTGACATTTCATCATTATTTGGCCCCTCCACACTGTTGTGCCAGGGCAGTTCCAAGTTGGGCTCGGCCATGCGGGGCTTGGCTCCCGTTCGCTCTTCGTTTCCGTTACTCCGGGGGCTTCCCACGGCTGGGCTTGGTCTCGTCCGTCACATTCCCTACCCGAACCGGAATGCATCAAGAGTAACGGAAATAATACTCCGGAAGGATGGAAAGAAACGCTCCTGCTGCGACAAGATGAACCCCGAGATGAAGCTCAAATCTGCAACCCCGAATCGAACAACAAACCAGAGCCCCTGTCACTGGGTCGAGAGTCCGCAGGCAGGAGGGGATCACAAGAACGTCGGCCAAGCACTCGATGGAGGGGTTCATTCCATCATCGGTGGCCTTGAGCCGTGCGGGAGGGGCGATAGAAGCCAACCACTCTTCTTTCCTCGATCGGGGAACGTCCAAGCGTTCCAGGTTCACACCTGAATGGTTCTTGATCCCCGCGGGCAGCAAGTAAGAAATCCGTCTTGCTTCATTTCAAGAGAGTTGTCGCTGCTGTTGAACCGTACATCTCGCGCCGTTCAATTCCTGCGCAGGCCAGGTTGAAACTGGGTTCCAAGTTGAAACGGGATGATGCTGTTTGCGGGAATATGAACCCCACCACCGTGCCATTAAAGCATCCAGCTCAGACAGATATCTTCCTGTTACGGTTTAAAGTCGCTCAACTCGCAGGACTAGCGAGCTAAAACAGCCTGATTGCACTCGACCTTCTTTCTCACCACTGGGCTGGTGGGAGGACCACATTGTCCGCATCCGGGAATTGCTTGGAGCCGCACAGCCACGTTTGCTGGATGCAGAGTACGTGATCTTGAGATCGACGACTTCCCTGGATTGACCCATTGTACCTGGGACCGACACTTCAGGTTCTGGGTACCGCAACGTTTCTGGCCGTTCGTCGGACTGCCTAGCTGGACGAGAGGGGCACATTGAATCCTCAGGCCGAACCGCCCGCAAGCGTTATCCGTCCCAAGCCCGTTCTTTACCGAGATAGGCCCTTGTGTTCATGGAGTTCCAACGGCACCCAGCTATCCTTGTTTAGTACGTTAACCTATGTACGAGAACTATTCTGTCTCAGAGTTCTGTAGAGTTCTACTACCCTCGGGCACATCTCTCCATCCCACTGCGAATGGCGAGCATACTTCGAAAGTCCACGCAGGTGGCACTCAATATCGGCAGCCCCGCACATAATAGCAACCATCAGGCCCTCGTTTTCTCCCGTGAACGTCGAGATTGTCTTCATGGTAAGGACGGCTCCACTCAAGGCCAGTGCCACCACAACCGTCTCCAAACTCCCATGATAGATACCCGCCTGTGGGGTTAGGCACTTCCCGTACAGGGAGTATATAATGCCAAGGTTAGCTGGTAGTACTATACTTTTACCTCGTCTCCCGCCGCGGTGCAACCGACATTGAACCCAATCATCCCATGTTGAAGGAGGTTGGGGGATGCTTGTGGGTATGGAAGCAAGTGGCTCACTTGGACGCGTCAGTGTAATCATTCGTGAAGAGGGCACGTGGGATAGATGGGCGGAATGTTATTACGACTCCTACCTCCTGACTCGAGATTATGGGACACTGCATACTTCTACTGGGAAAGCCTTGACATACACTCCTATATTGAATTTGATATACCATGCTCAACAGATACTGTACAAGAAACCGTGGACGGAGGGATGAAATACAAATGAACATCGTTTAACCCCCCGTCTCCGTCTCAATATCGGGCTCCCTCCCCGCGAGATCTCCGCTGAATCTCTGCTTCACCTTCCATAGAGCGAATTTCGCTTCGTTTTTTGCGAATACCGCGTTACGGGCTGGCTTCCACTGCATCATACCACGCTGCTGGCGCTGCTCGCTGCGTTTGGCGGCACGTTTCGAAATGCTTGTGGAGCTTGATGCTGTATCTGCGAAGCTTGCACCCTGGCTGGACTCGGTGTGGGTTGATGGGCGACTTGGGACGCTGCTCTTTGTATCGAGGGTCGACGAACGTCGGTGGCCGTGGGGCTTGTCGTGGAGTTCGGCTTGATGACCTGGTTCACTAGACTCGGAGTGTGATGACTCGTCATCGTTGTCGTCCGGGAGATGCATGACGCCGTCTTCCTGTCCCGGAGCGGCACGATTTTTAGGGTTGGTGCCTTCATCCTGGGGTTTCTGGTTGATCTGCGAGAGAGGATCTTCACCAAATGAACCGCTCCAATCCTGACCCTTCTTATCGATCCAGCGACGGCGCTCCTTGGGGTCCGCGACTTTCAAGATATCCCGGCCCTGAAGGAGTGACTTCTCATGCATCTGCTCCGTCTGCTCGGGGACCTCAGCAGCGATATGGCGTGCCCGGACGCCCTCGGCTATGCAGGCTTCCCAGGTTTCGAAGGTCTCGCGCGAGTTATTATCGACGACGAAGCGTTCGTGGGATTCGTCTATACCAGGTGTGAATATACATCGGAACCGAAGGCGGCCGATCTCGCGAAGATCTTCGAGACCCGGAGAGCGCTTATCGTCAATGTTGGATTCAGTGATGTAGTTCTGTGTTAGGCGTTTTCCGTTCTTTGTATACCAGATTGGGATCTCGACGGGTGTATCTTCGTTGTCGGCGAGGTGCTGCAGCCAGAGGCAGGCGTAGCCCGTGACGCCGCGTTTGCCTTTAGAAATTAATTCGAAGACCACGGGAGAGCGGTAGCGATGTTTTACTGGGAGGTGAAGGTTGGATTGGAAGAGGTCGAAAGAGGCGTTGTCAGCATTGATGATACATGCGTGGCTGGAAATCTTTCCCCTGCTGCCACCTGTTCGAATGCGGATCTTGGTTCGTGCATTGAGGCCCGACGCTTCCATGCTGCCGGACGTGAACTTGAACGTTCCAACGTTCCAACCCAGCATCTGTGGGGGTAGCTTGGTCTCGACATGTCTAAAGAGGAGGGAGATGCGAATTCGGCCAAATCCGATGCCTCCATCAAGGGGATACCATCTCGTGACCTGTGAGCTTGTCTCGAAAATTTCTGAGAGCTTCAGGGGGATAACACCCAGGATCGGGTCGTGCTCTCGGTATCTCTGATCCCTAACGGTGACCGTGACCACGGCAGAGCGCCAGTCACGTACAAACCGTTCAGTCCCAGCATTGAAGATGGGCTTCGAGCTTAAAGCTTTTGCTCGTGTGCGGTAAATCTGCAAGTATCGCTCCGATGTTAGAGATGGATAAGGGAGAAAATGGGTGACTTACAAGTTCGTCGTTCAGTATTATCTTGCAGTAACTGGTTGGCAGGTCTGCGCCCTGCTCCTCAGTGTTCTCTCCGTAAGGTTTTGCCGGTTCGTACTCTCTCCCTTTCCGATCCCCGTTGCTGCCTTTGATATTTGCAAGTTGGAGGTTGACGATCTGATGCACCACGATACTCAAAATCCCGCTTGGCCACAGAGGATCAGGCGGCGTGTGAGTGACGGCGTCTTCCTCATCAGTCGTGATAATGCCCTTCTCATCCTCAAAAGCCGGATAGTCCTTCAGATTATCGGGAAGATCCTTCTTCTTTCCATCGGTTCTCAGTTCGGCTCTTAGTTTGGGCTTGCCAAAGAACCCGACTTCCCAGTGTAGCTCTCCAGGCATCTCGCTTCCTTCGTTGATACCCTGGAGCCTGGAGACATGCTGGTACATACGGCATGGATGCTGGATCATCTCACGAATCGGCAACTCAACCTTACCAACGATGTCGTCTGCTGTGTGTCGATCCGAATCCCAGAGCTCAACACTGAGGTTCTCGTCCGCTTTGATGAGCTCCGCCGTAACCAGCAACGCTGCAGTCTCTTCCCAGATTGGGTTGAGATCATCAGTGATCACTCTTGTGCAATACATTGGCTTTCCATATTTCGAGAACGAAAGGTTGATGTAAGGGTCGCTACCCCCACCTTCGCTTCCACGCCTGTCTTGTTTGCTTAAGCCTGTGGCTCGGTGGATACGAACCCACATGATCCCGAGCGCCTGGGTATCTTTAGCGATGTCATCGCCCTTAGCTATCATACTCAGATCCATAGTCATCGACTTGGGAGCTGCAAACAGACTGCAAGCAGTACCAATGGCGTAGTTCACAAAGTTAGAAATAAGAGGCAGGTTCAGAATATTGACACCCGTCTTTATCATTGGCATGCAGCCTGCTCGGATATGGGGGATTCCAGCGAGACTGAAAGTCAAGTCCTTAACGAAGGGTGCCTCGGGAATGAGCTGGAGCCTTCCGCGAACCGTTCCTACCATTTCTATCAGTTCCACAAAGACCGGGAATGGCACGCCGAAAAGTCCTCGAACACCAAGGTAGAAAACAAGCTGCATATGCATATTTCGAGCCTTTGCAGATGCGCTCTGGCCGGTAGGTTGCGCGTGGTAGGCAAAAGATGCTTCGAAGTTGTAGAAACTCCCTCCTTCCTCCAGCGCAGCGGCCTCTTCTGGGTTCTTGTTTTCCTCGTTCTCCCGACGGGCATTCTCTTGCAGCTGCTGCACATGCCCGTCAGGAAGTGAGCGAAGACTGAGCAGTCGGATTGGGTTGTTTCCTTGATCTATCTCTGCAATGCGAACGTTCTCAATGACGCCGGGCGACGACGCTTGCATGATATCTTCAATTGTATCGGCAACAGGTGCTAGCATATCGGGATTGATTAGACCCCAGATGATTCCCACGAACGTATTGATCCATTCAACAGACTCCGGGATCAGGTTCGCCGTTGCCTGGAGCACGTCATAAGTATAGTCAAATGCAGCCGTGAATTGGGGAACCTACAACTTGTCCTCGTAGCTGCTCACTGCTCCATTCCATTTCCCTACCACTGCGGATTACTTCCTCTACCCACAGCCATACTCCGCTTGCAATGCAGAAAGCTAGAGGGATAAGACCCCAATACGAGGCCCCAAAAGTCCGACCAAGGACGATGATGCCACATACGATGCCAATGCACAGACTAGTTCCTCGCTTTTTTAGGTTTTCAAACATAGGTTTGTATGATATTGTCGGGGTCGGGTAGAAGAGAATATTTGTTCTCTCTCCATGGATAGGAACGTCAGACGTAGCCCCCTCCGCAATGGGGTCTGGAGGTGCTGTGATATCCTGATTTTCTTTGTATTCGGAGAGAGGTTGGTTTGAATCGGTTTTCACAGACTTCAACAAATATCAGTGACGCCTCAATCATGAAGCCCATTGATCTTACCGTCTCTTTTCCAAGGTTGGCATTGGGAACTACCAACTACATTAATTGCAGGTCAGCAGAAGCTCCACGGTAAGGAAAGGCGTGCCGAATAGGGGGCATAGACTACCATCGGGTTCTTCACGGGCTCCATTGCCTCTGAATCCAAATCTTCGACTTCAATCTGCCTCCCAGTCGTAGGATCTGTGACTTCCCGAGTCCTGCCTTTGCCAACTTTGCGAGCTCGGTGCGGAACGGCTTCCTTGTTCTCCTTTCCCTCCGCCTTCTGCGCCCTTATAGCCATCGCCTGCTCATGGGTCTCGCGTTCTTTTTGGTCTTCCTGAAGACGTTCAATAAATTTGCCGATTGTTGGAACCTTGTTGGTTCCGCTCCAATGCTCCCCAACTCGGTGCTCCTGAGGGGAGCTCGTTCCCTTAGGGTGCGGAGGCATGCTGAATGTGCGTTGTGTGGTTCTTAGACGTAAGAAGCAGTGAGGATAATTGAGGTTATCGTATGTAGTCAATGAACTCTTCTAGTAGGGTTTCCGCGGAGTCAAGTCAGCCGAGGAAAGGAGGATGGGGGTAATAAGTTGAGAAAAAAAAAGACATATCAAGAGCCGCCAGCCCTACCGGCAATAGAGCTACGTCACCAAAGAAGAGCTGGTTCTGGAAACCGATCCGTGGACTATTGACTGGGGAGATGTGCTGTGCTGTAGGAGGCCTAGTGATGATGTCATAAATCCACAATCCTCTGTTCCTCCCATCTTGCATCGACCCTCAGAGGCTGCATTCTCAGGAATGGACAAGGGAGTATGCTCCATTGGGTTTGCCGGTTTTGCATCAATGGACCCTGCGTTTCTGCTCTGGAGGATGTGGGTTGATATGGTGTCCTATACTAAGATCTGTGCCAGGCCCTGCCATATGCCACATCCTGTCGTCAGCCGAGATATTCTCTCCTGAATTCCTTGTCGACTTGTCGAGAAACAAATACAGCGAGTTGGTTCGCCTCTCTTCGGCACGGAATAGCCAGTAGTACTGTCATGCGCCTCTGATCATGCTCCGTTAAATGTCCAATGCCTTGGATAGGTTTCGTCATTTGCTGGCGTACTCATAACCACGTTAGAAGAATCAGTCTGGACAAACTCTGCCATGATTTAGGCATCCCATAGTGCCGCATCATGGTTGATGGTCCGTACATGACATCGCCCTGAGCGCTGTCACAACCTACCCCCCTCGCTAGGGTCCTGGGCCTCTTGGTACCTAGCACAACCTGGACAACGTTCCCAGTCTCTCGCCCTATCTGGCTTGCACGTGCCTATTGTGCGAAATTGATCCACATAACCTCGTTGTATCGACCCAGGCGGAATATGGGTTGTGACGTTGACGGAAGGTTTCGACCAGACTTCCGGATTGTACTGAGAGGTCGGGTAGACAAAGTAAATACAGAAATAAGCACTGCAAGGAAGCCGTTCAAAATATCAGAGCCAATATCTCTTCAATTTGATCAGCAATTCCTTGTCAACGTCCCCAGTCCACGGCGTGTCGCGGGTTGAAGGCTTGAAAGACCTCCAGCGCTTGTGGAATAAGCCCTGGAGATCTTACCGCTATGCCCGATTTGGCAAGCTGCGATCCGCCCCAGGCCCGCGAATGATCAGTCGGAGTTTCGCACCTTCAAGCAACGAGAAGGCATCCCACGGACCAAAGCAGACGCACCCGGTGACGGAGTTATCGAGTAGAACTGATAGCCCCATCCATCCCATACAATCTTGTTGTCGCGGAAGCCGTTATTCTCAAGGGTTGGCGAAACGAAATAGTCGCACAACGTCATCACTATTTCCCACCCGCCAAAATGTCGTCAGCAGAAGAATCCCCAGCTCAAAGAGCAGCCCGCCTGAGGCGCGAACGTCGTGAGGCCAAGATCAAGGAAGGAGGCCCTGCCCGGTTGGATAAGATTACAAGCCTGAGTGGACGCACACCATCAAAAGGTACCACTTGACTCGTCTGAACCCTGTCCAGACAGGATAGCCTCGCTCGGTTCTTACCGGCTTCCATGACTTCGTCATGAGCAAGAAAACCTGAGAACTAATTGTGCTATGCACAGATCGTGAAAATGTCTCTCCATCTCCATCAGTACCTCCGACCGTGATTCCTTCTCCCAGTCCCGAGCCACAACCAACCGCTCGTCAAGCACGCCAAACATACCTGCAATCACCACCACCACCTAGCGTCGAGGATGCAAACCCAGATATAGTCCGCGAACAGCAAGAGGCACTACGCGCCCTCCTTCGACAGCCCGTACCTTCCTCTTCCCCCCAAGAAACCGGGGAAGACCCGAGCTTGAAGCTCTTCCATGCCCTTATGGGGGGGATGACGGGTGGGGATCAAGGTACCGATTCCGGTGTCGGCGCCCCCGGAGTCGGTACAGAAGGGCTCCCTGACATCGCGTCTTCCCTCGGTCTTCCTCCATGGATGTCCAGCATGCTTGGTGTTGCCACACAACAGCAGTCTGACGAACAGAGGAGGACTGTTTTGACGTGGAAGATTCTACATATTGTCTTCTCTATTGCTCTCGGGGTATACCTGGTTTTCCTGACCAGTGCCTCGGTAGCGACGTACGGAAAACAGCCGCCTCCTCCGGCGACCGCGCAGAACCCTTTCCTCTTTTTCACGACTGGAGAGCTGTTGATGGGTGGGGCGCGGGTCATGATCAAGAGCCAAAACGGCGGCTTATCAGGACCATTTTTATACATCCAACTACTGAAAGACTTCATTCGTGATGGGGGCATTATACTCTTCCTCTTTGGGATGGGTGCTTGGTGGAATCAGGGGTGGTGATGTCTTCAGTCTTGATATTCTCATTTTCCATCGCTTTTAAGATTATTTTACACTATTCTAGATGATTTCATTGATGATATTACGCTAAGTATTCCTAGTATGTTCCTACCAACATGAGAGTCTCCCTGGATCCCCGACCAGAGATTCCACCGCACCGTTATTGTTCCATCCGGACTTGCATATGAGATGACAATTCTTAGCCCCCATGCTCTCCGCCTGGGGCTTATGAATGACGACCCTTTTCGACCATTACTCTATTCTTATAGAACATGGAGAGATGATTCAGTAGCCTTATACTGTGTGACGAAGCAGTAAGAGATAAATGATAGTGGAATCAGGCATTGATCCCCTCAACCTCCATATCCCCGCTGCCAGCACCATCCCATCCATCCCCGCGACGAAAAACCCTCCGATCCTCCTCGGCGACATCCTCAAATCCCTCCCCCGTCATCCTCTTCAAAACGTCCTCAACATCGAGGTGCGTGGCCCTCGCCGCCCTAAGAATCCAGTACGACGCCTCCAAGTGCTCAACGAGCGCCTTATGGCCCCGTCCACCCAGCGACCCCAGGAGACGGCGGTACTCAGAGCGGCACAGGGCATCCGGGCAGTTGCGGCGGTTGGTTCCCGTCCAGTCTGTCTCGCAGGCGTGGCGTTTTCCTGTGATTGCTGGTTGGATGGTGACGGAGAGTTCTTGGTGGATTTGGTACTTTAGCGACGTTTCGAAGTTATCTAGGGTTGCGTTGTTTTCTGGGTGGGTGTTGCGGAGGTTGTCGCGGATGAGGCGGAAGAGGTAGTCCGCTAGGTCGGGGGACTCGGGGGTTACTATTGTGTGTAAGTATGGGTTTTGTCTGAGCAGAGGAGGGGAGAAGATGTATTTACCGAAAAGACAAGCGGCAAGCACACGCCGGAAACGATCCTTCTCAACGGGCTCGGTAAATTTCACAACATGGATGATCCGACTCGAGCACCGGAGGGCTAGATTATCATCTGGGAATCCTGCTTCAACCATGTCCGTCCAATCTGAGAAGAGGAAGTAATCTCCAGCCCTGGAGTTCATATTGAAATACACCGCCTGCCGATGACGCTCGGGCGTATCATACGGATGAAGACAGGGGATGAGCTGCGGACCATCTCTCACAGACTTGGGGATTGACGACTCGCGACAGGGGTGACGGAAGACGTTCTGTCCACAAGAGATCCAGTGCATCTTGACATCCTCGAATAGATGCTCGCGGGAACAATATCTAGATTCTGAATATGGTCCACAGCGGGGACAAATAACCGTTGCGCCGTCCCAGAGGTTGCATTGTTTCTCGCAGTTTGCTTTGGCGCACGGAAAGCCGTGGCTGTCGAGTTGCCAGAAGAAACCTTCCGGCTTTTGGGCGGTGATTGTGTGTCCATGCTCGGTCTGGATGTCACTGTCCCTTCCTCTGGTGGAGGAGGGCGAAGGGTGTGCGTGGGTACTTATAGGTGGCGCTTGGGGGGAAGATGGAGCCCGAAGCCGTGGAGTGGTGGCGGTATCCTGCTTCTTGCGGTGTCCTGTAGGCGGCTCAGACGTGGCTACGGTGTGTGGAGAGTACGCCGTGCCTCGGTTTGCAGGAGAAAACGTGGATGAAGCCGTGCGTGTAGACTTTGGTGTTGAGGTAGCAAGGGAGCGCTTCGCATCTGCTAACTGTTAGCTGTTCTGCAGCGATAGATACTCCCGGAGATATAGGCTAACCTCTCGCCTCAGCAGGTTCGGGGGTCTTGGGTGCTTTAATCGGCGAATGCCTGGTATCCGGCTGTTTTGCAGACGAACCTTGTGGCTTGGGATGTGCTGATTTACGCTCAAGCTTGGTCGACTTGCCCTGCTTGGGTTTATCAGGAAGTGAAGTGAGGCCGTCAGGCTTCGAAACGCCTCCGAGCAGCAACTTAGATTCGGCCTCAGGCTCACTGACCTCAGTGTTTGCCTCGTTTCCCTTCTTCTGTTTCTTCTTCGACTTGTTCTTCTTCTTCTTGGGCTTCTTGTCAACCACAAAATCCATGATACTGGCCTTTTCGAATGCCATGCTGTCAGGTGGTCCCTCAGAAGACGAGGTCGGAAGCTTGACTTTCAAGATACCTTTCAATGCCTCCTTCGACGGCCGGTCAGACTCACAGAGCCGGCTCAGAGTCCGAGAGCGAAGAACAGCAACCGCCTGGGTGCGAGTGTTGTGCTGCTCAACTAGAGACCAGATTAGCGGTGTTATTGTTTAAGGCATGGGATAGTGGATGAGAGCATAAGCGGTACTTACCACTTTCGACCCTAGCAGCTCCAAAATCAATCGGAAGTGAATAACTTCTCTTCCTCATATGTCCGAGTATAAGCGGCTGTGTTGCATTGCGGTCCCCTTGCCCACTAGAGACATTGTGAGTCGAGCTTTGGCAGGAGGTCTGGAGATCGTTATGCCGCTGCTCTCTACGCTCGCTTCCTTTACACTTGAAGGCATGGTCGATGATACTGGCACGTCTCTCGCGAACCTCATCAGCCTCACCTGGGGGTGACTGTTGGCCCTTTGCAAGCAAACTCGCGGCATTTCCTTCTTCATCGCCGTCTGAAAGGTTGGTGCAGACAGTTTTGAAGCCACGAAACGCCATACCGAGTGTTCAGTCTTGAGACTTAACACTCAAGAGACCAGTACCGTACCAAAGAGAGCCAAACGGATACAAGCAGGATTACTGACCAAGGTATGCTTCGTAGGGTATCTTGAGCCGACCTTAGAGAGACTAAGGTTCTCAACTTCCTATATGGAACTTTCCTCGTCGAGCGTGGGGTGCTGCCTCAGCCTCCTTCTGAAGAAGAGAGAAAGGTGGTCAACAGATCAATGGAAGTCTGAAAGAATTTAAGAGTTTTGTTATGAGCTCCGCGATTCTCTGCCATGGCGACAAGAGTAAGACTGTTGCCCTAGGTCCCAGTTTGCGGCGTAGCATGGGGGGACAAAGATACATACTCATGCATGAGCATGCACAAGGCTTGATTTTTGAGGCAGATATTGGTGGGCTTTATATCTGCCATCACGCCTATATCAAGGTGGACAAGGGAGATACGTCTGGCAGGGCGATCATGAAAGAAGGAGGTGTCAAGTGTCCCTCACTAAATTCAGAAGCTGCGCTGCAGGAGCTATGGAAAGGCATGTTACAGGATATTTGAACCCTCCCAGCATGGAGCCTGCCTACAGCCTCGACTCTCGTCTTAGCTGTTCCATACCATATTCAGGTATCTTCGGCTTCGTGGATAGCTGCTCAGGAATACCACCTCCGACTTCTGGGCTCCTCTCCCCTGTTGTCTCGGGGAGAAGACTTACAAACAAGTTCCGCCAGCTCGGTGTAGAGAGTGCTGCCACAGTCTTCGAAAGGGGTTTCCTTGAAAGGACCAAACAGCACTGAGCAACGCTCTCTCCAAAGACATTCAATGGGTCACAGAGAGCCCTGCGGCGTCTTGTTTGCAGCCTGAGGCAACAAAGCAACAACGTCTTCAAGATCATCAGGCCACTGCACAAACGACGACCCTGCGCAAGGGCATGCGCGAGCCTTGTGCAAAATGGATTGCCGATCTATGACTATTTATGGCTGTCGAGAGCTTGACATCCCAGACCTTGTCCCACAAAAGCATGGAACCATCTTTGGGACACAAGTCTCGGGAGCAAGCAAGGAGAAAGAAGAAAAAGAGAAAGTGGAGCTGATGAAGTTCGAGTTGCAACTGGAACAAAAGTCGATCTCCGACGATCCTCTTCAATCCCCTCGTATGCCTCGTATCGGCACGCGAGAACACGGTCTCCCGCTACCAACTTCAATTCTGGGTCTGTTGACTCTGTTCTCTCGAGAAATGTCGTGACGAGTGATCCCGCTGTCGTATTCGTTGTTCAAGGTTGGTGTTGAAGGATCCAATAATTTCGTAGTCTCGTAACCAACACTTGGTCTGTGCATGGTGCGGTCTGTTTGGCTCGATTTAAGGTCGCTGGCCTGGAGCGATGGAAGAGATGTGCATGAACGTGATGCCGAATATGCCCTGAAGATTCTTTGAGATTTCGAAGGAACCAAGACTAAACAAATACGTCAATTCAGCGCGATTGACTTCGTATTACTGAAGAAGAGATGCATGGATTCAGATCCGCTCTGGTTGTCCCAGACAACTCGGAGAGCGGGTGAAATGGGATGAATTGTTGAAACAATTAAAAGTCGAAGTATGAATGGCGAAAAGGAGAATATAGTGTGTGCTAACATCATCTATAAATAGAGAACCCAATGTTACCTGGCTCTTGCCATGCGAAGTCCATTCTAAATGCCATCTATGATGCAGAATTTGTAAACAACGATGCGATGCACGTGACGCAGGTGCAGATGCAGATGCAGAATACAGTTGCCCAGTCGGCTAGTCAATGCGGTGGATCGGGGTCTGAGGGCTCTTGGGAAAGAGTGGCGTTACTTTTGGATATGTCACTCGAGGTGATAGAGATTGAGGCCGATAACTTTGCTCGCGTTTTGGGGTCAGGCGCAGCAACTTCCGGCAGGTTGGGTTCCTTGGTGGGTTCTTTTTCTGTCCCTAATATGGGCGACTTTGGTGCATTGTGCGTTGGGACAGAAGGCCGTCGCTCTGTAGCATCGCTCAGATGGGTACCTTCCAAGGGTCCCAAAGTCCACCTCCACGCCCGGCGACGCTTGAGACGTCCTTGCCGAGGGGTTTGAGGAGTCAACGAAACGTATGGGTCTTCCAGCCCATCCATGAGGGCGACCGCGCGTACTTGTCGCTCAGAGTTGCGATACTTTCGCTTCTTTTTCTTCTCCGAGGTCGGGCCGGAAGCAGTAGGCTCCGTTTCTCCGTCACCGTCATCGGACGGTGTGGTTTCAGACGAGACCGTGCTCGAAGTAGAATAATCCGATTCTTCGTCGGAGCTTGTTTCACAGGAGTCGGCTTCTGATTCGGAGACGAGATCCGAGTGCCGTGCGGTGTATGTCACAGTCTCAATCTCCTCCTCCAGCGGATTTCGGTAGGTAACCTGCTTCTTGGTCGGGAAGAATACTCGGCGTGAAGTAGAGGCTCCCTTCTGCGCGCTCGGGGCGACTGAGTTTGATCGTCGCTTCGATTCCAACGGTGAGTTGCGAAGAATGCTCCTCACGCCAAGCGGAAGTTGGTACGGGTTGCTGGAAGTAAATGGGGATGACGGCTTGGAGAGCCGACTAATGGAAGTTCTTGACGGGGAAGCAGTTGCTGAAGATGGATATACGAAATCGTAAGCGTTCTTAAAGGTGTTACGGACTGTGGGAGATGCCGTGGGACCAGCAGCTAACGAGAGCGATAAGCCAGTTGATGAGCTGCCAAAGGCGACGGGAAGCGCAGATGTCTGGAGAGTGAGCTTCGGCCTTGGAGGAGCGGATGGTCGGCTCGTCGTCCCATTTGAGGTCAGGCCGCACGACATGCTGGGATGTGACACTGATGAAGGTTGTGGTGGAATGGCGGGGGGCATGATCGGATGCGACGCAGAGGCTTCAGCGCCAGACGAGGATGAAGAGAGAGGAAGGTGGTGGGAGGCTTGAGGGGGCATTGCAGTTGCGAGCATGGCGGAGGCGGCGCAGACCAACAGCAAGAGGGTGCGCAGCAGGAGGGGCAGGGAAAGTAATAATATGATGAATATAATATTATCATCCGAGGGTAAACATGGGAAGAAGAATAATGCTGACGCTGGAATGTCACAAAGAACAGGGTTGGCGCAGCCGTGAGAAGACAAGAGGAGCAGATGATGGCAGTGCGCCCCGCATGAGAGCGCTTAGAGGGTGGCTGAGAGAAGACGAGACGACGAGCGCAAGCGGCGATAAAAACACGAAGAGGACATCCGTCGCAAAGGCGAGAGCGCAACAAGGCCAGTTAAAAAGAGCGAGCGAGCGGAAGAAAACAAGAGGCGGACGATGATTGTCGGTGTCGAGGCAAGAACTGGGTGTCCGCCGAGTCTCTGTACGAGGCTTCCGTTTTTAGAAAAGGATGACGCCTCTGCGGAGACAACGCGAACGACTTCATATTTTGTCTCTCTCAGAATAGAAGATGGAGAGAGAAAAGGAAAGAGGAGGCAATCCAGGCAGATTCATTTCCACATTTGCACCACGAAGATCAGAGAACAGCGTCGGGTTCCCCGTGTTCATCGTATAAACGGGGCAGTCGATCGGGAGCCACGGATTTCTAAATATAGCCGCCAAGGTCTAGACGACTCAGATGGACATTTCAGGCTTAGTGAGTGGCAATCGGGTGCCAATTTTTTCAGACATTTGACTTTGAGAAAATTTTGATGGTTGAGAGGCAACCAAAGAGCCTCAGGAGTCGCACGCTCCATTTCCCCGGATCTGTTGCTGTACCTGGTGGATTCGATCACGGGACTAGAAACATACGTCAGAATCAAAACAAACTGCAAAGAGCATCATCAATCATCATAAGCAGGCGGCGCCCCTTTGGAATATCCCGGCACATCCTCCTGCGGCGCCCTCTCTGACTCCGACAACTCATGAGACCCTGCCAGCACTGTCACTGGATGTTGATGACTGAGCTTCAACTCCTCACCCACCACATCCACCTGCACCTCCCAGACCAAAGAATAAGAGCGACCAACATTATATGTCCGAAAGGAAGGACGGATACCGGTTTTGCGCAGCCTGAAATCTAGAATCTCGCCGAGATCGAGATGCGGTCGTTCTGGGGATCCTGCCCGCGGCGTGATGGTGAGAGACACTTCCTGGTCGAGCGCGCCGATAGCGGTGGGTGGGATGAGGGTTATCTCTTCGTCGGACTTGAAGCAAGTGTGCTTTTCTGCTTGGACGGTGGTGTGCGGCTTGAGGCGGAGGCTGAATGATTTGATGGTGATTGTCTGGGGCACGTCGTGGATGATCTCGCTTGTGGAGCCATGATCGGCTTCAATGGACAGAGAAAGTGGGATGAGGGACGGATTCTCGACTTGCAGAGTATGAGGGAGCGTCACACGAAGGTTGAATGCGAGCCTGGGAACGCTCGACGACATGAACGCCTGCCGTGTCTTCTGGCGAAATGTGAGCTCTCCAACGCCGGGGACCAGCCTGTATGCAACGACAGAATTCGTCATTCGATGCTGTCTCAAGCAAAAGTCGTCTATAGGTGGACCGAGGTTAACGGTCTTCAAATAGAACGGCGCAGTAACGGTATGTGTCATCTTCCTCGTCCTCCCCTTGTACTGATGCGAGAGCTCAATAGTCGCTTGCACGTAATATTCGACAGACGCCCTGAAACTCTCGTTCCGCATGATGCTTTCCGAGAAAGTCGAGAAGGTCCCCGGAGGAGGAAAGGTAGCGACACCGTCAGCACTTGATGGTGCGTAGTAGTATCTTTTCTGGTGACTTTGCCGAATGTCCTTGACAATTGAGGGAATTGTGAGGGCGAAGGGCCATGACATGCCCGCGCTGCCTTCAGGAATATGCAATGGCGCGTCGGGTAACAGGATTTGAGCCTCTAGTGGGGCGCTTAGGCAGTTGAATTCGCTCTCGTAGCGGCGCACGGATTGGTTCTGCTTGATCTTGATTTTGGACTTACATTTCCCATGAAGTGTGACGACTACTCTCGCCTCTGGAGCAACGCCCGGTGCGGTGCGGGAGACTGTGCCAACGATCGTCTCGCCAGGGATATATCGCGGGAATCTGCCATTCTCCAGTTCAATACTAAGCTCTGGACTTTGGGATACATAGCTGGACATAGTTGGTGATTCTTCATCTTTTGCATTCTTTCATTCAAAGATTTGGATACTGCGATTCCAGTACAAGTTATATGTCGTCATGCAGGTGGCTGTGGATAGAAGCCTCGTGGATGGCCCAGGCACAGCCCCGCTTCGGGCGTTTGGCTGCAATTTGATGAACATGACTTTGGGAAACTTGAATGGGATCGATTAAGAGCGACTCGATAAGCTGAGTCACAGCACTCATGGACTGCTGACGATTCCCATGCCACAGATCATCTGCCAGGCCCAGGCCCTAGACAGCATCTCTAACATCTACAGAACCTCGTTGGAAATGGTTCGTTGTCTTGTGAAAGGAATCACATCTGGTGACGTGAACTAATTTGTCAACAAAAGGTTCCATATCTGTGAATACTCCTCATGAGAGACTGCTCAAAACACCAGCAAGTACTGTGACTCACGCCCAAACCTGGGTTCCGACATCACGATCCCAGAAATTCAGCCATACTCTTGGACGGACAGCGATCAATGCTCGCACAGACTGAAGTCGCCCAGCTCAAACACCTCATTGGCGATTTCTGTCGTTGCCGTCCGCTCCTGCATCAGCTCCAACCTATACTGACAGGCTTCTTCCATACTGATGTGGCTAACATCCATATTCTGCACCACCATCTCCTTTAGTTCTAGTGGGAGTCGCTGTGGCAGGGCGTTAATGATACCCTCTTTTCTTTCTTCCCACCAGTCTTCCCTCTGTGGAGGGACATTAGCCGAAGAAATGATGCGATAATTCGGGTCCACCAAAAACAGTGCCAGAATTTTCCGATGCCCTGGCTTTGATGAGTTTGCTAAGGCGAATGGCGACACGCAATGTTGAAGATTATTCGGGAAAGTAAGCAAGCGACCTTCACGGGTAGATATGCTACCAAGGTCTTGGGTGACTCGAGTCTCACCACGTCCCTTCACGTCTTCATCAAAGCCAAGGACCTCCTGAAGAAAGTCGAACTCATCCTGGGGGGGTAAATACCGAATATCTTCGCGAAGGGCGCGTTGACGGAAAGCAAGACTACTCTCGGTGATATTATCGCTTTCGTAGTAATAGATGGCAGTGGCACAAATATGCTCGTTGAGTGCCCCTTCGACATGCCACGATCCGCCATGATATTCCGGCTTCTCAGGTGTCAATTCTATATTGGCAAGCTTGACGATAACCTGGAGTCCTTGGGTGTAATCTTCACGCAGATTTATCCCGTTTTCTGGTGTAACTACCTTCGGGTCGAAATCGCCTGGTTCGGGCTGTACTATCTCGCGCTTTTCTTCCCAGTCACTGTACGAAGAACTGGGAGAGCACGGATCATACTCAACCCCGTCATAATCGATGCGATGCTTGTCGTTGTTGACGTTGGATAAGGTGAGATTCCACATAGGAATAGCCTGAACGATAAGCTTCTCAACCACCTTGTAAAGTGGGCGATTCTTCCTTGGGTGAAGGTTGTTGATATATGACACAATGTGGCAGCCACCATCGCTAGAAAACTCAACGTCACAAGGCATCCATTGAAACTTTGTGCTGAAGACGAGGCTCGAAGTCTTGTGGGACATTGGTAACAATTGCCCCTCGCCAATATAGTTTAGGCAATCGTCAAGGTCTATCAACCTGTCGGGAAGGATACGAGAACGGCTGTAGATGACTGGAAATAGAGATGGATGGACAAGGTCCACCACTTTTTCCTCCGAGCCAGGGTGGAAATCTTTCTTAGGATCCATCTCCAGTGGCTTCACGGCAGCCCGCAGTTCCTGCTGCAGCTCCAGTGAAATTGCTGAATCAGATATGATGACCCCAGTGTCAAAAACCATGACCATCCCATTTTTGTCAAGATAATCCGCCTTCCACTGAAGCTCCTTGAAGATCCAATCCATCATCTTGGGGGAAACATCTCTCCCGCTGTTAGCCACTTCCTCGCGCCATTTTGCCGTGATCTCATCGTCAAAGACCTGAAGGAAACGAGGGTTAATGGAGCTCTTTTTGAATGGCCAGTAATGATTCCTACCTTGCGAAACTATTCAGGCTTATCGATTATTGAGTTCATAACTTGACGCATCAAAATTTCTCGAAGCGTATCGAATCGCCTATCGTTTATTAGTCAGTTCGTCGGGGACCGTTGGGGGTGTGTTGCTTGCCCAAACTCCTCATCTTCAACTTGGTCGGGATCCAGGGCGTTTGGGAACGTCTCGGTGTCCGGCGCGTATTCGAGAGGCAAGGAAAACCCTGGAAGATCAAGTCTGGCTGCTTTCGACATTCTGAACGATGGCCACAAAGAAGTCTTGAGGCAAGGATGGGGTCCGCCTTTAAGGAGGAGCCCCCAATGTTAGCGCAAAGCTTGCCATCATCAGGCGGTCTCATGGAACCGAGTGCTCAGCCGCTTCGATGCAGAGCTGGGATCAATATCTTACGCCCCATCGAACGAGACTGAAACGAGGGCATCGAAAGCTTATGCACTGATTCTAAGGGAGAATAATGCTTGGTGGATAGGGCTTATGGGCGCCCAGTAACCCGGCGAGAAGCAAACCTGGGGAATTTGATAACGACGACGATTACCCCCACCAGCTCTTGGCGAATTGTTTCTCCTCAACAACTTCCTTAAGACGATAATTTCAAAGAGAGGGCCAAGGCAGAATACGATGACCGTGAAACTGTACTAGCCTGAAACTTGGGGTGTTTTGACTGGCTGTCAACCAGGGGTCAGCCAAACACCCACAGGCGGGGCCCTTGGGCCGCGGAGAGCGAGGCACTTCCGTTTATGAACCAGTGAGCCCAAAGTATTACTAATACAGGCTTCAAGTTGCTCCCTCCGCGCTCTCCTCTGCACACGCAAAACCATGAAGTGATCATTCGCCGTGGAATGGTGACGCGAATACCAGGGAACAAACGGTAAATGGCTGCCGCTCCGTCAAGAACCGATCAGCGCATAATCCTTCACTTCGTCAGTCCAAATCCACCACTCAAACTGATTCCACCGTGCTGAGCGCTTGCAGGATTACGACTGTTTCTATGCTTCCGTCTTCGAGGTTGAGCAGCCGATTCTGAAATCACTCCCCCTAGCCGTTCAACAAAAGCAAATTGTAGTAACTTGTAACTATGAAGCTCGGCGGCGGGGATTGCACAAGCTCCAATTGATCAAGGAGGCGAAACAAGTCTGTCCGGACGTCGTCATTATACTCGGAGAAGATCTCACAAAGTTCCGAGACGCATCAAAAGACCTCTACCTCTTTCTCAGGAGATTTGTCTGGGGAGAGAGGGTAGAGAAGTTAGGGTTTGATGAGATATTCATTGATGTAACCGACGTGATCACATACAATGCAGCGTTGCTGAACCCCAACGACTTGACGCATTCGTTCTTTCACCTTGATCGTCAAGACCCTACAGTTGGCTTTGATTTTGATGCCACCGTCATATATGGCCCTACCTACCCTGATGGTGCTGACAACACGGCACGCCTGGGATCGGAGGCAGAGGTCGGCCCCTCAGACCTTCACTTGAGACTCCTCCTCGCTTCCCACCTAGCCGGCTATCTGCGTGGCCAACTTGAGGACAAAAAGGGTTACACAGCCACGGCGGGTATCTCAACTTCTAAACTCCTGGCTAAACTAGCGGGCACTGTCCATAAACCGAACAGTCAGACGACGCTCCTCCCACCCTATGCTACGAGGAACGATGGCGAGGAAAGCAACGTGCTTAATTTTCTTGATTCCTGTCAAATACGAGCAATTCCCGGCATTGGTTCAAAACTATCCAGCAAGATAAGATCATATATTGCAGCCTCGGGTTATGCAAAAGGTGAGGATGAACCTACAGTTCGTGATATACGTCTATGGCCCGGTATGGGCCCGTCCCTCTTGGATAGAATCCTAGGCGGGCCAGGGGCCCCTCGAGACATCGGTGTCCGAGTATGGGAACTTCTACATGGTGTAGACAACACCCAAGTCGCCGAGGCTCGTGATGTACCAACCCAAATCAGTATTGAGAACTCATACCGCTCCCTTGATAACTTCGAAGCTTCGCGCAAAGAGATGCTCGCGCTCGCTGCAAGTCTAATACGCCGAATGCGGACCGATTTGACAGAGAAGTACACTGAGTCGGAGGTGGAGGCTAGTGACACTGTCAGAGAAGGGGTCGAACGACACCAAAGGTCGAGGATACGGTGGCTTGCTCGTCCGCGTACCCTTCGTTTGTCTACTCTACCACGGTCAATCCCAGGCTCAGAGGGTGCCCGCAGCTACAGTCGCATGTCGCACTCGGCGTCCCTGCCCCAATACATCTTTAACCTTGACGAATCTGCGGATTCCCTGGCAGAGCGACTTGTTCGAGAATTAACCACCTCAATGTTCCGTAAGCTCCATCGGGAGCAGTCGGGGTGGAACTTGCGCGTTCTGAATCTCGCTGTGACGAATATGGTCGATGTCGCAGGGAAACAAAAAAGCGGCCGCGATATCGGAAAGATGCTCCAACCACAGGAGCTGGTGCCGAAAGACAGGTTCCCGGCGCCAGAGCCGGGGGGGATGCGTTCAGAAACGGATGCGCCCCAATCGACCCTAGCCAGAGCATCGGAGGCAGCGTGGGAGGAGAGCGATGAGGAGGATATCATGCCTGGTGTACACTGTAATACCTGTGGAGCGTTGATACCTCATTTTGCGCGCGTTGCGCACCAAGTATACCATTCGAGTTGCAGCCAAGAATGAGAAGCCTTCCCTAACACCTGACGAAACGCCAGTAAAGTCACCTTTATCGTATCTGGGGTCTCAAGGCGTTTAAGGCAGAAACAAGCTTCGCCAAAGACGAGCAACCTGTCAGCAATGAGCAGGACGGAGAATACAATCCCTGTCTCCCCATCAAACGCCCTTTGTTTCGTCGATGTTTCTCTAAGCGCCGTCTGCAATGACCAACGGCTGGATCCGGGGATGTCGGCTTCAGCTTTCCCACACCATCATTTTTTGTGACCAGTCTTCTTCTTTTTCCTTTTCACATCTCTTTCTGACACTGTCCTTCACTTGTTCTTGTTCGATTTTCTCCCATTTGAGTTGGTTGTTGAAAGCTCACACCTGCCAAGCCATCTGCTGCGTCTCCGATCAGCCTCCATCTGGCGTCTCCGATCATCGTCCTATTTTTCTCATCATCAAAGCCTCCCCACCCTTCAGGCTGAGCCGGACGCTGCCAGGGGAGTCATCAAGTTGCTTCCGGGTATCAGTTTGTCAGGCTGCTGAAGAATTTTACGGTCCTGCTGCAGGAACTCTGAATCAAGTCCCTCATTCTTTCGTTGTTGCCTAGTTTCTGAGGCCTGTTATGCGATGAATTCGTGAAGTGGACTGGACACGTTCTTTTCGCCCCTTTTTTTGGACTTTTTTTGCCCAGACAACCTTTACTGGTGCCAGTGTTGAACAGCCTTGAGCCTTTCCTCAGGCTGTTCACCAACTCCAGCAACCATGAGGTTCCTTAGTCCCGTATTGCTCTTTGCTACGGGTTTGCTCTCACTCTTTACAACCACGGTGCAAGGTAAATGTCCCTCCAAGTGTGTGACTGGCTTGGATTCCGCTGATGGATTTTCCTCTCGCAGCTCGGTCACAGGCGCCGAATGCCATTCGGCATGTTTCATCTCTCGACCAGCCGGCGATCAAAGCTCCCTCAAAGACGAACCGCGTAGATCACCTCTCGCATTTCGATATTACGTTTAGCATCCATGATAAAGGGCAGCAAATAAAGCTTGAATTGGAACCGAATCATGATATCCTCGCTGACGATGCGTTTGTACAATACCTCGGTGGTGACGGGAAAGTCCACACGGAAGAACCTATCTCGCGTCATCAACACAAGGTCTTCAAGGGAAGGACTCTAGTTGGGAGGGGGAAAGGGAGCGGGATGTGGTCTCCGGTAGGGTGGACAAGGGTATACATAACGAGGGATGGTCCTGAACCGCTCTTCGAAGGGGTTTTCAATATCCATGGTGACAACCACCATGTCGAGCTACAATCGACTTACCTCCGAAAGAAGCGTCCCCAGGATGCCGACATACCCAAACAAGAGGAGGAATATATGGTTTTCTATCGCGACTCCGACATGCTAAGGTCTGCCGATACTCCCACACATTCGGACCTCAAACGATCTCTATCGACGAACGATTCCGTGTCGGGTTCTACGTGCCAGGCCGATGAACTTGGCTTCAACTCCAATCCCGACCACCCCGTCCTTCAGTCCTTTATCAGGGAAAATACGAGTGGATGGGCCTCAATGCCAATCAGCTCTCTCTTTGGTCTAGGCGTGAGTAAACGGTCCGGTGACATCGGTACTGTTCCCGGAAATGGAGGTGGCGGCGTCAATTTGGAAGGTACAATTGGTGACACAAACGGCTGTCCGACTACGAAGCAGGTGGCATTGATCGGGGTTGCAACGGATTGTTCGTTCTGGGAGAAGTTCGACGGCAGGGAGTCAGTTCAACAGGCGGTAATAAGCATGGTCAACAGTGCATCGAACGTCTTTGAGGATTCCTTCAATATATCCATCGGGCTGCGGAATATAACAGTCACGGATAAGGATTGCACGGACACCGGTTCGACTGCCGCCCCGTGGAATATGCCATGCTCGCAGGGGAACATCACCCAGCGGTTGGATCTCTTTTCTCAGTGGCGTGGGCAGCAATCAGATAACAACGCCTATTGGACGTTGATGAGTGATTGCAGCACTGGATCAGAGGTTGGACTGGCATGGCTGGGGCAACTATGCATTAACCAGGTCTCCAGCGACGGAGCTAGCTCAGTCAGCGGGACCAACGTCGTTGTCTCCACTGGTGGTGCCGGATGGCAGATTTTTGCACACGAATCTGGTCACACTTTTGGAGCAATTCACGACTGCACAGCACAGACATGCGCCCAAAATCTGCAGGACTCGTCGCAGTGTTGCCCGTTGACTTCTTCCACATGTGACGCGAAGGGAGATTATCTTATGAACCCAAGTACTGCTTCGGATGTTACCCAGTTTTCGCAGTGTACGATCGGCAATATCTGCGCTGCCCTGGGCCGTAACAGCGTCAAGTCAGACTGCCTGTCTGCTAATCGAGGCATCGTCACTTTTACCCGCGCCCAATGCGGGAATGGTATTGTCGAAGCTGGTGAGGACTGCGATTGTGGCGGTGAAGAGGCGTGCGGAGATAATCAGTGCTGCGATGCGCGCACTTGCAAGTTCACGGAAGGATCTACGTGCGATGATTCCAACGATAACTGCTGCAATTCTTGCAAGCTCGCAGCAGCAGGGACAGTCTGCCGCCCCAGCACTGGTATATGCGACCTGGAAGAGACATGTACCGGGAATTCAAGCAGCTGTCCCTCAGACTCTTTCAAGAAAGACGGTGATAGCTGCGGTGACGACGGGTTGGCGTGTGCCAGCGGCCAGTGTACAAGTCGCGACGCCCAATGCCAAAGCATGATGGGGTCACTGGCGGGTACCAACGATACAAGTGCGTGTGATGGACCTTGGAACTCATGCCAGTTATACTGCGATGATCCGTCTGGAATTTCTGGGTTGACGAGTCAGACATGTGCTACTAACGAGCAAAACTTCCTCGATGGCACTCCCTGCGAAAACGGTGGACGCTGCAGAAATGGCCGTTGCGAGGGCGGAAAGAGCTGGATCGAAGCTCACAAAAATATTATCATTCCAGTCGCCGCAGGGGTTGGAGGTTTGATAGTATTGGCGATCCTAGTATGCATCTTCAGGCGCTGTCGCCGCACTCGCTATACAATGAAGCCCATGCCCCCAGCTGGCTATGGCGGCTGGAGCAGGCAAATGCCCCCCCAACCTCAGCAAACTCCGATGAGACGGTTATCGCGTGCTCTGCGACCCGGCCAAGGCCCGCCGCCCGCTCAAGCGGGATATCCAGGGCCATATCGAGTGCCGTACCCAGATCCTCCCGAGAGACTTTATGACGGTCCGTCTCCACGAGGCCCTCCCCACGGCCCATCTCCGTACCCTACTCCGTACCCAGCATACCCCGTTGAACGAAGGTATGATGATGGCCCTCCCCCGGGTTATATGCAGACGGTGCGGTACGCATAGAGTTGTATATATCCTGTTTTTTCTTTTTCTTGTGAATATGTTGCATAAAGCTTGGTTTGGCGCAGGTATAGATCCATCATAAATCCAGGGCTCTTACAAATCTGGTGTTTGGTTTCTTTGGTTCCCGTAATTGTTGTGCCAGGAATATTGGGGTTATTATTTATTTTCGGCGCCATGCTGCTGTCTGTCTATATCTAACGCGAAACATAGAGAATGTAATTTCCGCCAACAGTATCCAAGGTGAAGGGCATTTTACCATTATCGTCTTGCCGTTTGAAAGGCGAGGTTTTGTTTCAGTGTGGGAAGAAGTCGTGGCTGGGAAAGTTGTTTTCGGCTACATAGCAAGAAGGGTAGTCAGGCTCACATCCTTAGATCTGCCAACTACTTCGGAGAAAGGGAACATTTGACCTGAAGTCATCCAAGATTCCTAAACCCGTAGGAAAAGCTAAGAACGGTACAACAGCACAGACAAAAACCGGGAAACTATATAAAGCACCGTAAGTCAAGCAAGTAAGCAAAATCCCAGTCACTCGGCGCCCACCAATGCCTAGGTAAGTGAAACAATAACATCCAATCAAGCTTGGAGTACAGACATATCAAAGTAAAAAGAGGCCCCAATCCCAAGTATCTCATGCATGGAGTGGGTGGCCTTTCAGGAATGAGACTTGGGTAGATGAGATCACTGCCAACATATACTCACAAACGCCTCCCTTGTCACACCACCAACGCCCTCAAGGTCAAACTCCTCGATCATTGCGCGAAGCTCCTCCTCTTCCAATCCTGTCTCGCCTAACTCCCGCGCCACGCGGCGCAAGTCCTCAAGATCAATGAATCCCTTCCCGCCTTCGTCAAACAGTTCAAACGCTCGAAGAATCTCATCTCGCGGGTCTCGCTCGAGGATCTTTACCGCCGTAACAGCCTGGAACGCAGAAAGGGGCATGAGCAGGTTTGACGGATGCTGAGGATTCGAAGCCGGTGCGGCCTTCGGTTGCTGTGGGTGCTGTGAGGATTGTTGGGTGCCGCCTTGCCCCTGGACCTGGGGACGGGGTACACCGTACGTCGTTAAGAGGGAGATGAGTTCTTGTTTGGGGAGGGTGAATCCGAGGGCGCGAAAGGCGACGCGGAGTTCGTGGTAGTCTAGATGCCTGTCGCGGTCGAGATCAAAGAGGGTAAACTGACAAACAGAAGAAAAACCTGACGTTAGCCTTTATGCATAAGATTTCGAACACTCAAAGCGCCTTGACTCGTACAGCTTCATTGACTTCCTCCCTTTGCTCCTCCGTCAACCGGCTCAGCGGATTCGACTCTTGCGCCGGGCCATGTGTTTGCGCGTGGGCCTGCTGCTGCGGCGGTGCCTGCTGGCTTGCTTTCGTGGGGTCGGGTCCAAAATCCCCTGCACTGGCGGCTCCCACGCCGCGACGGGAAAAGGTCGAGGCGCTATATGGGTTCGCGTTGGCGTTTAGCGATCGGTCGGGGAGTTTGCCCGCTGTGTAAGAGCGCGACCCGAATGGCTGCCCGGACGAAGCCATGGCGACAGGCCGGTGTTGTTTGGATTGTTGAGAGCCGGTTGACGCTGTTGGTGACAAAGGCGGGTTGGGTGGAGATTAAGAGGGTAAAAGGAAGTAATTGTCGTCTGAAGGAGAGGTAAGCGGGGGAAATGAGTGGGGAGGGCGTGGGAGGAGGGGTGGTTGTCTGGACTTTTGATCTTCTCTGTCGCTTTGTTGCAGTGTCGATGTCTTGCAAGACTTTGGCCGACGCGACGCGGAGCGGTGGGTGGACCTGCCTCTGATTGGCTGAGATGCTCTATACAAGGGCAAGCAGTGAACAGAAGCTTGAAGGCTGAATATTCGACAATGATCTGGCTTGTAGATATTATTTAATTATTTCATGTGTTGCAGAGTGTGCTCTATTTACAGAAGGGCGGGTATCAGATTTTATAAAGCAAGGGTTTGGCCCTTGCGACGCCAAAGCAGCGTGGTAGAGGAGAGGAGGTTTTCGGAAGAGAAGCCTGGAGTCCAGGCCCGGGAAATGAGCAGTCCATATCACTTCCCGGTCCTCAAGTCGGGATCGATTTGAGTCCCGAGATCTCGGTCTTCCAGAAATTGTCGGCCCTGCAACTTGTCTGGGAGATAATCCTGGACGACCTCGCCGTTGAGATAATTTGGATTGTACTTGTATTCCTTCCCGTACCCAAGCTCCTTCATCAGTCGCGTTGGCGCGTTGCGTAGATGGATAGGAATGGGCAAGCCCGCAACCCCCGGCTCCGACAGTGCCGCAAAGGCATTATTGAGACCTCGATAGGCCCGAGTGCTTTTAGATGACAATGCCATGGCCACCGTTGCATGGGCAAGATTGATCCGTGCTTCGGGGAGCCCAATCTTCTCCACCGCGGAATGCGTCGAGATCGCGAGTGTCAGCATGCTGTGATCGGCTAAACCAATGTCCTCCGAGGCAACGACAATCAATCGTCGGGCGATGTACAGGGGATCCTCGCCTGACTGGATCATGCGGGCAAGGTAATATAATGCGGCGTCAGGGTCGCTGCCCCGGATGGATTTGTGGAAAGCGGAAATCGTGTCATAGTGCTGATCCCCAGCACGATCATAAACAAACGTCTTGGTTAAAGCCCGCTTTATCTCGTCTTTCGTCATCGCGGGCCGTTTTGACAGATTCATTGCCAGCTCTAGCAAGTTTAATGACGTTCGCGCATCCCCATCAGCAAACCTTGCCAGATAGCCCAGCAGCTCGTCGTCTACCAGAGCAGAAGGCGCATAATTCGGGCCCTCAGTTTGTAGGGCGCGGTCTAATATAGATTTGACATCTTCGTCTGCGAGCTTTGATAACGTGAAGGTCCTGCATCTGGAAAGGAGGGCATTCTGGACTTTAAAGGATGGGTTCTCAGTTGTCGCCCCAATCAGCGTAACTTGGCCGCTCTCGACGGGGCCCAAAAATACGTCCTGCTGAGATTTCGAGAATCGGTGAATCTCATCGCAGAATATGATCGTTTTCCTTCCCGTCAAGCTGAGCTCACTTCTCGCGTCGCCGAATATCTTCTTGCACTCTGCAACTCCGGTGCTGGTGCTATTGATTTCGACGAACCTGCTCCCCACCATGGAAGCGATGACCCGCGCGATTGTTGTCTTCCCAGTTCCAGGGCCGCCCCACAGGATCATACTTGGGACCCGGTCCTCCTCGATGAGTCCCCGTAGGACACCAGTCGGACCAACCAGCTCTTGACCACATACTTCGTCAAGAGTTCGGGGGCGCATCCGCTCGGCTAACGGCGCAGCTTTCTGAAAGGCGTTAACCTTCGGTTTCTTTGGGGCAGACTCTAACGCATCTTCTGGCTGCGAGCGGGTCACATTATCGTCAGGGAGAGCGCTGCCGTTCTGCGTAACCGTTCTTTTGCCATTGAGGTTGCGGAGCGGAGAGGAATCCGAAGGGCCATCACGCTGAGCGGAAGCTTTTCGAGTTGAAGACGGCTGGAAAAAGGCCGGAACTGGGGTGTTCTGAGAGGGGGAGGGGTGGCTGGAGCTCAGTGTTGGCTCTTCGATGAATTGCTGGCAGTCAGAGTCGATATGATCATTGATCTTGAGCGAGGAGACAGCTTTTCCACAGATGGGGCACAACACCATGGTTCAATCACCAGCAGCCGAGCCTTACAATTGAGGTAAGCATTGAAGGGACACAGGATGAGATATCTCGAAAATTCGGCTGTCTAGCTTGAATATGAGCTGTCTGATCTGACCGACGCGTGCACGCGTGAAGGTGATTAGATAAGAGCTGTTGTTGCCTGAGGCCTACAATTCCCGCGTCAGGCAGCTTGTCTGGTCGCTCTGGACAAGGAATCAAATCCAGCGCTTTTCCCCCAGCAAGAGCACGCGACAGTCGGCAGTAATTCCTCAGTTTCACTTTTCTTTCATCCTACTTTCGCTTCACCCCGGCTTCTGAACCCTTTATTTCCCATCTGACAAAACGCCGCATTCCGGTGCCCGCGATTGGACGAGGATGACTTCCAAGTGGCGTTCCCCATCGGATGGTGGCGATCCCCGCGATGTCCAGACCGTTACTTATCAGACACTCGATATATTAAACTCCCACGCTTCCTCCACTTCTCCAATGCGTGTTTCAGGTGCATTTCACCCGGCGTAGCCGAGAAAGTCTGAATCATGGCTCCCGGCGTCTTATTACAACCTTCACAGTCGGACCTTGAAGCAACTGCCACAGCCAAAGGGCCTGCTACATCATTGGCACAGCTCACTGAAGACTGGGATGACGCTCTTCGCTTCTATCTCAATGGCACGAAGGTGGTCCTTGACTCTTTCGACCCAGAAATCACTCTGTTGGAATACCTGAGGGGTATCGGATTAACAGGGACAAAGCTAGGTTGCGCAGAGGGTGGCTGCGGTGCCTGCACGGTGGTACGTTGCTAGCCCCATGATATCATCGTCACAACCTACCTCCCTACTGACCTCGGAGCAGGTAGTCTCGCAGCTCAACCCCACTACGAAGAAGCTTTACCATGCTTCGGTGAACGCTTGTATCGCGCCACTGGTTAGTGTCGATGGGAAGCATGTTATCACTGTGGAAGGAATTGGCAATGTGAAGAATCCTCATGCAGTCCAGCAGCGGCTGGCTGTCGGCAACGGAAGCCAGTGCGGTTTCTGTACTCCTGGAATTGTGATGGTATGCTATTTTAATAATATTTAATGTAACGGCGCTGACCTCCTCAAGAGTCTTTATGCTCTTCTGCGAAACGATCCCCAACCCTCCGAACATGTGGTAGAGGAGGCTTTTGATGGGAACTTATGTCGTTGTACTGGATATCGGCCAATTCTTGATGCTGCTCAGAGCTTCACCACGCCCACGGGGTGCGGAAAAGCGCGTGCCAATGGGGGCACTGGGTGTTGTATGGAAAAGCAGAACGGCGCCGATGGTTGTTGCAAGGGATCGTTACTCGACAGCGCTGATAAAGCCACCCACAAATTTGTGTCCCCCGATTTCATTGATTACAAGCCCGATACTGAATTGATCTTCCCGCCCTCCCTCTGGAAGCAGGAGCTGCGCCCACTAGCTTTGGGTAACAAGCGAAAGAAGTGGTACCGGCCAGTTACTGTACAACAGCTCCTAGAAATCAAGAGCGTCCACCCCGATGCCAAGCTGATAGGTGGAAGCACCGAGACGCAGATTGAGATCAAGTTCAAGCAGATGCGCTACGATGCCTCTGTATACCTTGGAGATCTCGCCGAACTCCGGCAGTTTACCTTCCGTGACAATTATTTGGAGATCGGTGCGAATATCTCACTCACCGATCTTGAATCTGTGTGCGATCAAGCTCTTGAACGCTATGGACCAACGCGAGGGCAGCCCTTCACGGCCATCAAGAAGCAGCTCCGCTATTTTGCTGGCAGGCAGATCAGGAATGTAGCCTCACCAGCCGGTAATCTGGCGACCGCTTCGCCAATATCAGATCTCAACCCCGTCTTTGTTGCTACGAACACCACCCTCATCGCCAAGTCGCTGGAGAAGGAAACACAGATTCCCATGGCCGAGTTCTTCAAAGGTTACAGGTCCACAGCTCTCCCACCCGATGCTATCATTGCGAGCCTGCGGATTCCCATTGCAGCAGAAAGTGGAGAGTATATGCGAGCATACAAACAATCCAAGAGGAAGGATGATGATATTGCGATCGTGAATGCCGCTCTGCGCGTGTCTCTCTCGCCCTCGCACGACGTCACTGGCGTGAATCTTGTCTTTGGCGGCATGGCACCCATGACAGTATCCGCGCGGAATGCCGAAGAATTTTTAGCCGGGAAGAAATTTACTAGTCCAGCAACCCTTGAAGGCACCATGGGCGCTCTGGAGCGGGATTTCGATCTCAAATTCGGTGTTCCAGGTGGCATGGCAACCTATCGAAGATCCCTTGCTTTGGGGTTCTTCTACAGATTTTATCACGACGTATTGGCCCAGCTTGGTGCTAACAGGACCGACGTGGATGATAGTGTTGTTACCGAGATCGGGCGGGCGATTTCCACGGGGTACAAAGATCATGAAGCTTCAGCAGCTTACCAGCAAAGGGTTCTAGGTCGAGCTGGTCCCCATGTGTCCGCGCTTAAACAGGCAACCGGAGAAGCCCAGTATACAGATGACATTCCCGTGCAGAAGAACGAACTATACGGGTGTATGGTCCTATCGACTAAGGCGCATGCCAATCTACTTCGTGTTGACACGGAAGCCGCCTTAGACGTATCGGGGGTGGTTGAGTACGTGAATCATACGGATCTCCCATCTCCGAGGGCAAACTGGTGGGGTGCCCCAAACTGTGACGAAGTTTTCTTCGCGGTTGACAAGGTTACCACGGCCGGGCAACCGATCGGTATGATTTTAGCAACTTCGGCAAGGGCTGCTGAAGAGGGTGCGAGAGCTGTGAAGGTCGAATATGAAGATCTACCGGTGATTCTTACAATTGAGGAGGCGATCGAAGCCGAGTCATTCTTTGAACATTTCCGATACATTAAGAACGGAGATCCTGAGAACGCCTTCAAGGAAGCCGACCAGGTGATCGAAGGTGTGACGCGAATGGGTGGTCAAGAACATTTTTACTTAGAAACCCAGGCCTGTGTGGCCATCCCGAAGCCTGAAGATGGTGAGATGGAAATTTGGAGTGGTACTCAGAATCCTACAGAAACGTAAGTACGAGGTTTCCCACCGGCGTACAGCAAAGCTGACAAGTTGTAGACAATCATATGTCGCACAAGTTACCGGCGTTGCATCCAACAAGATTGTCTCAAGGGTCAAGCGTCTTGGTGGAGGCTTTGGTGGGAAGGAGACACGCTCGGTCCAACTGGCGGGAATATGTGCAACTGCAGCGGCTAAGACGAGACGGCCAGTGCGTTGCATGCTCAACCGTGATGAAGACATTGCGACCTCCGGACAGCGTCACCCGTTCTATTGCCGATGGAAGGTCGGAGTATCAAAGGAGGGCAAGCTCCTTGCACTTGATGCCGACGTTTATGCTAACGGTGGACACACGCAAGATCTTTCTGGGGCTGTCGTGGAGCGCAGTCTATCCCATATTGACGGAGTGTACAGAATCCCAAATATGTATGTCCGCGGTCGTATCTGCAAGACGAACACGGTCTCGAACACTGCGTTCCGTGGATTCGGTGGCCCTCAGGGTATGTTCTTCGCCGAATCAATCATATCTGAGGTCGCAGATCACCTCGAAATTCCGGTAGAGGAGCTGCGACTGCTGAATATGTACGAACCGGGTGACAAGACGCATTTCAACCAAGAGCTCAAAGACTGGCATGTGCCCTTGATGTATGACCAGGTCCTTGAGGAAAGCTCATATCTAGAGCGCCGCAAGTCCGTGGAAGAATATAACCGGACACACAAATGGTCCAAGCGTGGAATGGCTATCATCCCCACGAAATTCGGCATCTCCTTCACGGCATTATTCCTAAACCAGGCAGGTGCTCTAGTCCACATCTATCATGATGGCAGCATCCTCGTTGCCCATGGGGGTGTTGAAATGGGTCAAGGACTTCACACCAAAATGGTTGCTATTGCTGCCGAAGCGCTGGGTGTCCCACAATCCGACGTCTTCATTTCCGAGACAGCCACAAATACCGTGGCCAATACCTCATCCACCGCCGCGTCCGCCAGTTCTGACCTAAACGGATACGCAATCTTCAACGCGTGTGAACAACTAAACGAACGCCTCCGCCCCTATCGCGAAAAGATGCCCAGTGCTACCATGAAGGAACTCGCTCATGCCGCATACTTCGACCGCGTCAACCTCTCTGCACAAGGTTACTACCGTACACCGGACATCGGCTACGTCTGGGGCGAGAACAAGGGCCAGATGTTCTTCTACTTCACGCAGGGTGTTACTGCAGCAGAGGTCGAAATCGATACGATTTCCGGTGATTGGACGCCGCTACGCGCCGACATTAAGATGGACGTCGGCCGCACCATCAACCCATCTATCGATTACGGGCAGATCGAGGGCGCCTATATCCAGGGTCAGGGCCTCTTCACGACAGAGGAGAGTCTCTGGCATCGCGGCTCGGGGCAGCTCTTCACGAAGGGACCAGGAAATTACAAGATCCCCGGCTTCCGAGATATCCCGCAAATCTTCAATGTCAGCCTTCTGAAGGACGTGGAGTGGGAGAATCTGCGCACAATCCAGCGGTCTCGCGGGGTGGGCGAGCCACCTCTGTTCATGGGGAGCGCTGCGTTCTTCGCAATTCGGGATGCCCTCAAAGCAGCCAGGAAAGAGTGGGGAGTTAGTGATGTCCTGCAGCTGGAGAGTCCTGCCACTCCTGAGCGGATCAGGATTAGCTGCGCTGACCCGATCATTGAGCGGGCGAGAGTCAGTCCGAAGGAAGGAGAGAAGAGCTTTTTCGTTGCGATATGAGCTACGGGCACGGCTTGAGCGGAATGGAGTTATGTCTTACGATTTTAATTGATACCTCTGATAGTCATAGTCTACATATAGTCATAGTATTATTGCAGACTATGTCTACACACCTCGACTACCTAGGTACCTGTTCGCTCCTTAGGGCCCAAAAGATCCCATTTATTGCCGTAGCAGTCAAGGAAGACAGCAACAACCCCATACTCCGCCTGCCTCGGCGCACTCACAAACTCGACCCCCTTCCCCCTCAGCCCTTTATAAACCTTCTCGAAATCATCCCCAGAATCAAGCGACCAAAAGAATCCCACCCGCCCCGCGAACTGCCTCCCCACAAGCGCCGTCTGCTCGGGGCCATCCGCCCGAGCGAGTAGGATACTCGCGCCCCCGTCAGCTGCCGACACTCTCTCCGCCTCTAACGCTGGATTCCCAAGATCATCTAGGTTGAAAGTTGCCGGGGGACGCACGACGACCCAGCGTTTCGGGCGGCCGTCGTTTGTGAGAGAGGGTTTGTCTTCAAGGACGGTGAAACCGAGGGTTTGTGTGAAGAAGGCGATTGCGGGGTCGTAGTCGTGGACGAGGAGGGTTACGAGGTTTAGCCCTGCGGGCATTGCGGTGGACAGTGTATGTACTGTGAATGTGGGGGAGGTGGATGCACAGCGTGCCTTGTTTCGACTTGTTTGATTCCGAAGCTTCGAGGGTTGAAGGTCTCACTCAGGCGTGGATTGGGATTGGGAGTTCCATTGAGGGAATACGAGAGGTTACTGAGGGGTAACTAGTTACTTTTCTGCCGTATGAATCAGCCTGGGTGGCATCTTGGTTCATTTTTGCTATATCTGAATCATCTAGATACATCAAGTATTATGTTTCAGTCAGTGATATGTGGGTATTGTTGTCAACGCTTGACCAGGTAAATGCTTGTTGTCCCCAACGCCAAGTACTGTGCCACCAGTGTACAAAAAGCAGGTGAGGGAACAAACGAAAGACTGGAGTAGGCGGCTGAAGAGCCGCGGAGTTAAAATTTTCAGTAAATCGAGGAAATTATCGTTTTTCAACGCCGTACTCAGCGTAGCTACTCCCACGCAGATCCGGTGCAGACACCTGAAGCGCGTTCCTCTGCCCCGCAAACCCTAACTTCTCGTCCTCGTAGCCAGTTTCGGTGGTCACCGCCACTGGTAAACCAGCGGATGCGAAAGTCCTTGCGGGCGGCTCATACTGGGGTGCGGGCTGAGATCGGGAGTTCGAACTCGTATCGGGAATCCCCGTGAGAGGCACGTCATGAAACCCATTCGCGTCAGGACCTACCGGGCCAGGCGCAGGGGCGCCACCCCCATCACCGCGGTTTCGCGCCTGGCTCCCAAAGAGGGAAAGGGCACGGACAACGCCGAAGAGCAGGTTCGCGCACCAGACAAGGAGGATGATGCCAGAGATGAGCGCTTCCGTTGCAATTCCGTTCTCGATTGCATTGGTGACACGGAAAACGACTTCAGTGATTTTGTTGGAGGTAGAGTCCCCGGCATCGGAGAGGAAACTGTCCGAGCTTCCGTCGTCGATACTTTCCGCGGCGCCGCGGGAGAAGGTGTCGTTAGGGAGAGCGGGGAAATCGATATTGGCGTGGTCGTGGACCCAGGTCAAGCCACGTTGGATGCCCTCAATTTTAAGGCCGATAAGGCAGTCGAAGACATCCATCATCGGGTTGTAGAGGACGGTTCCGCCGAAGGTATCATTGAGGACGCCAGTTGTCTTATCAACAAAGCCGTTAAGAGTGTCATTGACACCTGTTGTTGAGGTGTTGACCCAGCTGAAGACGTTCTGGTTCAGATCCGCGTTCATATCAGCAATCACACGGTTGGCGCTATCGGACCACTCGGCGGACGTTTCATCCAGACTCCCAACTATCTTGTCAGCGAAGGCACCAACTTCTGCAGAAAGCTGCGGTACAGCTTTCTCGACGGCCTGTAGGAGGAGGTACTGGCATAGACAGGCGAAAAGCCCTGCTAAACCAAGAGACAGGACGAATAAAGCTGGGGGAGAAGTAGCATATGCGATCACCCAGCGGACCAGGATCTGCCTGCGGCTGTTGCTGAATCGGCTGGCAGCTTTGATGCCTGTAGCGGAGGAGTAGGGCCGGGATACGATGTATATGACGTCCATCGGATCATGGGCTTCTTTGCGGACAAGCTGGGAGCGCTCTCTCTGAGCACGCCACCGGCGGATTTCCTGCCATGCCATGGGGAAGCACACGAGAACTGCGGCGATAGCCAGAACAGCAATGAAGATCTTCCGCGCTGTCTCAGCAATGTCCGCGACATGATCGAAGAACGAGTCGATTCCATCGCTTCCCTTGCAGAAACTCATTTGCTTCTTTTCAGGAACCGGTAGCGAGTCCCGGTCGAAGGTAAACGACCCCATGGACTCATTGACCAATTTCTTCACCTCGTCAAACGGGGTGCGGATGATGTTCTCCACGAAATCACTAACTTCGTCGAACGTCGGCACCGAGTTGTTGAGCTTGTCAAGACTATCGTCGATGGAAGATGGAAGCTGCGCATTCTCAAGGTCATCGATAAATCCATCAATATCCAATGTAGGAACGTGGAGGTCGTCGGTAAACCAGGTTGCTGCGTCGTTGAAATTCTCGATGATACCGTTGATGGTGTCTTCGAATTCTGACGCTTTGTCGCTAATACCCTCACCGATGGATTTGATTGTTGTGTTCAAAAAGTCGCTAGCGTCTTTTAATAAGCCAACTCCAACGTCAACAGTGCCACGAACAGCCATGGTAATAAGGCAGAGGTAAGTCTGATACAAAATCTTGATCATGAAGACAATAATCTCTTCAACGCCAGTCAACGTAAGCTCGAGCATCGTCTGGAGAGCGCTAACGGCCGTTTCAACGCCGGAAGCCGTCAGCTCATTCACTCCCCGCGCCAGATAATGGGGAGTCGAAGCCATGGCGCTACCCATCGATTCAACAGAGGTACATGCGGATAGTGCTTCCCGTCTGGCCGAATCCATGTTTGTGTTGAGGCTGGTAATGGCGATAAGAAGCCTGACCAGTACGAGGAGGAGCAGAACAGTCCATCGATTCATCCATATCTGCGACAGGCGCGATCGCAAGCCCATATATGGCGTGATGCCGTCCGGATGTAGTGGGATAATCTGCCCTCCTCCATTTGGATCATGAGCCCCATACGGAGGGAGGAGTGGAAATATAGATCGGGCGGATCTGGAGAAAATCATAACGAAGGCTAGAATCCGAAAGCAGTATAGGTCGTAGTCGAGGGAGGGGGCAACCAGCGGCCAGATAATAATGTCGAAGAGGCGTCAAAGAAGTTGTTGATGAATGAAGAGAAAGGAGCGTTCAGAACAAAGGACACTGACCAGCAGTTATTCACGAGAGCAGTAGAAAAATGGAATCTATAAAGAAGTCATGCCGCATTGAAATCTATTGAAAAGAAACTGAAACAGGAGGTAGTTAGTGTTCGTCGCGACCAAATATGGAAAAGAGAGAAGAACAATAGGATGAATAGAGAGGTGCTCTGGGGGTATCCCCTCCATTTATTCGAAATATGAGACAAAATAGAGAGCCATTAAACCAGTCAAAGACCAAAATAGTCCTTCAAGTGGGCATGTGGTCATAGAGACAAGCGTCTTCAACTTCCATGCGAACAATGGAAGAGAGAATCGAACGCAACACAAACCATCCAATGAGCGCTCAGTCCCAGTAGGTCTGTTTCATCTCGCGCTGGAATTCTTCAGCGGATAAATCCAGCGGATTCTGCAGAGCGCTTGCGCTGGCCAAATATAGTCTTCGTCGTGGGCGCTTAGAGCGCAGCATCATCGTCCAACCGCTTGGGTTCCACAGACGGCGCCAGGAGGAGTAGGCTGCCAGTGAAACAGAGCACCCCACAGTCTTCTTCCCGACAGATGAATAACATTGCTGGAAGAAACTCCCGGTGTCTTTTTTTGTTGACGAATTCAGGTGCGCGGCCCTTGCTGCTTCACTTGCCGCCAAAGCTCCCAGAGATTCCGTGGTGGATCATCGCTCGATTGGTGAGTAAGTGTCGAACATGCGAGTTCAACGCTCCATGTAACGCTTCATGTTCCCTCGGCTATATTTAGTGGCTCCTAAGTAATGTGCGATGAGCGGAAAGACGGCTGGCGATGATACGGAGGAAAAGGAGAGAGAGCACTTCAGGAAGACAAAGCGCACGTGACGAGTCAACAATGGGCAGCTTCAGCTTGGAACTTGGAGGGTCTCATCTTGATTGCCGGAATTTATCGGTTCAGGCTTTCTTTGTTGATGCCTACGAGGAGCTATTATACAAGTTGTTTCGAACTCATACGCTGCTTAGCCAAGCTCGACTCCTAACCTTGTCCCCCAAAGTCTAACATGAGGGTGGCTTTACCTCGATCGAGTTCTCTACAAACACGGGTTTTAGGTTGTTCTACGGTTAGGTGCGGGAATAATTGTCGGAAGATTTCTGCGAGGGTCAGTGTTCTTCAGACCGGCGTTGGCTGATATGAGGTGCGACTAAGCGCCGGCCATGACGAGACGTCTCAACACTCAGGTCTCGGGCATAAACCACCCCATTTGCCTGGGGCAAAGTCTCGTTTCTTGGTTGCCGCACGCAAAGCAGAGGGTCTACAAAGCTTTCGAGCCTCCAAGATAGGTGCGGTAGTAAGACGAACATGGATAAGAAGTCGCCAGAGGAAGAAAATGAATCTATCCAATTGAATTCTACCTGTCATGACATCGGGCTGAACAAAACGTCATCTATTCCAACAGATTTTATAGATGGCGAATTCCAACATTATCCCAATTAACCAAAACGCAGCTACCGCACGATATACTTCTTCAAGCCGCGGAGTCTTTCCTTGGCAGTTTCCAAAATGTCGTCCTCTTTGCAGACGGCAAAGCGGAGGTAGTCCTCCGCAATATGAGCGTTTTTATCTGTATAAAATTCGGTAGGGGGGATAGCAGCCACACCGACCTCATGTATGAGGAACCAGCACAGCTTGAAGTCGCGGGGCCGGTTGGCGACATGTGGAGGGAATGGATAGTCCTCCGGCAGCTTGACGGAGGCCATATTCGCGAGCACGAAGTAACCACCTTCGGGATCAGAGTACTTCATAGGGTTAGTTACATCAACAAAGCTAAGGATTGGGTGGAATATACCGGGATATTAAGCTCGTCAAAGACTTTGCAGAACCGTTCCATCTTGCCCTTCATTTCCGTTCGGCTCTCATCCCAGAATCCTTCCTTATCGGCTTCCTCAAAGGCAACAGCTGCTGCCTCTTGGAGAGGAGAGACACTACTATAGCAGATGCGAGTGTGTGCACCGGCAACGTACTTGATCAAATGCTCCGGTCCGATAAGGTAACCGACACGCCAGCCAGTCGCGTAGAAGGCCTTACCAGCGGAACCGACTGTGAGCGTTCGCTCATAATACTCTGGCTTGATGGTAGCAATTCGTGTGAAGGGAACGTAGTAGAGACGATCGTAGACTTCGTCAGAGAGGATAATGAGGTTGTGCTTTACGGCGAGGTCACCGACACGTTCCAGCTCATCACGCGAGAAGACCTTGCCAACGGGGTTATGTCTAATTCATTAGCCCTGCCCGATTCGAGGTAATATTTGACCTACGGTGAGTTCAGAACCTGAGAGAGGTTAGACCTTGACAATAACGATGACACAGGAGACTCACAATCATCTTTGTCTTTGAGTTGATCGTCTTTTCTAGCTCATCAAAATCAATGCTCCATTCCGATGCAGGAGAGGTCCTCTTAGCTCCATCACTTGGAGGATGAAGCGGGACATATCGAATCGTGCCGCCGGGCATTTCGATGTTGCTAATGTACCTAGAAACTGTCAGATGGAGAAGGTATCGCGGCGGCTCAACTTACTGGTCAAAAAATGGCTCGAAAATAATGACCTCATCTCCTTGCTCGATAAATCCCATAAAGGCACTCAACATTCCTTCTGGAGTCAGCTCCATCCCGCAGGTCATAGACCAGATTATCTCACCTTCGTTTGCGCCGGTAGTGATTGTGACCTCGGTATCCGGATTCAGTTGGCGACCGAAGAAAGGCGAGTACGCATCAGCGAGAGCTTTCTTGAGACGCGGGCGGCCCTAGCTGGGTCAACCGGAGTTGCGTATGATGAGCATGTCATGGAAGAACAATATACCTTTGTCGGGGAGTATTGATTGCAGTCGACCCGGTCGAGGGCGGCCTTTGCGGCATCGAGCGCGAACTTCGGCGGATTGTAGCCGCTATGAAGTCAGAGCAGTCAGTAAAGACGCCTGCGGGAGTATACTGCACTTACAAGAAACCCTGCCCCATATTCACGATGGGCTGGACAGGGGAGGCAGCAGCTGCTTCATTGACGATGGACCTATCGTGCAATTAGACACATATCGACGGCAGACCCAAGACAATCCATGTACCAGACATCCTGTCGCTGGCCAGCGACTCTCTTCGCCGGCTTGAAAGGGTCCGAACGAGCCGTAGTGGCCGACATTGCTCTACCCCCAACACGGAAGGGTGAAAAGCGGGGCGTAATCCAGGAGCCCGATTGACGGGAAAGGAGACTCAATGAGTTCAAGGCTTTAGCGACAGCCGCAGGCGAAGAGCGCGTCCGCAAGAGCATAGGGAAGAGGAGGGGTGAGGAGAAAGGCCAGGAGAGGAGGGGCAGACACGATCGGAGCGAAGATTGGAGAATGAATCATCGGCCGGCCGAGATCGCGACATCCGCAGTTTTCCCTTTTCGGAGTCGATCGGGGCCGGCTTGGAGGCACTTCCTCTGCCGAATATCCTTCTCTAACCGCTGCAGGGATTGAGATGGGTAATTTACTGCTTCGAAGGCACCATCGGTGGAAGGATCCTGGTCAGACAAGCCCAAGACGAGGACATCTCTCCGCCTCTTCGGAGATCTTCACTGGACCGACGACTCTCACCTCGGAGCATTCTACACTTTCCCACCGTTTCAAGCGGGATTCGGAGATCCCCCGCTATTCTTGTGTGAGGCTTCTCCGATGCATGCATTTGATACCCTCTTGAGGTGGACCTGCTTTGCATTGGCCTCTAAAATAAACAATGGAAGTATGGGCGACGCCTTGCAGCAGCTTGTGTTGAGAAGCAGGTGGGGTGGCATTCTTGCCTTCGTCCACCCTTCTTCAATCTATCTCCGGCCTAGTACTTTCTATATACAGATACGTTTTATCCCGCCTTGCTTTGCCTTTGAAAACACCGAAAAAATACAGCCAAAAGTAAGCTTTTGGAAATCAAAATCAAAAGAATGTTGCAATATGATTAGGAAGAGCCGCCTCGTCCACCGACACTTGCGATCGCCTTCTTTTGGTCATCTGTAATCTTCGCAGCGGGCAATGGGCGAGCCCCCGAGGCAGACGCTGACGGCGCAGGTAAGAACCCAATAGCCACAAGGTAAGAGACATAGAGACCGATGAGCTCTTCCGTCACTCCGGCGCCCTTGGACACGTCGACGCCTGACCATTCGGCGTCCGCCTTTAATGAAGCCGCCGCATGTACGTCATCTAATTCAGGGGCTTTGGTATTCGACGGCAAATCCGCCGTGACGAAGTGATAGAGTGGCATGCTACAGAAAGAATCAGTCAAGACGCCTCGCATACATAGAGGCCAGACGTGGAGTATAGGGGCCTTTAAAGGTAAAAAAAAAAGGGAGTAAACAGAGAAACTTACAGCGCATGCTGAGACTCCGGGTCATCATGCTTCCCATCATTAACATATTGCTCTAACAACTTCGACCAAGGAACGTAATCGACTTGCGGTACATTGTACCCATATAACTGGAGTGCTCCGAGGAACTGGTTGAATCGGAGGCGCGGGTGGCCTGTCACCTGTGCGACGCCGATAGGGCTGATGGGAGGCTGAAAAGCCCCCGCAATGACGACACGCGCGACATGATCGACAGGAACCATGTTAACGGTGTTGTTGATGTTAGGCCGGGCAGAGAGTTGAATACAGCCCTTGATCATGCGGATGAGGAAGTCATCCGTGTTTGTGGCTGTATAGTGGTAAGAAAAAGAAGAGAAAATGTTAGCTTGGCTCGGGGCTCCGGAGATTTCATAATTTGCGAGAGGGTAGTACGTACTTCCGCTACTCGAGTCACCGAGGACGTAACCGGGGCGAACGATCGTCCCCTTTAAGCCACGCTTACCGGCTTCGCGGACAAGGTATTCGCCAGCCCATTTGCTCTGGCCGTAACCGGTCCCAAGCCCGACGCTGCTCCCTTCTAGGTCGTCTTCCTCGCTGACCCCTGCACCGCCAGCGGCAATGCTCCGCTCTGATTCCTCAACGTAGTGGTCGCTATCTAACACACTAGTTGAGCTCACGAAGGAGAACTGCTTCGGTTTACCAACCGCACAGAGCTTGAGTGCGTCAATCGTTCCGAGGACGTTAGCCGGCTTGAGTGTAGAGTATGGGTAGACCCAGTGGACTAGAGCACCGTTGTGGATGACCACATCAACACGCTTGGCCAGTTTATCCCAGGCCGACTCAGTGAGGCCGAACCGGTCGTCGCCAAGGCTACCGCAGATGCACTGAAGCCTGGATGTCCAATCTTCATCCCAGAAGCCATAGGCGCGACAAGTGGACCGAATGCGCTCGAGCGCTTGTTCAGGGCTCTTGCCGCGGACGAGGGTGATGACGGTTGCAGTTGGGGATTTGCGGGTGAGGAGGTCGCGGAGGATGTGGGCACCAAGGAAACCCGTGGCCCCGGTGAGGAATATCGTGGGTTCTGTGGAGAGGATATCTTCTGTGCGGGTTGGGAAGGCCTTGGGAAGGTTTTCGACTAGCTTGCGGGCGTCACGGGAGTACTCGTCGTCAGGTCCCTTGTTCGTGACAGCGGTTCCGGCGCTGCCCTCGTCGTTGCTGGTGAAAGATTCGAAGCTTAGGAGGCGGTCGATTTCGGCGGCGAAGCTGCGAAGGGTAGGGCTACGGAAGATGGCATTCATGCTGATATCAACGCCGCGCCATTTGTGGCGAAGATCGAAGAACATCTGCTGCGCGAGGATACTATGGCCTCCAAGATCGAAGAAGGAATCATCCGGGCTGATCATGCGGGCGGTAACATTGGGAATGCGTTTAGCCCAGATTTGAGCAAGGGCTTGTTCAGTCTCAGAGAGAGCTTGCACAACGGAAGACTTGCGTCGTGGAGCCGCTGCACTGAGCTCTGCCGTATCGGGAAAAGGTAGCGCGGGCTTGTCAATCTTGCCGTTCGGGTTCAAGGGCATTCGTTTAAGCGGAATGAAGACAGTAGGTACAGCGTAGGCCGGAAGCTTGCTGCGGAGAAGTTCACGGGCATTGTCGCGAAGAGGTCTGAATCGTTTGAGCATGCCTACCATTCCTTCGGCGGAGTCATCATCCTGGAGGCTCTTGCTCTCCAGCCAAGAGGTCCATTTACTCATGTCGGGCACAAAGTAACTGACAAGAGTCGGCTCCTCGAACTTGTCTCGTCGAACAAGAGTCACATTTTCTCTCACAAGAGGATGGCGAGATAGATGGGTATCAATCTCACCCAGCTCGATCCGGAAGCCGCGGATTTTCACCTGGTCATCGGCGCGACCTGAGCATTCAACATCTCCGGATGGAGTGTATCTACCAAGGTCGCCGCTTCGGTACAAACGGTCCCGAGGCCCAACATAAAAGTCCCTCCAGGGCTCGTTTGCATGCTGCGAGTCCGCCTTGTCCCTCTCCGTCCATGTTTGGGGATCCACAAACCAGTTGGTAAGGAACTTCTTCTGGTTGAGTTCGGGCGACCCGAGGTATCCTTCAGCAAGGCCAGCTGCGCGAACATAGATCTCACCAACTTCGCCCACAGCGCAAATACGGCTGGGCTCGAAACGGTTGACGACGAGCATCTGCACGTCGACCATCCCTCGACCCGCCGGAATCACGTCCTTCATAGTATCTAGGTATCCGCCGTCGCTCGAGTAACTCGGGATCTCGTAGTAACTGACCGCACGCTGTGTTTCGGTGGTTCCATACATGTTGACGATGTTGACGTTCGGGGCCAACCCTTGCAGTGAGCGACAGTCTCTCTTGATAAGGATATCTCCGACGAAGAAGGCGTGGTGAAGAGCGGGGAACTGTGCAGAAGCACCGCCGACGAGGATTTGGCCCATTGCGGGGGTTAGATGTGTAACTGTAGCACCGTAATCTCGCATCCACTCAGCAAGCTTCTCGTTCTGTATATCCTCACTTGCTGGGACGAGGACTTGCGCTCCTAAGAAGAGAGGGGTAAAGATGTCTCGCTGAATCGGATCGTGGGCAATTCCGCTAAGCATTGTAAACTTATCATTAGGGGTAAGATTGAATGTCTTCGACATCCATGGGAAATAGTAGGCCAAGGAGAAATGACGGCCTCTGACACCCTTGGGCCTACCCTCAGAGCCGGACGTGAACGACAGAGTAGGAGTCGAGTCTGGGCCAACCACAACACCCACCTGCTGTGATTTCAGAGGTAACTGATTGGAGAGCACGTCCTTGCCATCGATAGAGCCGCCCAAAAGCGATCCGTCATCGAGAAGGGCTAGGCCAGGAATCTCGCTCCGGAGCTGCAGGTTCTCGTCTATAAAGGTGCGTACCTTTTCAGAGAGCTCCCCGGCATCCTTAGTAGCCTTTGCGATGTTGATAAGCGCCCGAGGTCGAGCAACATCGAGGTATATGCATTGCCGCTCAGGGGGGTATGCAGGGTCAATCACGGAAAAGGTCGCACCGGCCTTGAGGATACCCATGACCGCTACGACCAGGTCAACCCCACGGTAAGCATACACCATGACTACTTCCCCTCTCTCGACACCCGATTGGACCAGGTGATGACCAACAATATTCGACGCTTCATTGATCTGTCTGTAGGTAAACTGGCGGTGAGGGGATATAGTGGACTGCGTTTCGACGACGCAAAGCTTGTCCGGGTGCTTTTCCGCGTTCTCGGCGAAAATATCGTGAATAGCTCCTCGGAACTCGGACCATTTTAAATCAGCGGTTGGATCTGGAAGGAGGGCTCGCTGCTCTGGTGTCATGAAGTCGATACGCCCAATCGCTGTTTCCGCGCTGTTTGTAGCATTCTTGACCAGTTGGGCAAGCTGGCTTAAGATGATGCTGATTCTGGCACTCGAAAAGAGCCTCTGGTTATAGTACGCTCCTAACTCTGTCGACTGGTCTGGTGTGCTCGCCGGCGCAACATTGATCACGAGGTCGGTTGTCTCGAATGTATTGGCAGGATAATCTTGGGAAGCAGCGGGGGCATCGTACGCGGCGAAGCGAAACAGAGTGGGTGTTCTCTCGGATTGCGATTTCTCTTGGATATAGGATCGTAGGGTGCCTAACGGCACGATTTCGGCTGCCCCTTCATCGTAGGCCTAGACAACCATTAGAAAGTGAACGAGCCCAGAGCAATTGGCCCGCCTACCGTCCGGACTTTCGTATATAGCTGGACAAATGTCTCCGAGGAGTCAATGGGGACTCTCAGGACAAAAGGACGACCATCGTCACCGCGACTGGTACCAATGGCAATGTCCTCGTCGCCGGTCAAACGGGCGACCAAAACCACGAAGGCAGTGAGGAAGATGGTAAAGCTCGATGATGTACCGGAGAGATTCTGTAGCGCAGAAGCTGTATCATCAGGAAGCTTGAGAGACTCGAAAGCTTCAATGGCCCTCTTTGGTAGGTCTTGGTTCTGGTTGTCGGGATAATCGCGGGTCAGAGGGGAAACAGTGAGGTTTTGCAACCTCTGAGCCCATCGCCCAAGGCGTTCCTGCAGTGGAACTGTTTCAGCACCCATGATTGCAGTGGCGGTGCCCTCAATGGATTGGGACGACCAGCTGCACTGGGGGGAGAATTTAGTTATCTGATCCAGAAGAATGACAAATGACTCAGTGAGTCAAGAGTTGGCGAGGGGCACGCGAGAAGAAATTCCCGCCGATTTCGCTCTCGAAAAATTTCCCCACACGCGATCAGGCAACAAGGCAGAACTTCTGAGCTGCTTCCAGGAGGACCTGCAAGAATATCCAATTCCTTCCATCAACTCACCTCACCCCACCACACCAGTGAAATCAGACCAGATATTAGCCATCAATGCTCGTTTAGCCATGATGACACGCCAAAAGGACATCACGCAGAGCATTGATCCCAAGAAAATGCCGAACCGAGACATGCGTATCTTCAGACCCCAGAAGTTGGATCAGTTGGATCGTTCCTCCAAATCCTGCTTTGTCCACTGGTACGGAGGACTTCGTATCATCCTCTGCCGGGTCCCACACGTCGATTAATCTAACCAATTAGAGGCACTTTATGAACGATCTCTGGATATCTGGGGCTCGATGCTCCAAAACATTCCCCGCATTTGAGAGTGAATCCCTTTCCCACTTTCGAGGTATATCAAGTGGTCGTTGCCCGACCCGTGACTGACCCCGTTCGATGAAGCGAGAAATCATCGTCCGCCAACGGGGAGAACACCACTAAAGCTTCGCCAGAATTTGAAGCCCAAAAGAGCAATCATTCCAAGATGATTGCCGATCTAGAGCATGGGGCTACAGATACCCTCAGTGCTAAGGATGAAAGAGACCTCGTGAGAAAGATTGACCTTCAGTATGTCATTCCTTCCCAGGCAAGGAACATGAACTGAGTCGAACAGCCTTATGCCCCTGCTTATCGTGAGCTACGGACTTCAGTATCTCGACAGTATGCTTCCAATTCTTGGATACTCTATTCCATGTCTTACTTGCCTCATAGAAACCAGTTTGTCGTACAGTGCTATCCTCGGTATCGTACAAGACTTGGTATGGTTGTCTCTTTGTGCAAATGCACAGTTACTGAATACGGCTCAAGAATCTCAAAGGGCAAGAGTATAGTTGGGCATCTGGGATATTCTACATTGGCTACCTAGCCGCTTCTTATCCTATTTCCCTCGGATTTGTCCGCTTTCCTCTCGGACGATATCTTAGCTGTCTGATGTATGGTATCTCCGACCCTACGCTGTCTTTCGTATTGATTGAACGGTTTTAGATTTCTCTGGGGAGTTGTTCTCATTTTGCACGCTGTAGCAGAAGACTATGCTGGGCTCATGGTTTTGCGGACCTTCCTTGGGATTTTTGAGAGTGCTATCAGCCCAGGGTTTTCGCTTATCACCGGAATGTGGTATACACCTAAAGAACACATGTCACGCCATTCGTTTTGGTTTGCTGGGAACGCCAGTGCCAGTCTGATAGGGTCCGGGATTGCATATGGCATCCTGCAATACGGCGGCAGTTTTAGACGGTGGAAGGTCGGCTCTCTACGATACTTGCTATGATAGAGGAAATCCGTGCTAACTTCAGCTCCAGATGCTTTTCGTCATATTTGGCCTGATCACTGTCGCGTGGTCCATCCTTCTGTGGTTTTTCTTGCCGGACTCTCCGTCTGATGCGCGGTTTCTCAACCCCACAGAGCGGGAGTTCGCATCCCTACGCCCGAAGAAGTTCCAACATACCACTCAGACAAAGAAGTGGATTCGTCCCCAATTTATTGAGACGTGGAAAGACGTCAAGACTTGGTGGTTCCTACTATTTTCCTTTGTGATCTGTGTGCCGAATGGTGGTACAACCAGCGTAAGTCAACTCTGTGATGCTCCGTATGTTTCCATGCCTCAAATTAACCGACAATTCGACGCTTTTAGTTCAATACATTGATTATAAACAGCTTCGGCTACGACGAATTCCAAACAATTCTCATGGGCATGCCCGCCTCAGCCTTCCAGCTCGCCACTGTCATCCTTACAGCACTCTTCACAAGCTACATTCGCAAATCCCGCCTGATCGCCATGACCATTATCTTCCTCATGGCCATCGCCGGAATCCTCATGGTCAAGCTACTTCCTGAACACAGGAAACTTCCTCGCCTAGCGGGTTATTGGCTCGTTACTGCCGTTGCTCCCGCATTTCCACTCATGATGTCGCTATTCGCAAGTAATACGGCGGGGTTCACGAAGAAATCGACCGTTGTTGCGCTCATCTTTGTGGGATACTGTGTTGGGAACTTCGTCGGGCCGCAATTTTTCAAGGATAACGAGGCTCCCGGATATGAGACTGCTTATACGGCTATCCTGACGTGCTTTGCCATCGCAATTGTAATGGCAGTTACATTCCGGGTGTATCTTGTCTGCACGAATGCCACCCGTGATCGGGCTCAGGGCGTGCAGATCGACCCTGAAGAGACCAGGGAAATTGATCTCCATACGGACGAGGGTTTGGGCCATGTCGACGAGACGGATATCGAGAACCAGAGCTTTAGATATATTGTATAGAGGTCTCAGAAAGCGCGATGGGTGAGCTCATTATCGCTCCTTCCGCAGGTCCCAAGATTTGGGATATTGAATGTTTAGAGCGTGTTTCTGGCGTCTGCCCTTGCCTCCGCTGCCGCCCCCGTTTCAGCTCTTTATTCATTCCCAATATGTCTACCCCCGATAATGATCCTCCGTCGTCGCGGTCCTGTTCAAGTAGCGAGAGTGCGATATACAACGCCCTCAAGGCAAGTTCTGATGATGCACGCGCCACGCCTGATCCATCTGAAGCCCTCGAGCAGGTTGGTAGCAGGCAAGCTGCCAACATTGCCATGTTCTGTTCTCTATCCTCCGAGAGCGCCCCTTGTCGTCCAAGGCGTAACACAAACGACCAGCTAGAGAGGCCTCCAAAGGCGCTGTTGGCGGATAAACTCCGAACCGCTTTCACATGGTCATTGCCAGACAGTTTCTTGCCAGCCGTCGAAGCAGGGAAACAGTCGCCGGTACTACACAGTACTGCTTCCGGCTCAGAAGACGATTTAAGATTCCCTAACCTTAGCAGTGTTAGATGGCCACGGAATATTAAGTCGCCCGCTGATCCTGCTTCTCCGCACTATCCGCCACCTGTTCGACAACCTACACCCCCTGGTGTCCCCTCTTTTGGCAGTGAGGCCGCCATGTCATACGATTTCCGGTTTGGCGCTCGGCCACAGGCTCCCGCGCCAGGTGAATCATTGCTACGGAGACTCTTCCAACGCGCCTCCAATCCGTCGGGGCCTCAGGAGGCTCCACGGAGACCGACCCGACTCTTCGCGGAGGACGGAACGGCTGTATTAGGGAGCTTCCCTCAGCGGCAGAGTGGGCATGGTACAAATTTATCGAGGGGGCTGAGCGGTCATCCGTTCCACCTAGGAGACCTATCTATCTCTCAGCGTGACGGTTTTGGCGCAGGGCGCAATGACCTCCCATGCAGCGATACACCATCCGGGGGACCGAGTAGTTCTGACTATTATCAATCTCCACCATGGAGTGGCTCTCCGCTGGCGGCATCCCCCGATGTCGGTTTTCAGGAAAGGCTGGGTCTACCTGCCAACCAGCTTAATTCGTTCCACACCTCCATTTCCCAAATTCAAGGAAGAGCTAACAGGTCGGCTCCCCCAGCCCTGACCAATGCGGTTGAACCGTCCCGTTCTCTTGAATCAACAGAGGCTACCCGTCCAAGCACTAGTAACACGCGAGAGGTGTTCGCTGACACTACCAGCCGTGAGAGCAGCTTAGCGATATGGGGAGATATTGTTAAACGGGTGAGATCCGTTTTCTTCCACTGCTGCTCCAGGTCTGGGGATGAGCCAGTTCCTTCGCAATCGAGCACAACTACTCAAGATACATTTGTAACTGCGTGTGACCGAGTTTCATAAGATTCGTTTACTACTTTCATATCATTACCTCCTGTTCTTAGACAGAAATCCAACCCTTTCGTTAGTTGTTTCTCCATTAACTTACCCTTTAAGATCGCTTATAAATGACTTTAAAGAATGCCGTCTTCCGTATTCCGTCATAGTCTATTTCCAACTCCTCCTTCCAGAATGGGAATTGGCAGCGCAAGAGTTTTGGTTCACCGGCGAGAGATGTCATATGTTTTGTGCTCAAGAATCAGGTGCTTTCGAAGAGAGATCTTCATCCTCAAATATCGTGACAGGAGGAGTTGGTTCCGTGCCGTCTGAGACAGGGTGGCAAAGGTATGGAAATTCTCCTTCATAATCACGCTCATCAGAGGCTGCGAGCGGGGATATCCCTTCAAGGGAAGAGGGTGAAACTCGAACCTCGCTCAATATGAGACTCGAACTTGCATGCCCAAGTCGGGGAGGTGGAGGAGGTCCAGGCTACCAACGTTGTTGCGTATGGTGCATTATGTCATCCGCAGCCTGACACAACAAAGCGAGAAGGACCCCATGGCTTTCTTCACGGTCGCCCGTGAGAGCTTCTCTCATCCTCCAACTCTCGGGTTTCGATATATGTGGATAGAGGAAGCTTGATTTCGCAGTTGCATACTGCTTGAGGTCCATTTCTGGCTATTTTGCATCCTGCGTCTGAGATTCACTGCTATTCTTCTTTTTCAGTCGCTCTGCTAGCCCAGGTCTATTAAAATTCGCCAATGCGAACAAAAGGCTCTCAGCAGCTACTGTTGGACATCGGGCTCTGTAGGCTAACATCTGGATACAAGCTCCATGTTGAATGTACAGTGCTCCCCGTCTTGTGTTCGGTCCTCTCGAAGCCATATCGCTGACATCAGAGTGTTCTAATAGAGCTTTCCCGCACCACCCAAATTCCTGACTTCTGCATCTCCGGCGGCTGTCGCACGAGCTGGACGATTATGGACAATCCGAACCCAAAAACGATCCTTACACCGGACAATTTTCAGAATGCGCATATGATATCGCGAGCCACCTCTCCGGGTGGTGAACCGGACGGCATCAACGGAGAAGGCGATCCCAAGGCACGGGTCCGACCTCGCACATACCCTTACTTCAAATACCTGCCATATCAGCCTGAGGATGAGGCACAGAGAGAGCGAAACTTCCGGGACATACTGAGTCATCTCTACATCGCTGTAGAATCAGGGGATTTCAGCACCGGTGCAGTGCACTGGACACGGGAACTAAGAGGATGGCTGTCACTCAAGTTTGACCCGACTCGGAGCGAGCGGATCAAGCTTGTCAAACTCTATTATGAACTCACACTTGCCCCTGGGATTGACCCAAACATCTCCGAGCGGTTTGCTAGCATGTTCATGCTCCTAACAAAGTGGGTGGACCCGCGAATCCGCGAATATCTAAAACCTGCCAATACTGACGTCGTCCTAGGCGCAAGCACTACCTAAGACCGATAAAGGATCTGACCCTAAACTGGAGGCCGCTGTACAGAGAAATCAAGGCTTTCGTTTTACCGACAGAGTCGGGGTTGGTTCATTCTTCAAACCTAAAGCGAAACGTCAAAACCTTAACGAAACTTTGCGCGTTTGTCCAACTATATATTGATCCCTGTGAACTGCCAGCCATGCTGGAAGAATTCCTACCACACTACAGCACCTCGTTTTCTGAAGGCGCGTTCGTTGTAGTTGGCCTGATCAACCTACTCCTTCCCACATCGCCGCCGCCGGAGTCGAGAGAGGACCTGCTCCCACAGCACTATATGCCGACCTATTTCCATCTCTGGTCTTTAGTTAGTCGGTCAAAAACATTCGATCAAACATTCCTCGATTACCTCTCTCGGTTGGCACGAGACGCGTTGCCCGCCGGTCATATTCCATTTTCTGAATATGGTATATTTACAAAAGATCAATCATCTCTGATCTTCACAGCCATCCTGAGGCTTCTGGAGATCCCGGTTGGACAGTCTACTTCCCCTTACAGTGCTCTTGTGGACATCTCCTCAGGGCTGGGTATAATGCTTGATCGAGACTCGCGGAAGCATCCCGTAGCGCATCATATTGCAAGGTGGATTGTAATGTCTCTATCGCCAGCATGCGTGGACAAGGAAGACTCGATCCTCACTCAGCTTGAAGGCCTCATCCAAGCCGTGGAGACGTTCTTCCACCCGTCAAATTCTGGAAGCTGGACCAAGACGCTCGCCCAGCTTGTATATTACCTTACGGACTTCTTTGTTATGCGCTGGAACAGAGAGCAGAGTCGGGAGATGGAGGTGCCAGAGGAGCGAAAGCTGACAGAATCATTGAAGTGCCGCTTCGTATTGTGCATGCGTGATGTTGTGTTCATGGGTATCTATTCGAAGAGTGCCACCGCGATGAGTTTCTCATTGTCTACGCTACAAGGCCTAGCATTTTTGGAACCGCATCTCATCCTTCCAGGCGCTTTGCAGCGAATCTACCCTTCCCTCCAAGGCCTAGTAGAGGTTCACCGTACGACTTCCTCACTTCGAGCTCTTCAGATTCTCGCGCGGATCATCGCAAGGACGAAGGGATACCGCTGCCATCTTACAACTCTTCTGGGAATGGCGTTGCCGGGAATTGATGCAAACGATCTCGAAAAATCTCTCCATGCGTTAACGTTCATACAATCTGCATGTTATAATATACCCATGGCGGACTTGACTAAGGGAAGAGAGGATATCAATAGCAATATGCTCGCAATGCAATGGGTCACCGGGGAGTTGGAACGGATGGAAGCGGAAGGTGTTGGGGTGCAGCTGAACTACGACACAGAGCTCAACGATGAAACTGAAGAATTGATCCTCCGCTCGTCTACTTGTGGCTTTGGGGACTTCATTATCTCGTTCTTGGGTCGAGTCTTCACGCTTCTAGAGAATCTACCCGACGTCTCGAGAGTTCGAAACGGGTCCCCTGAGGAGAATATCGTGAACACGCTTCCGGCAACATTCATGCCCCTACTCTCCTCGCTATCTCCCGAATACTATGACATCGCTCTATCCAAAGTTGTTGATTTTGTCTCGAACCATGTTATCCATCAAGCTCGAGACGCAATGGCTTTTATATGTAATGCTGTCTGCAAAGTCAACCCCGAGAAGGCTCTCAAGCGTTTCGTTCCAGTGTTAACCCAGGCGATCCGCACAGAGATCGATGACAATGGTGCGGGATCGACCCGTACAACTGGTACAGATGTCCTCCCACGTGATCGGGGTCTGGTGTGGAATGTGAGCATGCTCAGCATGTGTGTTGTACACGTTGGGGATGCTGTCCTGTCCCACAAAAAGGAGCTTTTTGATATCGCCGTTTATATGCAGCAGAGGTGTCGCGGCATCCCGACAGTCCATGTTTCCAACTTCATCCATCATCTCCTCCTCAATCTCACTGGAACTTATACCTCAGACTATTCATTGTACGAGCCAGAGGCCGTTTCTCAGGGCATACAGCCTGAGCATTGGAGCTATCGGCCAGACCCGCAGAACTTGACTGTGAAATGGCATGTTCCTCAACGGCAGGAAATCGAATTTGCCGCCGAACTCTTCCAAAACCAGGCTGAGTCTGCTCTCAAACAGTTATCAGCTTTGACTGGTGAGGTATCCAGTGTTAGGCGAGACGGCATTGGCAAGGAATGGTCTGATGAAGTAATCAGAAACTTGGTTTTGTTGCGATTGATTCTGTCGGGTGTATCGGTACTCTTTGATGCAAAAGCTGCATCAAAGGCAAAGGACAAAGGGGCAAATGGTGTATCAGACAGGTCGAATGATGTCGAAATGACGGACGTCGCGGATGGTACTGGTCAGGGAGGTGAAGAGCCCGACTCTTTACTCGATAGCTCCGATGACGACACTATAAGAGAGACCTTCAACTACCCCACCGGCTACTCCTTACATGAGAATGATCCTGTTTACATTGCTATCCACGACATTCGAGAGAGGGCCGGCTGGGTTCTCCACGACGTACATAAATACCTGACTGAGAAACAGGAGGACGACGTGCCGTGCTTCAGCGCTCTATACTCAGCCTACAAATGCTGGTTTGTTGACGTTGGAATTGAGCGGTCCGCGCATGTTCTCGATCGAGTCACGCGCCTCCTCCTTGCCGACATCCACCCCTACAAGATGAGCGGAATACGCAAAGATTACCCGCGGCCACTACTTATTCGACGGGCCAACATGTACCATTTGCAGCGGCTGAGGCACAACGCCGCTCCTCGATGTCGGTCTAAGTTAGATGAAATTCTGCTCTTAGATATTGCTGAATCTTGCGTGTCCGCTTATACGGAGACTCGACGTAACGCTCAGACTGCGGGGGAGTCGGCTTTGAAGGCCGTCTGGGGCTCTCGACTTCTCGTTATCCCACCGCTTCTGAAGGCTCTTCAGAATGGTATCAAGGAGAATGACTACGCCCGGATCAAGGGTGCATTGTTCTCTCTGTTGCTAAGTAGTGTCGCTAAAACTGTCGGGCGGCATTGGAAGTACGCGCCTATATTGGTCCGGGCTTTCATTGATGCCAGTGCCGTGGATAAGCCGTCCGTGCAGCGGATATGTTCGAGTGTGGTATATCAGATTATGGATTACGGCCGTCCCATGGAAAGAATGGCCGTATTGGACCGAAGTATCATCGACTCCATCGCTCCAACCACGCCCGGTGTCGATGAGCAAATCTTACAGAAGCGTAAGGGTCTCAATAACAAGCGTGCCCTTATCGAGAAGAAAAAAGCTGCACTAGCAGAGGAGTTAGTAAATCTGGCAAGAGTATCCCACTGGAAGGTTGCCAGTCGAGCAGTTACCATTGTTATCTCTATGGGTCTCAGATTCGATTATATCGCAAGTGAGAACCTTGTGGAGCTTGTCACGCTGGGGTCTATTGACGACCATCCTGGTTTGCGCGGAATGTACTCGCAGGGCCTCACCGCGCTGTTTACTATGATAGACGTCCGAGCAATCTGCAATCATGACTACAAGAGCTACATACTTGGCAATCAAAACTTCCCCGCCAAGATCAAAGTCGCCACCAAGCGAAACGAAAAGGGCTGGACTGAGGAGTTCCTTGCTAGTTTTGCCAACCCCGAAACCGACTATTACGTTGACCACGATTTCCCTGGATGGCTTGTTTGGGCGGACCACATCCCAGGATACAAGCCTAACGTTGAGCGTGACATCGAGTATGATGGAGTGGAATGGAAGATTCGCTCGTATATGGGAAAACTCTTCAACAGGGCGTGGTTTTCGAAATTTTTCATGTACCTGAAGCAGGAGCCACGCGATCCCTCGGCCGATAAATTCCGTATGCCCTGTGCGATGTTGTTGCTCTATGCCTTTGAGTTGATGCTCCGTGATGGGCTCACAGCGGCTACATTGGAGGACATTAAAGAAGAAATCGAGGCCGTCTTTGAAGATGGCAGCGACAAACACCAACATAGAGCTACTGCAGAAATTCTCGGTGCCCTAGTCAGCTCCGTTACGGACACCAGCGTTGAGAAGCGAACCATTGTATGGGAATACGCATTCCCGATTGTACAGAAGATATTCATTGATGGCTTGACCCCGGAGAACTCTGGATATTGGACGACATTCCTCCACATGATTCTCCAATGTCGGGATCCGCGTCGAGTCTGGCCATTGGTCGACTGGTTGGCAAGCTTCAGACTGGACATGTCAACGAATGCCGCTTTCAAAGAGAGTTCGAAGATCAATCTGTTGCACCAAGCGATCATCGACGCAGGCTGGCATTTCCGGCTTGAGAAACCCATTGTGCAGGATTATCTTGCTCACCTTGATCATCCGTACAAGGGTGTTCGTGAAGCAATGGGCCAGACGTTGGCCACAATCTTCCGCACGAGATACCACGAGTCTTACCCAGACATTCAAAGCTTGCTCACCGACCAAGAATCTGCGTCATCGGTTGGTACGTATCCGTATCTGCCGGGCAAGGATTTCACCGAGATGATACACAATATCTTCAGCCAAATTGAACAATGGCGGGGAAAGAGAACACCTGGTCAGCAGACACCGTCTTCATACACGTCAGGAAGTAAAACCGTTCTTCTCTGGCTCGACTCCACGCTGTCTTCTCATGAGTGTACGCAGCTTGCGCCTTTCTTCGCTGAGTTGTTCACTGGACAACTGTTGCACATGATGGACGTAAAGGAAGACCCAGAACTCCAATCACTTGCCTACCACGTTTTCCGCCACCTACCGAACATCCCATACCCCGCCGAACAGAGTTCTGAATTCATCAAAACGCTCATCCGCATCGGCCAGACCTCTCCCTCCTGGCATCAGCGGTTACGCATCATGATCAACATTCAGATCATCTACTTCAGACGGCTCTTCCTCCTCTCCGGGTCCGATCGTGATAAGCTCTTCGAGTGCGTAGCAAGCATGCTCGAAGACCCACAACACGAAGTCAGAGCTGGCGCCTCAGCCACACTGTCTGGGATGGTACGGTGCTCACCCGAATTCCTCCGAAAACACATCGTAGACCGCCTGAAGAAACGTTTCACGGAAATCCTGATTGAAAATCCTCTCCCGAAGAGGCCGAAGATACTTCGTAATACCAGTGGCCTATCCTCCCCAGCTTCCTCAGGCGCCGGTACCCCAACTCCGGAGCACACCAGGCTTATAATAACCAGACATGGAGCAGTTCTCGGTCTCGGCGCGCTCATTCAGGCGTTCCCATATAGCAGCCCTCCGCCCACATGGATCCCCGAGGCGCTAGCCACGCTCAGCGTTCGGGCTGCCAGTGATCCCGGCATCGTCGGGTCAAGTGTAAAGTCTATCATCAGTGATTTCAAAAAGACAAGACAGGATACCTGGCATATAGATGCGAAGGTGAGTTGTTGAGCCCCGTAAATGGCCATTCCGAACCAAAATCTAACATCCAACCCTTGTTTAGGCTTTCACGCAGGACCAGCTGGAGGATCTCTCCGGAGTCCTCTGGAAGAGCTATTTTGCTTAGAAACCGTTCGTAGGGGGGAAAAGATGGAGGAGGATTGCGGAACGCGTATCTACTCTTCCGGACTGTTCTGTATACGAAGCCCGCACAGCCATATAGGCAGCTGGCCCTAAAGTTGCTAGTCATAAAGATTTATTACGATCACACAAGTCACCCACCCAGGCACTCGCGGAGGTGTGTTTTACCATGCCACGGCATACCGGTAACCGCCGCCGTTCATCAAGTTATTGCTTTCAATGCCTGGCCATCTTGCTTGGCCATGGTCTCCTCCGTTAGGGATAGAAGATCCTCGGGCGTACCTGGCGGAGTGCTTTCACTATGCTATAATTCCAGGCTTCGCACCAATCCGGGTTTGCTTTCTGTGTGCCGTTGCATAACTTACCGCTTGCTACTATCGCCCGCTTGTATTCTATACTGTTTTATACGCGCTCTCTTCTATAACTAGCTCGCTTGTAGCTTTGGTATCCTGAAAGCCTACATAGTGTTGGGTGCCCTATACAAGCCGGAAAAAAAGAAGCATTGAAGACGCAAAAATAAATTGGTAAGAAGCTGGGCAATTGGGTTTCGAGAATCGGCATTACGAATTTTCTCTACGAAGTTATTCGGTGAGGTGTATGTAAGCCGCAGCTCTTTGGTATAACTAGAGCGTCCGTTAAACATCGACAATTGATTGTGGGTATCTCATAAAGGCGGTCATTTGCCTTTGCCATCTCATCAGATTGTCGCCTCATTCGAAACCAGGATGATACGGTGCCCAAGTAGGCAAGGGAGTCGTATGAACAATATGGAGATGTAAGAACGAAAGAGAAGGATGACTTCGGGAACAGCTCGGCAGAAAAAGTAAACTGAGCGCTGGTAGAACGTGCAGTCCTCACTACCCTTCCAGATTTGAGCTGTGGAACTCTCCTACGGCCGTGCATCGAGGTTTGTGGTGCAGCCTAAACCATTCGGAATGGGGGATCCGGCAACTACCTGCGGCTCTGGATGGGACGCCATCACGAAGAGTGATACCGAGTGCACACGGATTGACGTATTATCAAGATTGATAATTGACTGTTCTTATGGCCGCTCCCAACACATGATACACTGCTCACGAAGGCTTAAGCTGGAGGAAGGAAAGAACCGTAGAGCACAGCTTGCACAAGTGCGTAGATCACCATGGCCTGAGCAACCACTAGAAACTTGAACCTGTTCTTACCATGGGTGCCGTCGGAAGGCTTCAACGCATGCCATACAACATACCAATACCACAACGGGTATCCTGAAGAAATTCTGTTAATTATCTGGACGTGATAAGTAGTAAGAGCCGTAGCCGTGAGGATGAGTTGAGCAATGGCGAGTTGCGTCAGCAATGAAGAAGCTGCGCTCCGTGACGGCATAGAACCGGTTTTGGGCCGCGTCGCGGGGGAAGCGGAAGGAAAATCCGCGCCCAAGCCCCAGAAGCAAGATAGAAAGAGAATCAACAGCATGGGTGAGGCAAGTAGGAAGAGGGGAATATTCGACACGGTCCAGTACCAGAGAAAACCTACGCCCCTATCAGATGTTAATACGCTGCCAAGTAAGCTCAACGGAACACGCACCAATAATGACTCTGAACCCAGCCGTATATGCTGGGAGGAACGGAGTGGCACCAGGGGCGGGAGATGCCCCCAGTCAAACAATATGTGGCATACGCAAGATATTGGGGAATTAAGAGACCGGAAGCTATGACACAGCCGCTGAAGATAGTAAAGCAGAGACGAATACCAGCTGCTCGGAATGAGCGCTGGGAGATGACATCGAAGGACTGCCAAAGGGCATCATAGGCCAGGAGAACTCCGCTGAGAATACCATTACTACGAATGGTAGTAGCTACCGCGAAAAGGCAACCTGACAAGAGTAATTTTCCATGGCTCAACCAGTGCTTCCCTGAGCTGAGGTCAAGGCGGGACGAAGAATAGACATAGAATCCGGTGATGTTGAGAAAGGAGAAAAGAGACTCTCCGTATGGTGCAGAGAGAAATGCCCCCGCGGGGCAGACAATATGCAACACTGCGGAGAAAAAGCAAACGAGTCGTTTCCTCTCAGAATCGTGGCCGAAGACGTTGACAGAAAGTCGGTATAGTGCTAAGACGGAAAGGAAGTGAGCCACATGTGACAACGCAACCGCGGCCACTGCGAGTTGAGGTACTTCGATCGAGTCGTCTGATCGGAATATCGCTGTGAGGATTATCAGCTCCGATGTTTGAAGGATGCTCACGGCAGATATACAAGTGGATAGAAGCTTGACCAGGCTACCGTACGCAGAGCTAAACGCCCATTCTTGTTCGAAGAGGTAGCCGTTCTTCGCTATGTGGATAAAGTATATCGAGTCCCAGCGGACAAATTTTAGCGGGACGGATAGGAACACATGTTTTGTCTCCGCGGATGATATGACATCAACCGAGCGGTCGCCTTGGAGTAGGCTTGAGGAAGTGTCGTATCCAAGCCCAGGGCAGCTGATGATGGTCACAAAGAGGAGAGCCTTCCAGAGCCAAAAGCCAATTGATAAGCTTCTCAATGGCCGACGAGGATCCAGGAGCCCCGAAAACCCGCCCGTCGTGTCTCCTTCGGAAGTCATGGGTCCGAGTTGGCGATGACGGATTGTCGAAATTCCCAGCGCAAGTGGTGAGGGAAAGGAAAGGCCAAGGTGATCGACCGGGATCCTCGGAAGTGAAGCATAACCAAATCCGCTTACTTAAGTTTGTGCATAACAATGTACGAGCCCCACCTCCCCAACTTGGCGAGGCCGACGAGTCTCCAGCAGGGCTCAAGGAGTTGTCGCCCTCGGAGTTCGATCGTAGATATTTCGAAAGAGTCATGGATATGGAGAAAGGTGTCCTGTTACCCGGGCTATGCAGCGAGCTCCAGACCATTTGATGTGTCGATGAACCCTGGGACTCTGGGACGGCAGACTCCTCAGCCTAACGGAGATGGAACCAAGGATGACCAAATCTCCTTCTGCTCTTCAACCAAACCACGGTTTTGGACCGAGGCCACTTGAGCCGTCATTCTACCTCGATTCACAGCGGGAACTCCGGAGAGCCACAAAATGAGACCAGGGTTCCGCCAGGTCCTTCTCGACAGTCCTTTTATCGACGAGGCAACAACTTGAACTCAAACTCCAGCCGACGGCTGATCGTGCTCAACCTTATCTTCTGAACAGCTTGGCCTTTGTTCACGCTTGGGCAGGGATCTTGCATGGCCAAGGAGTCGCAGTCTCTCATCGCGCATGCTTGGGCTTGGAAGCGTTGCCACTGAATTGCGGGAAGCGCTCACGAGACACATTTGAAAGGAGCCTGCCAAGATCGGGATGAGGCCCAAAGAGGAAACACAGTCGCATGCTGAACGAGCAAAACGCGAGGTTGGCGCCGGGCCGGACATCAGCTCGGGGGGAATTTGAGTTATGAAGTGCATCGGATCGTCGGGGCTTCCGGCTCTCCGATCCGATTCTCGCGTCCAGAGTTTGTCCGCGGGGATTGTTGCCCGCTTTGGCTTCGTGTCGAGACTCAAGATTGCTCAGAGGAAGGACTCGCGCGCTGGCGAAGGAGCGCACATCTTCTCTATCCAGAATGTCGGTTCTTCAGGCCTTCAGTCTTCAGGCCTTGGCTCTTCGACTTTGGCGCAGTCAGCCGCCGCAGCCACTGGGTGCGAGGCAGACCTTTGAAACTGCCTGCACCCCGGCTCTGAGGATCATTGGTAGAAGGAGCACAACCAGGAGGGATGCCGTGGCGCCGGCTCAGAAATAGGCCCGAATCACGAGCAAAGGTTGGCGAACTGTCGAAGGATCGGCAGCTAAATCAGTGGCATGTGTGTTCTCTGGGGCTGTCAGACTGACGATGATTTGCTCGCCCGCGCTGGTCTTCAGATCGCATCAAAAAGAACTGAACTGTTTTTTGGATGACGCTTCGAACGAGCATTATTTCTTTCCTCCCCTCTACTCCAGCTGACTTTCCGTTCCTGAAATCTCCGGTCCGGCTGTAGTGGAAAGGACGAGTTTGGACTGCCCCTCTGGGTCTGACAGGAGAGATCCAGAGTCTGGATTCGAAATTGTGGACATCATGCTGCCCTATCCTTCCGTTCTTTTCCTTTCCAGATCCATGTCATCCATGACACTTTCGCTCCATTCTTAGATATTAAGACCACAGCTGCCCGTCTTGCTTCCTTCCACTCTTTCCTCTCCCTTCCTGCTTTTTCTGATTTCCGTTCGATTTTCGACAACCAATCTTCTTATTTCCACCCTCGCGCGTGCGTTGTTCTCCGGAGCTGCAAGAGTCTGACGTGACACAGCTGAAGGCTCTCTTGCCTGCTGTTGCTGGCCTCACGATCTTGTGCCCTTCTCGTATTCTCTTCTTTCCATGTTCTTCTCCTGTCAGCCTTGTTTTCCTTTGGTCGCATTATTCATAAGCCATCCGAGACTGGTCTCTTTTGTCAGCCTTCGACATCCGCTCCCTTCCCTTTTCCCTCGTCTCCGACCACTCCAATAATACCTTCGCTTATAGTTCAGAGACGCATCTGAACCACACCTTCTCAAACTCAATTGACCTCCTGTTGTTTCTTCGCCCCTTGCTCGCTGTCGATGCTCTTCTTACTCCCCTACCATTGGCTGACTGCTGAGAAGAATGCTCTTCAACCTCGGCATGACAGCTGATGCCGCTGCCGCCCATAACAGCGAGCTCACGAACTCGCAGCCGGAAACACAGCTCTCTATGCCTTCTCGACACTCCTCTCCCCGACCCTTCTCATTTAGCACTCTCCCTTCATGGAGTTTAGGCAGTCGTTCCGTCAAAGGAAAAGCCACAGGGCCAGAAAACCTCCACCATGAGCAACGACGTTCAATGCCAATTCCCGCTGTCGATCCGGTATATTCAAGCGACGAAGATCGTTATCCAACCGCCGGACCTTTGCCAGTCCGGTCCCAATTTACCCCTCCGAAATCTACCAAACAACCTTTACGACCGAAGACTACGTATCAGTTGGCTCATCCTGCGACTAATGCGCGCCATAAGCGATTGAAGCTCAGGCCGAAGCTTCTTCTACAGCTGCAGCGAGTCTCATCTACCTCGCGTCCTGTGCCGGTCTTCGATGTGCTGCCGTCGACCTTATTCATGCCGCGATTAGCCCGAAAAGTTCCAGCAAAGCTACGCAGCAAGCGAGGATTGGGCCCTAATGACTTAATAGTCACAACCAGCGATCTATACGAACGAGCTAACAGGGACGCAGCAGACAAGAACCCCGGCCCAGATGAGGAGAATGGAGAGCGCCGTGAGGTCGTTGGAACGATTTGCCAGCCGCTCAAGGAGGACGCCTTGTCCAAGGGGAAGGCTGAAATCTGTCTCGAATGCGGGCCAGTATGGCAAGCAACACCTCTCTCTAACGGATCTTACGAATTCACAGCCAACACGGACTCGGGAGTCATGGTTCTACGATGGGTTCGGCGAGGGCCAAAGAAACGTCGCGTATCCGGTCCCCCGGGTTCGATTCTACCGGAGGACACCCGACGCTTCACTTTCAGTGTCATTGATCCCACTACACGCCGTCATCCGGTAATCGCATCCATGGCTCGTAACCATCTTGAAGTTTACGACCGATACTCAATGCCTTCCACAGCGCCTTCCTCACCCACTTCAGCCATGTCGGTCATCAGTGATAACTCCGAGGTAGATGTTCCGCTGGACCAGCAGGTGATCGAGACCGACGAGAAACTCCGCATGCTCATCATTGTCACTGGAGTCTGGGTTGCATTTCGTGAAGGATGGTCTCACAATTTTCGCTATAATGACGCCGCGGTGAATTCTAAGACTCCTCGGGCAGCGAGTTTGTCGAAGAATGCTCTAACGGCAGCCCCCGGGGGTGAGGATGACCGGATTGTCATAGGGAGAGACAGTAATCAAGATAGGCAGGCATCTGCCGACCCAACTCGCCGGGTAGTCACCTGGACCCCCACGCCCTCTCACCAAATCCCAGTATCAGATCGGTCGACGCCGTACGGTAGCGTATCCAAGCGCTCTAACTCCACCGGCGCCGCCTTTATCAAAAGATCCAACCGACGTAATTCAGCGGGCACCCGGCATAACGCACTCTGTAGCCCACGTCAGTCTTACGACGGGTCGACCGATCCCAAATCCGCTCGACAAATTCCCGGTTGCAGATCCCGGTCAGAGCTAGAGAAAGAAGAAAGGGAAGATACAAAACTCGATTCGACTCCCTCGCACTCCAAGACAACACATCGTTCCAAACAAGAAGGGAAATCACAGCTTGACGGTCAAGCGGAATCGCCATGCCCAACAAAGGGGAAGCGCCGACACCGGTTTAGTAATCTTTTCGACTTTCTTATTCGGAAAGGTGGACATCACCATAACTAATCTCTCAACTTTGTTTTACCTTGCTCGAAATTTATTCGCAACTCCTCCTGAAGAGACGGGAGAAGCTCGCATAGTGTGGAGTATACCTGCAGGTGGGCGAGCCAGGCGCTCGTATCCCTCCAGTATGGTGCCATGCCAGCCAAACCAGCACAAGTGAATGCTCTCCTTTTCCTTCTGCATATTCCAGCGTTTTTGGCCATCCAACGTGCTCAGGCTGTTCGAGCAGGCGCTTCCCCCTTAACTAAATCATTTTCCTTGCGATTGCATCCAGGCTGCTAGCCACATGTATGTACGAGCGAGTGTAGCTCTGCATTTTATGATAGCAATGTAAATACTCTCGACTTCACGGCCTCTCAATCCCGGCTAAGTTCGATGGTGGTTGGGTTTGGATGAAGGCATCCCTGCTGCCGAGCCTCCGGCCCGAACCACCGACGATCGGTAACTCATCGGCTCTCACTTCCCCGCATCTTGTTCCCTGCCCTCAGTCACAAACCCAACCAACAGGCTCCAAATCTCCCATACCAAGCAATTACCTCCAAATCCACATCCAGAATGGCCACCGAAAACCAAATGGAATATGTCTCGTGCGCTGCATCTCCCACCCCAACCCCCCAACCCCCCCACAATCCTCACTCCTCTAACCAGCAGAGCGAACGTCCCACAGCCTCGGCCAATCCGGCCTCAAAATCTCCAAAGTAATCCTCGGCACAATGTCCTACGGCAGCAGCAAATGGCAAGACTGGGTGCTCGACGAGGAACAGGCCCTCCCCCTTCTCGAGTACGCGTTCAGCCGCGGCATAAACACGTGGGATACGGCGGATATCTACTCGCACGGACGCTCGGAGGAGATCATCGGGAAGGCGCTGGCCAAGTACCACGATCGTATCCCGCGGCACCGCGTCGTGATCATGACGAAGTGCTTTTACGGGGTTGCCGATCAGGGTAAGGACGGGGAGAAACAGATGCCGCCGATTGCGGCTTGCGCGAGGAACGAGGGGGGGTTGGTCAATCGGGTTGGCTTGAGCAGGAAGCATATCTTTGATGCGGTGGATGCGAGCATTAAGAGGCTCGGAACTTATATTGATGTGCTTCAGATTCATCGGCTTGATCGGGAGACGCCGAGGGAGGAGATCATGAGGGCGTTGAACGATGTTGTGGAGAGTGGGAAGGTCAGGTATATTGGGGCAAGCACGGTATGTTCTTCCGGGAGTTCGTATGGCAAAAAGATGTCCATCAAGGCTGACAGACAACAAAATTGGGGTAGATGGCCGCCTGGGAGTTCCAATCCTTGAATAACCTTGCCGAACGTAAAGGGTGGCACAAGTTTATCTCCATGCAGAACTACCACAACCTGATCTCCCGCGAGGAAGAGCGCGAGATGATCCCTTATTGTCTCGACGCGGGGATAGGGCTGATCCCTTGGTCCCCGCTGGCGCGCGGCCTCCTGGCCAGGCCCTGGAGATCGGCTCCTACCCTCCGTGAATCAACAGACGGGGCCTTGAACCTCCTCCTGCGAAGCAGGGAGACAGAGGCTGACAGGGAAATTGTGAATCGCGTCGAGGAAATTTCCAAGAAGAAAGGGGTGAGCATGGCGCAAGTGGCGATTGCATGGTCGTTGAGCCATCCGAACGAGAACCCCATCTTAGGGCTGAGTAGTAAGGACCGGATCGACGAGGCGGTTGCGAGTATCAGGGTGAAGCTCAGTGAAGAGGAGATTAAGTATTTGGAGGAACCGTATGTGCCGAAGATGCTCTCGCCTCTGGAGAAGTAGACATGAATTGAAGAATACCATCCCGTACGTACGGCGGTGACGGATATATATACCTCTAGCTCTTTTTATTGTCCTTTTTCGGCGGAAATCCATCCGAGGAAAATAGAGAACAATCCAGATAGTGTGTTCACCAAGACTGTTCCCTTGGGTGTTGGGTGTTGGATAGCTGGCTTCAGGGTATCTGGAGCTCCTTTCCAAGAGTGATGCTTTCCTCTGTAGGTTGCTCCTGTAAGCAACACCGCTGGTCTCCCCTGGATGGCAGTACTTTCCGAGGTGCTGGCTAGCCAGTGGCCAATGATTTGGTAGAGGGGGAGTATAATCCTTCCGCGCTCTGACCGAGCGAGATACAACCATAAGAATGTTCCTGAAGCCATATTTCATATGTAGATTGAGAGAGAGCCCAGTTATGATGGGACATGACGGGAGAACCTTGCGCCGAGAGAACAGCAGGCTTGCTTGTCCGTCATAATGGGTAGATATAGTAGTATTGTACATGTTCAAAGATATGTGCTTGCCCGGAAAAGGATACCGAGATGAGAAATCTGCCACTAGAGGAACCAATTAAGAAAAGACAGTAATATATACGAGGAATGGTATATCCACACTTGACACGGAGCCAAGTGGCACCAAAGAAGTCGTAAGGGAGAAAGAGAATAAAGGGGGAAAGAAAATTTTGTTATTATGACGCCGTTTGACCGAGACTCGATTTGACGCTCAGGTTCGATTGCTCTTTTTTCAGATTCCGGATGATGGCCTCCAACTTTCTGCGTTCCTCTTGCTCAGCCTGTTCTCAGCGTTAGCTTTGTCCAAGAGACTCGGGTTGTGTATTCCGGACACGAAACTCGGGCTATTCCACAGATTCAAGGTTGATCAATAGCGTTACCACTCTAGAACACCTGACCAAAGGGTCTTATCTAACCTTCCAGCCGTAGTGATACGGTAGAGCTATTGATATTGACGGCGCGGCATGATCTTGGAAATTCCGAGTTTCGTGTCCACAAAAGGGTGGGCAAGGTTGGCTTACCCTAAGGATCTTCATATTCTCAGTACGAGTATCCCGCATCATTTTCTTGAACTCATTCTTCAACACCATTGTCGACGTGGTCTCATAGGGCGCGTCTCGGCCCATTGATGAGGCGCTGTTGTTACTGCCCATCCAGCTAATCCGCTCCTCATTGATTTGCGTTTCAAGCTGCTCGCATCGATCACGAAGCCCGTCGATGATACCCTCAAATCTTTCGCGTTCCTTTTCGAACTCGATGCTCGCCTTGGTCATTGCCTCATAATCATCAACGGTCTCACGTAGCTCTTTCTCGAGCGTTTCGACCCGGTTGTGGACATCTCCACTTCCGGGTTTCCCAGCTTTCAGGTTCGCAAGCTCCTCGGTCAGCTCGAAGTTCCGATTCTTCAAGTCGTCAAGTTCTTGATAAAGGGCAGGATTGGCGGCGGCTTCAGCTGCCCTCTGCGCACGTGTGCCGTAAGCACCGTCAAGCTCTGCTTTGACCATAGTAAGCTCTGTACGCATCCCTACGACGTCGCTCTCCATTTCACGTAATTCGGTCTGTAAGCGGGCCGAATTTTGCTCCGCTAAGGTACGCGCTTCGGTTGCGTCTCTGAGTTGAGACTCTAGTTCAGCGCGAAGCTGATTCATGGACTCTTCCAGCCGCGTAATTTCAGCGTCAGCTTGCGTCCGCATATCATTTGCTTCCTTTACGCGAATGTCAGCATCGTTGCGGATCTGGTGGATAGTTTCCTCCAGTTGCGAAACTTGCTGCTCAGCACTCTCCCTTGACTCCGTGGCATCTTCAAGCTGGCGTACAACTGTCTGTAAGCGTGCAACTTCACCCTGGAGGCGCGTAATTTCGGCATCCGCACCACCACGAGTTTCTTTGTCGGAGTCAACAAGGTCTCTCCTGTTTTGGATCTCCTGAGCTTCAGACAACTGTCGTTGCGCGTTTTCTAGCTCATACATCGTGCGGTCTAAATCCTCTCGTGATTGTTGACCTTGACGCTCGGAAAATTCGAGTTCCTTGCGGACGTGAGCTAGCTGCTCGATCAAATCAGCGATATGGGCATCTCGTTCGGCATCAGACTTGGAATTGAGCTCGCGTTGCTGTTGGATCTGTGTGGTAAGAATGCTCTTTTGCTCGAGCAATTTTTCAATTCGGTCCTCGAGACCATTAATGCCAACACTAAGATATGTAAGATGTTCCGCAACATCGCTGCTCGAAGGATCGGGGATGGGAGGAAGTGACTGGGCGCGAGGTAATCCAGGGTTTTCCATGATGCTGACCAACTGCGCCTCCATCTCAATCAATTGCTGTTCGCTCACACGATCCAAGCCTTGACTATGCGGGACGGCGCCTTTGCCACCATGTCCCGTAAGGTGGTCCGGCATTTTGTACAAGCTTCGATCATCAAACTCATCTACCGTGTTGTTGCTGGAAAGACTTTCGGGTGTGTGCGGCATACCATTCTTCAAGTTTTTCTTCAACCCTTTGTGCGTTAACTGTAAGACTCCAGCAGTGTGCTCCAACAGTCTCTTCTGTGTCTCTTGCACTTTGCGTTCAAGGTGCCAGATTTCCATAGCTAATTCCTCGCACTTCCGATTGCTGAGTGCGAGCCCCTCGTCACTCGTGTTGCGATTCACCGTATCCCGCCCTAACGTGTGATAATCTTCGCTATTTCGTGGACTTTTGTGACTGTGTAATCGGCTTAGCGACATGGCGGCGTCTCGAAGTTTCATTTCCAGTGCCAATTTTCGTTTAGCGGTAGTCATACGACTAGAGAGGATTCGGAGCTCCTTCTTCAATCCCTCAACCTCCTCCAGAGTCAGGATTTCGTTATTCATGCTATCGCCCATGGCGGTCTCGGTAAGTAGATACATGGCTACAGGATCGTTCGCGGCAGGGGGGATTGAATTGCGAGGATGTGTCGTCTGGAGAGGGAATTTCTCAATCAGCTATTTCCCAACTGAGCACAAAGACAGGGTTACACACCGAATTGTACAGCGATTTCTCTGCATTATGGGGACCGAGGGCATCGCGATAGCCCTCCAGGAGAACCTTGGTTGAAGGCGGCGGAGGCCCTCCGCCGTATGAGGTCTGGGGTGCGCCATACGAGGCAGCTGAGAAATGCCTCGAATCGCCATAGGACGACTGGCTAGACCGTAAATCGAGGGCATTCATCGTAATTAGAGAAAGACAGGCAGTCTAAAGGGTAGCGTTCAGTATGGAAAGGAGCGTTTGGAGAAAAAAAAAAAACACTTGATTTATCAGGCAGCATCCATTCTCGGACGCCTCCGGTTTACCGCCAGGGGGACGGGGGGTAACGAGATCGGACAACAAAGGTCAAAAACGAAGGGAAGCCGGTGGTCTAATGAGCGAGAGAGTGAAAGGAATGGAAGGAAGTCGAGTAGAGGAGTCGAGCTGAGAAGAGAGGCAGAGGAGAGAAAGAGATGCGAGATGAGATTGGGCGACCAAATTGGCGTCAGTCACGAGAGGATCTGCAGTGTCCAGAGGGCACTCACTGGGCGAGGCTGAAAGGCCAGGCACAAAGAGATCAATCAGAATGAAAGACGATCTCTTTCTTGCGTCAACGCAAGTCATATTTCTCGTTCGATCGGTTATCTTGACAAGCAGTATTTGAGAAACCCTGGGGGCTCCTGGACCGTGTCAATGACGGCCTCTGCTACGGAACGTTCTACCCCGAGCCTGGCTGAACTCCAGAAGCGTCGAAAATGGCTTTTCTTTCTCCACACATCGGAGTCTGAGCTTGGATAATTTTAATATCGAGGGTCGGATATTATGGTGCGGAGAATGGGGCATTATTATTATTGACGAACATCTGATTGTTGATGGAAGGCGGCCAGCCTCGGTCCCCCTCAAGCCTGGAATTGATTTCCCCTCTCAACACTCACTCTCATTCGGCCACTACTCCAGTTAGTGAAACTTGACACTGCCAGGGTCTCGCCTGACTGGAGACGGAGCGCTCTTCTTGCAATGATGGCTTAAATTAACGTCCAGTCCCCTCATGCCTCTTCCCCATGGTTTAGCACTCTCACCATGAGCTCCAAGCGCTCAGAACTCCCCTCTCTTGCGCACGATGGCACCGTCTCAGCCGAACTCCCTCCATCGGGCCGAGCCTATAAGGTCTATAAGCGGCGATTTGGGGGTTTAGCGCAGCTCGTGCTCTTGAATGTCGTGGTTAGCTGGGACGTATGTTGCAGCCAGGTCTCTGCGAAGTCGCATACAGGACGAGCCCCTAATTCTGACTTCTCTAGTGGTTGACGTTCTCCGCCGTCTCAACAACAGCTGCAGAGTATTTTGAGGTCTCCGAGAGCGCAATCAATTGGCTGAGTACAGGCTATCTGTTCGCATTCTGTGTCGCAAGTCCGTAAGTTATTCCCCACCGGCCTCTGTCGTTGGCAAGATTGGGGCCCTAATCGTTTATTTTCGGCCTAGAGTCGTTATTCTCACTCTCAACAAGGGAGGCCCGAAGCCAGCTATCATCGCCACCTCGTCACTTCTCCTAGTGGGCAATTGGATCCGTTATGCAGGAACGAGAGCGAATGGGGGAATCTTTGGCGTCACCATGTTCGGCCAAATCCTGATCGGCCTGGCACAGCCGTTCTGTCTGAGCGCTCCAACCAGATATAGCGACCTCTGGTTCACAGATCGCGGACGAACCAGCGCAACAGCCGTGGCTACTTTGGCGAATCCCCTAGGCGCTGCGCTAGGGCAATTGATCAACTCATTTTGGGCAACTAAGCCTCACGAGGTGCCAGATATGGTCCTATACCTCGCGGTCATGGTAAGCATGTCAAATGAATACTCGAAATGTAAAGAATAAGTGCAGTAATTCAATCATATACAGGCAACAGTCGCATCCCTCCCATCGTTCTTCATTCCCGCAAACCCCCCAACACCACCCAGCGCATCATCAGCTACTACTAAAACTCCCCTGGTCCCGGCACTCTCGCAGTTGCTCAGAACGCTTGAATTCTGGCTCGTCCTCCTCCCCTTTGGCGTCTACGTCGGCTTCTTCAACAGCGTCTCCTCCCTTCTCAACCAAATCCTCTCACCCTACGACTTCTCCGAAACCGACGCCGGCATCGCGGGCGGGATCCTCATCGTCGTCGGCCTCATATCCTCCGCTATCATCTCCCCGCTCACAGACCGATACAAGCACTACCTTGGCACCATCCGCACCCTCGTACCCCTCGTCGCAATCTCCTACATCGCCCTGATATTCGCTCCCCCAAGTCCCGCAGGTATTGCCCCGTGCTATGTCATCATGGCCATTCTCGGCGCGTCTTCCTTCGGTCTACTCCCCGTCGTGCTTGAATTCCTCGTAGAAATCACCTACCCATTCTCCCCGGAGATCGGGAGCACCATCTGCTGGACAACAGGACAACTGCTCGGCGCCGTCTTTATCCTCGTCCAGGACGCACTCAAGGCCGACTCCCACGCTGATCCGCCCCTGAATATGCGCAACGCCCTTATCTTCTCCGCTGTGGTTGCCTGTGTGGCTGCGCTGTTCCCGCTTTGCATCGGGCTATTCGGTCGCGACGTCAGGAGGAGGCGTCTAGATCTCGACCGTGGTTTGAACCTAGATGGGGTGCAGGAAGGTTTTGTCGACAACGTTACTGCCGCCGACACCGCAGTTCCTGAGTCGAGGACGTCGAGATTTGGGTTCCGATTCAAACTCCCTTGAGGAGACCATTCTGAGTTTTTTTTGAGTCTTACGGTATGTCAGAATGGAGGTACAATGGATATGTTCTCCTGCCTGCTTTGGGAGGAGACTTACTTAATCCTCGCCTTGTTGTTTATATATCCAAATCTAATTCCATAATACCCATTCCCATTCGTTCACCGTGCCTCTAATTATGCTACAAACCCGCTCAGTCCAGAAAGCTACTTGAACCACTGCGATACTTGCGAGTCCCCTCCAGATAATGAATCGGGTGGGTTGCACCCACCCTGAAGACCTGAGGAGAATGAGTTTTTACCGAGAGTGAAGGCAGCATCAACAGCAGCATGGTGATTAGGAAAGTCTCCAATTAAATTTGCACAGGCAGACTTCAAGAAAAAATAAATAAATAAATAGAGATTTCCATCTTCTTTCTTATCTGTCCCAGTGGACGCGTCAACAGAATCATTTATCATTCTCTGGAGATTTTAATCCTCTATCATTTTAGATTACCATTCTAATATCATCATATCATCTTCCAAGAGACATTGAACCTTTTACAGAGTCTTCTCTACCATTTCAATACCGTATTCTTCTTTCAGAGTTTTGAGGAGAGGACCGCAAATCTCCCAGGTCATAGGCGCAAGGACACCCTAGTAAGGAAACATGTTAGCTTGGAGACCTACTATTGAAAGGGAAATTGCAGGAGATAATCAGACGTACCTTCTGGCTGATAGTGCCGTCAAGCACCTGCTTGACAGCGACACCGCAGGGGACCCCGACAAGTTTAGCCATAGCGGAGTATCCACCGGGAACACCGTACTCACAGAGCGTGCTTGTCCGAACCTCCTTGGAGCCGTCCTTGTGCTCGATACCGAATTTGTGCTGGAGCATGACAAGATCCCGCTCATTAGGGCCGTACTGCATCTTCTGCTCAAGAGTGGCGCAAAGGGTGTCGAGGGGGTTTCCGCGGGGGGTGATCTTCTCATCAGAGAAGAGGCCGATCCAACGCAGCCCGGAGATGATACGGTCGCGTTCATCGTTGTTGGGAAATGCAGTCCTAGACTGGATGGCCCATTCAAGGTCCTTTTCGCTGGAGGAGGTGGCGCCGAGAATCTTTTGGGTGGCTTCCTTCCAAGGGATGGCGGAGTCGAGGTAGTCGCGGGCGTCGTCGCTCAGGAAGCCGATGTCAACGAGGACCTTAATGAACTCGGGGAAGCCCTGGTAGCGGAGGGTGCCCCGGACAACGGTCCGGGCTTCGGGAATACCGTAACGCTCACGGAATGGAGTAGAGTCGCGGTTGGGGTAGGCCACGAAGGCAAAGCCTGGGTAGATGTAGTAGGGTTTGGCGGTAGCCATGAGATCGGGGCCAGCGATGCTGAATTCTTCGCCATCCTTGTAGAATTTGGCAGCGTTCCGGAGGGCTAGCAGGACACCACGGCTAGACCAAGAGAACTTATAGCCGAGAGGATTATCAGAGCTCTCGGGGGCAGGGAGACCGCCGCAGTAGGAGAGGAAGTCAGTGATCTTTCCGCCCTCGGCATGGACCTGAGCGCGTGGAACATTAGCAAACCGGGGTTAAAACGCAGAACAAGAGCAATGCTCGTACCTCCGAGATAGTCTTAACAGCGTACAGGTGGTCAATACCCTAAAGTACATATAAGTCAGAATCAAGGACTCCAAAGCCTTCTAACAGCATGAAGAGAGAAATTTACCGGGTCCAGACCAATCTCGTTCATGACAGTGATACCGGCTTGCTTACACTGTTCATCCAGCTCGAGCATGGCGGGAGAGACGTAAGATGTAGTGACAACATGCTTCTTCGTCCGGATAGCCGACTTGATCACCTGGGCATGGAAAGTGTAAGGGATCAAGGAGATAGCGAGGTCAACGCGACTTAGGGCGTCGTCAAGGGCCTTGTCGTCATTGACATCGAGAGAAATTGCCTTAGTATTCTTGAATCCCTCACAAAGCTTCTTCGCACTTTCGAGAGTTCTGCAGGCTACAGTCCGCAATTAGAATTACAATGTTAGATTCTTGTATCACTTTGATCCTGGCGAAGTAGATTTTTCTCTGACCACCGGATATTGTGAGGTTTTAAATCCCTCATTCGACATTCAATCGCAGGTTTAGCACATACCGACAGTGACCTCAACGTCAGCCTTACTAAGAACTTCGACAGTGGGCTTCGTTACTATATATCGACAGCAACAGTCAGTCATTTATCGTCATATAGTTTGCGTCAATGCGGGGTTGTGAGTTGCGAAGAGATGATGGAGAGTGGAAAGTAGGACGTACCGAAGCCTGAGCCAAGCAGAAGGACCTTGGAACCGGCAATTTGCTTAACCATTATGACAACTGGGAGGATACAGGAAGCAATTGAAAGCAAAAATGAGGGCGATTGAGTGACTCAAGAGACCAGTTGTTTTCCTGGTTGCTCCCCGCCGCTCTGTGCGAGTTGGTCACGTGATATTATCTCCGCAGCGGTATCGGAGCTCGACCGGAGCAACTCCAACTTTCCGCAGATCGAGCGACAGAGCTCGAGCAGGATCAGGGTCTGGTTCAAATAAATCCAGAAATTCCCTTTTCTCACTTCCCTTTGGGGGCGCTTTCAGGGGTCAATGGCTATAGCGGCCTGCTTTTCGACGCCATACATCCAGGATTTGGGGCTCGCACCCCATGTACACAATATCGGGGGCACAGGAGCCCCCAATAGGCTCTGATTGTCCCTAGATATGTGTCGTCTTGCGCGACTCTACGGTTGGTGCGAACTCTTAAGCATCGAGGGATTTCCCAGGTCATTAGTTCCACATTCGACTACCGTCGACCTTTCGGTTGAACATCCATTCGAGGGGCCATGCACCCTCTTGAGTGTGCACTGATCCACACATTGACCGCAGCGCAGTACCCAGAATCCAGTCGACGCCAACTGGGCCAGCGCAATAAACACAAACATCTCATCCAGGGCCCCAAAGTCGCCCAACGCCGCAGAAAAAGCTTTTAGTGATATTTTGACCTTCTCTGGGATACTAGAAAATCACGCGAGCACTGAATAGCCGGACAGTCAATCAGACATTAGCTGATTGGGCACGGTTGTTCCTCGAGTCACATTCATATCTGAAAGGGTTTACATGCAAGAAACTGAAGACTTCACGAGGAAGTGGAGAATTTTATGATTTTTCAAGCCTCTGTTGAATGAAACCGTCATTAGCGTTTCTAGAAAAACGCATTCGCAGAGCTTGAAAATTCACATGGAGTTTCATATCTCGATACTGCTCGATCTTCGTCATGAGGAGACGCAGGATTGGGCGTTGATATACATCTTCTGCGGGCGATGAAATTTGTTCTCATCAAACCAAATGGGCAAATCAGGCAAGGTTGTATCCTAGGTACTTGTTCAGGGAGGCTTTGCAGGGTACCTATGCAGTGATGCCCTTATTGTCTTAATGAGGTTGCTAATAGATCGAAAAACAGTTACCAATGATATCTGTACTTGGTTCAGCGATTAACATGCGCGCATCGGCCTATACCACGTGCTTTCATCTATGTTCAAGGCTGAAATATTCTCCACTGAGGTTGAGAAAATTGGCAACAGTGTCCTTCGAACAAGCATTTCTTTAACTTCCTATCTACCTATATGCTCCAGGAGCCACTCTTTGAACTTGGCTGCACAGCCTCACGTTTTGGCAACAACATGGTCCCAGATTGCAGCGACAGTCATTGCAGAATTCTTTGGAATGCGTTTAAACCCATTCTCACGGTCGACATAAGTCAAACCGAACCGTGGCTTATAACCAAAATTCCACTCCAGGTTACTTTGTTCTTGGTAAGCGCTTGTCTTAACTGACCATATGATGGGGAAGAAACTCACTCCAGGAGACTCCAGCAGTGATAGCCAGCAATCTTAACTCCGTGGTTTCGAACAACGTCACACAAGGCGCCTATATATAGGTCATAGAATTCTTGACGATATTGATCATTGATAATGTCCTCAAGCGAGAACGATGCCTCATGTTCAACGGAGTATCCGTTTTCGTACACGTAGACGGATTGGTTTTGAGGCTCAGCGTACGTCTTCCAGACATGGATCAGCATTTTACCGAATCCCCAAGGTACTACAATTCGAGGTTAGCACGGAAGTCAAGTAGGGTCCGCGCTTGGTTTACCTGTATGAGGATGCCCGTTCTCCCCACGTCGGCCAATCGGCTTCCCATGTTTGAAATGCGTTTTCTCGACGTCGTCGAGATCTCGAAAATTCGTTTTGGTGTATGGTTCAATCAGCCGTCCCGTCGCATACATCGTTCCATAATGATTAATTGAGAAACTATTGTGCTACTAGATTAGTCTGTATCTTGACATCGAGGACGGACTGGGTCATACAAGTCAGCTGAACCGAACACAAGGTCTAACTCCTCGTTGGTAAGCTTCGGAAAGGTACTCCCGTAGTGATCCCAGGCGGTAGTCTGCGTTCCTTTGACTATGTGTATGCTTTAGAGAAGAGCTCGATCGGCAGAAAGCAGGGAGAAGGAAGGGGGTATTTCTCACATATCGGCTGTGCCCACCATCCCAATGACCGCTCTTCAGCAATTTGAGCCGCTTTAATGGCCTCCGGTGAGTTATCTATTGGCTCCACCCAATCGTAGTTCTTCTTGGATGTTAGTGGTTATTGGAAAGTCGTGTGACGGCTTACCAGAGCAATTCCAATCTGACCTCGTTGCTGACAGAACTCACGATGATAGACGCGTGCGACATTCCCATGGACCAGCAAGCAGTTGTGGCCTACCCTGAAAAAGTCTTGACGGGTGTAACCCTTTACAAGACCATCCTCGCCGCCTAAAGAGCAAAAGATCCAAGGCTGAATGGCAGTCAGACTTGGACGGTGAAAGCCATCGGTACCTTCCTCACCTCATTAATCGTCAACCATCTCTTCACCCGATCACCAAATTTCGCGAAGCAAAGTTTCGCATATGCGACAAAGTCATCGATGAGTTCTGTTGGGTCACTTGCGGCAAATCCGCGGTACCTTTCGTCAAGGGCAAGGGGGGTGTCGTAGTGGTAAAGGGTAACCGTAGGTTCGATCCCGGCGTCAACCAGGGCATTAATCTGAAGGATCAAGATAATCAATATGTATTCAAACTGTGGATTTATGGACAAACCAGGTTATTGTAGTACTGGATACCTGCTTCGTTGACAGGATCGTTTTTGCCTCCTGGCCCATGGTCGTTAGTTGGCTGGCACTAGAATTGCACGGTTCAATGGCAACTATACCAAGAGGTTTAACGCGGGACCATGAAATCGAGAATCGGTAGGACTTAGCACCATATTGTTGTAAGAGCTTGACATCATCCTGCCACAAGTCGTACGATCGGCACGCATCATCACCTTTGTCCGGGTAATCTTTGAGAAACTCATCCCAGTTACAAGGGCCGCGACCGTCCTTGGATGTCGCTCCTTCAACCTGGTAGGCCGCAGAGCTTACCCATCAATTCCGTGGTGAGTGATATAGATCCGACAGTTTTGCAATTAGCATTCACGTACGCATATCCATGGAGAAAGTCTGCAGGAAGAATGTCCTTGAGCTCAGGTCGGCTGGGAACGGTCCTGTACGCCATAACTTGTTGATAAGCAGTCAGGACCTTTGTAGGCCTAAAATGACAACTGAGATTACTCTTTTTTTCAATCGATTCGCGCTCCATAGCTACCTGGCCTGTCGCGTCCGTCGGGGCCGTTCGGCCCGCCGGGTCCGTTACAAGCCGCCGACTCCAAGTTCCGTATATCAACCAAGTCTTTCTTTCTGGTAGTGAAAATCTAATTGGGGGACGAGCACAACCCGGTGAACGCCGTCAGCCGTGACCTGGGAGTCCAGCTTCCTTAATTGGCTATGCAGACAGTCAAAGTTTCTTATCATCATATCAGACCAAAAGGCAAGACCGGTCTAACCTGTTAGACAACAAGTAGCTGGATATCGACCACGATGTGGCAAATTCACCCCAGGAATCCAAATTACTCCAGTTATCTAAAAAGATATATAAATTCTGGGAGCCCCAGCTACTTCGGAAACCCCCAGGAATTTAAGCACCAGGACAAGGTTACTTTTCTTCCCTACGATAATGTTCCAGCATCTGAAAGAAACGACACCAACGGGCCTGGGGTGCATGTGCCTGGTCTCTATTGGCGCATTCCTCTTTGTGAGTCAATATGGCCCCTCGCTGCAGCTTACCCGAGAGCAGCCATCACTGACCTGAGCCCTGGCGTTAGGGATTTGACAATGGTTGGTGGGGGACCATACAAGGTGCAGAAGCATTTCTTCAGGCTTTTGGCCACTGTGAAACTGCGGGAGATTCTTCTTCATGCAGTCTAACAGCCTCGCAGGCATCTGCCGGAAGCTCAGTCCAATCTGCCGCAATCAGTGAGATGAAGTCGATCCTTCTCGCCCCTTGATTGGCTCATACGGGGATTGACTAGTAGTTACTCTGCAGTGGTTGCAAGTATTTTTGCGGTATATATCAACAAGGCTCTTGGTCGAAAGCTCTCCCTTGTGGTTACGGGCGTTATTTCGATTGTGGGAATCCTCATTGAAATTACCAGCGGAATCGGCTGCCCTAGGTTCGCTCAATTCGTTGTTGGCAAGACCGTGGCCTCAATCGCAATGGGCCTTTGTGCCAACATCGTCCCCATCTATCTTTCCGAAACTTCCACAGACGCTGCCCGTGGGTTCGCAATCAATATGTACCAGAACGTTCAGATAATAGGATACTGTTTGGCGGCGGGGGTGGTATATGCCAGTGCCAAAAGGGCAGATGCGGGGTCATATTTGATACCTATCGGCCTGCAGTTATTTGCGCCACTGCTGATGATTCTTCTTTCGCCTCTCCTACCGGAGAGTCCCCGATGGCTAGTTTGGAATGGGTACCATTCTCTTCTTCATCCCCTTCTTGGTCCACTGAACTAATGTCCCTTAGTCGCCGGAATGATGCAATTCACGCCGCTTCCTGCTTGTTTAAAACCAACTCGAACAACTTCGACGCAGAAATGTATGTTCGAGAACTTGAGATAGCATTTGAGAAAGAATTGGCTCACCCGGATGCGTCGACCTGGAAAGACCTGTCCCATGGCCCAGACCTGCGGCGTCTTCTGATCTCCATGGGAATACAATGCTGGATGCAGGCTCAGGGTTCGGGCTACATTATCAACTACATGGTCTCATTCCTTCAGGATAGCGGCACGTCGAATGTCTTTCCTTTTATAATGGGATTAAATTTTGTATACTATGGTGGCATTCTGACGGGGCATTTTTTACCCGACCGTTATGGGCGGCGTCCTGTGGTACTCTCCAGTACCATCGCAAATGCCGCCTTTATGCTCACCATTGCTAGCATCAACACTGCTATTTCACCAGCGACAAGCTCTTCCGGCGCAGCATCCGTGGCATTCTTGTTTCTTTGGCAACTCTCATCGGGTGTCATGTCGCCATTGATCTGGATCATCTGTACGGAAGCTGCACCTACCCGGAATCGAGAGCGAGTTCTCTCGCTGGCAATATTCGTTGGTTTTGGTGTTTCACTCATGATCACCTCCGTTTCTCCGTATCTTCAGGACAAGGGGTATGGTGGTCTGGGTTCTCGTATTGTAAGTCATTCCCCCTCCTGTTTCAAATGGATTATTTTGTTCATTCCATTCTCATAGGGGTTTATCTGGGGAGCTGCGTCGGTTTTGACAACCATATGGTCCTTCTTCATGGTACCGGAAACGAAGGGCCTGTCACTTGAACAGATTGATTCCTGTTATGAACAAAGTCTGTCCGCACGAAAGTTCGACCAGCGTGACTTGGGCAATATCGAAGTTGTCGATGGTAATCCGGTTCTTTTGGGAAACGTTGAAGACATTGAAGATGGAATCGCAAAGAAACCGTAGGAATATGCATGGAAAATCGCCGGGGGCCTGGTCGAGGTTTGCCTTGTATTCTAGGTTATTTCGCCTGCTAGTTTCCTTTGGGCATCATCATTTGAGAACCTGGAATTATTGCGCGCCAATGTCGAGGCGAAGCCAAGTTTGAGCGAGCCCTTAGTCGGGGCATGTGACAATTTTTTCCACGAGGATTGCACGCCCGTCGGCTCGGATCACTATATTTAATTACTTACACAGTTAGTTATATAGTTACTATATTACTTATCTCATTACCTATATAATCCCTTATACAGTTGCGCAGTTGCTCATACAGTTGCTCATATAGTTATATAGTTACTCAAATCGGACTGAAAGGTTAGTTAAATACCTGCTTAAGGGCAATTCATGGTGTTAAGTTTTCAACTCATAGGACAGTAAAAAACATATAATTTTTAACCAATCGGAGTGCTTAGCTTACATCTAAGAATTAACATAACCCTAAATCTCTCTCACCACCCTTGTGAGAAAAAAAAATTGTCACATAACCCTAATAAGGGCTTACTCGGACTCGGCTTCGCCTCGCCCCTCGCGCGCAATTATCGTAATCATGTGTATTCATTACGGCTAATGCATGGGCCCCTGGTTGATATCAGGAACAAGGTTGAGCACTTGGTCTGGCTCAGTACCGCTTGTGTTAGGAAAAATGAAGGGCAGTTGATAATCCATACTTTGGCCTATCCAGGGCGATGAAAGGAACAATAAGTCATCCGGATCCGTCAGACCGGCCAGCAGACCTTGTTGTTGGGTCTCTGCCTCAGGGCCGATTCGATCAGTTATCGGCGAAATAGTCCCGCCATGTGGGAACCGACCCACACCAGTCGCACTCCTGCTTCCTTGATCTTGACGGCCCGCAAAGTTGAGGATATCCCTCGGCGTAAGACGGCCCAGAGTAACCTTTCTTCCCAGGGACACGTCCTTCTCCATTCGGCAAACCTGACTGATCAACTTGGCGCCCCGCGCACCAATTCCTGTTTCGTCGGCCTTCTCTTCGAGCAGGATAGTTAGCGCAGATAATCGAGAGTGTCGATTTTGAATATCCTGCGATGGACGCTGGTATGAAGCCCCCATCACAAGGTCAAGAGCGAGGACAAGCCCCGCGGCCACAAGCCAGATTGTCACGTTCCAAAGCCGCAGGAACCGTTCCGGGAGACCCTCGTCGGCGAGATCCAGTATTTTATGCGCTGCAGCGACGCACACTTGATGTGTCTTCCACAGTTTTGAGTCGCTGAGCGAATTGAAAAAGTATGCTCGGTGTACAAGGTATAACCGATATTCTAAAGCCATGCCCATGATGCGCTTGATGTGCGCGAAAGACTTGGGAGCGGGCTCCGTGACTTGCAATGCATTAAAAGCGAACGTTATGCCTTCGAGTTGGTCCGAAGCAGCCATAACCGCCTCGTATGACGGGTTGTGATGCGGCGGAAGTGTGCCATAGAGATCATACAAGACCCTTGCGGAACGGCAGGTTGCTAAAAAATAGGACAACGGATGGAGGGAATTTGGGCGAGATGATATCGACATGCCATCATCTGCTAAGTCGGGCAACGGGGTATCAAAATGGTGCGGGGCGATATCTGTTCCAAGGGGGCGTATTAGCTTAATATATTAGATTCACAAGTTCCACGTACATGTGTATCGATGATATGGGCAGAAGAACCACTCCGTTTCCACAAGAGCCCACCAAGCTCTTCGGCCCATTTCGCGCTGGACGACATCCTGGGCGGGGTCAGAAGTTTGGTCTCCAAGGAGATGAAGATTCGCGGATCTCGCCGTTCCAACATTGATACTGAACATGGAATTGTGCATTTTTGTGTTTCCTGAAAGATGGAACGCATAGTTCAAAGTAACCATCGCCTGTACCCCTAACAGAGACGGCTCTGCCAAGCCATTGCACCGAAAAAAGCTGGCATAGCTACAATCAAACCACACAGATGCCAGCTGGCGCAATCTTCCTGGCTCTAAACCTGTCTCCCGAGCATCTTCGTCGTCTAGGAGATAGGCGGCGTTGCTCAAAACCGCAAAGAGGAGAGCGATGAACATGGTGTCTTGTGGGACGCCTTGCTCTCTCTGAACCCAAAATGCAGAATGCATCCTCTGTAGTGTTGGGCCATGAAGAAATCCGCAAAACCAATTTAGATGGGCGAGAAAGGCCTCCACCAACCTTTCACAATATCGCCGCGAAGGCAAGGCTGCAAGGCATAAAGAGAACGGGATCGAACTAAACCAATGAGCTCCATTGTCCTGCACACTGTGACTCGTCCCAGGTTGGGCGCGTTCCTGCCATCTTCGGACCTGTCCAATGTCAAATGCAGCATCTTCCAGAGCACCAGCAAGCCCACCTTCCTGGAAGGTCGGCACTTGATTGTCTTTCAGAGTCGATGCGGTGGGCTGATATCCCTCCTCATAATCAACGTTCAGGTTCACGCTCGCTTCCAAGCGCGCTAACCGTCGATTGACCCGAGCAAGTTCTCGTTTTAGCTCATCAATATCAGGGTTCTGATTGCGCGGCTCTGGTCCTCTACGCGGTGGGGCAATGGGTGCGCGATGACAGAAAGCCGCATCACCTCTCTCCTGACAAGCTCGGCACGGAATTTGTTTGCTGCATTTGATCTTTCGACGGCGACATTCTGCACAGCTTCGCCCACTTCGAGCCGCTCTATCTGTGCCCACATTCATGGGAAAATCACGAAAATTGCAGATCGCTCTGTGGACAGAACTAGCAAGAGAGAGTTTGAGAAGAATGGATCTTCGAAACTTCCTGTGTGCTCTGCACCTGTAACTTGAACACGCCCCTGATCATGACGGGGGGATCGGGGCCTCGGGAGAGTTTCGATGTTGCCGAAACAGGTTCATCCTCTCACCGGAGCGGAACATCCTTTCAAACCGGTTTACCAGTTTTGCCTCAGGCAGCAATAATGTCCTTACACCTTCCATGCCCTGGCGCACTTTACTGTGTACGCTCCTGTCATTTGTATACTGATGTCAAAAAGCCACCCGTCGTCTGGCATGGTGGGCAGCAAAAGCCCATCTTCTCTTACAACCCCTTGCACAACTACATGATTGAAAATAGATCCTTTGGTCTTTGTATACGACGATAGCCTTGTGAAAGATGTGATAGACTGGCAGAGTGAAGGCCTACTAGTACAGCACGTATGCCAGCGTTAGGCCAAACAGATGAAGTTAGGCGTGACCTAAGGGCCTACAACCCATTTTAGAAATACTATATTATCGGACCTTTTTGAGAGCTAGTATGGAAGATTCAATAAACAGATCTGTCATTCTGAACAACGGTAATCGAGAGAACTTTTATATACAGTGCTTCAAGTAAGTAGCAAATCAAAGAGGGAAGGAGGAGGTATTGTAAGATCACCATCAGAATCAGCACCGATCGCTGCATGAGTCGAATATATCACAGTGGTAGCGGGCGATGGTATGCTTCCGCATCCGTCCCTATAGCATAACGGCAGCACGGGATGTGACATATAAACCTATCGAGCATGCTGTCGAGGACTGGAATGGCACACTGCGGGACCTACGGAGAGCACTGGAGGTAGGCAAGCACAGAGAACACCTGGTGTTGGGAGACTTCAACTTACACCACCCAATGTGGGGAGGAAGACATCGGACGAAGCTGAGAATTTACTGTTACCGGTGTGAACCAAGACCTGACAAGGACAGAGTAAACCAAGTTCGATCGACCTGGTCTTCGGAACTCGGCTACTCTCAGACTGGGGCCTGTCTGGAAATGAACTGGACCATGACTCTGACCACCCCTCCATTACAGCACTCCCCAGCGACACTTTAACTAAACACCTGCAGCTAAGAGGCGCTTGTCGCGCTAGTTGAAAGAGAAAGATTTCCTTGAAGAGGTGGGGAGGAACCTCAAGGGCAAAAAAGGAATAGATAGCCAAGAGGACATTGATGAACAAGTTGACCTTATCATTTGAACAACCCGGACAGCCATCAACCGCCATTGCCCCGAATCAAGAGGATGCCCCAGGTCCATTTCTGGCTGGCGACCAGAAATAAAGGAGGCCCAGATGCGAGCACGAACACAGGGCCTTGGAAACTAGCCAACTGGGCCGAGACCAGAGGGCAACGAGAGTTCTCACCCCCCTTTGAAAGACGGCCAAGGAACAATGAGAACAGATACACAGGAGAGGATCCAGCTCACTCTTGAAATAAAGTTTCTTCCTTCGCGCAAAAGTTGCAGGCCTTTCAGCCCTACAGGACTACACCTACCCCAACCCGGTAGAGTGGCCACCGTTCACGGAAAGAGAGATGAGAACAGCTTTCTCGATGACAGCAACGCGCAACCACCGGGACCAGACGGGATACCCAACCTCATATCGAAAGCCCTCCAGAATATCCTCACACGCATACTGGCCCTGCTCTTCAACACGTGTATCACGACCAGCTACTGCCCAGAACGTTGCAGGATCACCGAAACAGTCGCCCTCCCTGTGACGACACTGGTGATGACGTTTGGTGGAATTGCGGGCTATGCTTGGAGCCGGAGGTCCAAGATTCATTGTTATCGAAAAGGAGTGGACAGCCCTACTGCGGGCTGCGCAAGCCTCTGACAACCCGCCGTTTGTTTCCATTCTTGCTCTCTGCAAATGAAGTTACTGTTAATAATGAGGAGCTTCAAGCAATCTCTTGGCTAGATGTGGCCTGACAAAAGTTTTACACGGACAGAGAAATAAATACGAAGGCGGAGCTGATCGATAAGTTGAGGGGGAATGCTGGCTTAAGCCTAAAAACAGATCTAACATGCAAAGTGTTCCAGCAGGCCCGGGGAAAATGTGGGAACAGATGGGACGTCCAAAGCACAAAGATCTGAGATTATTTGCCTCTGGTTTTCGGGCATCTTGCTGGCCGGGCTTCAAAATTCAGATTCCTCGGCCACCGCCCTCGGAGTGATTTTCGATTCCTTCCAGCAAACCTCCAACCAAATTCCTCCTCGATCTCTTCCCATATGAAGATTTATGTGCATCTGTTTAGAGAGAAACTCGTCCTCAGCATCTGAATAAGAACGAGCCCATTGGTGGCTTGATAACAAGAGAGTTGCCCTTGCCCTTGCCCTTGTCCTTGTCCTTGTTTGAGGCCCCCCGCCTGAGGCAAGTTCAGGATGCCCTAATATAGTATGTATAAGCTTCTTTTGAATGCAACACTTTAACTAAGATATTCTAGATGGGCTACGCGAGGTAGCCTTACTCGTAGGCTGGCCTTGGTATCCAGAAAAAGGGATCCGTAATTGTTCAACTAGCTAGTAGGTAGTGATCGAGCCCTTTAGTCCCAAAATATTAGATAGGCCACACTTGTATCTATCAGGAAGATGCTTTGTAGGGCCAATCTTATCATTCTAACTATCATTAACATCACCAGGCTAACTTTTGCACCATAGTCCAACCACACAGAGTTGGGATATAGTTGAACTTGTTAAGGCCTGACCTGTCAACCACATTTTCGAGAGCTACCAAAGCTCCACAGCTCCCACTGCTGCTGTTACTCCATATGCATGAGAATAGTTCATCTGGATGGAAGAAGTCCAAGTCGTCGCCGTCATCGCCACTATCGCTGTTGGCGTTGCTAGCCTTGCCATGATCCTTTTCAAGCCTGGTTATCATGTCTGGGTGAGATAATATTACTGATAAGCACGAGCCTCAGGTAGCAAGACCTGGAGTACTGTATGAACCTTCACTGGGTGGGCAGATAACATGGTCTTTGTGTAAGGCCTGCTGAGTACCCAATAGAAGACACACCTGTGTGATTGTGTGCAGAGGGCCTTTCCCAATCATTGTTCATAGGCATGAGTTTGCCATGGCTAATGTACTGTACTGCTGTGTCATGTAGTAATGTTGCAGGCTTGTGGGCAGGAGTATAGACATGGAAGTACATGGAAATGGGAGGATTGGGGGTTGCAGATGGTTTATTGGGATCAATAGGGGCGAAGCCTGCAGAGCGCAAGGTAAAGAAGAGGAAGACAAAGGGCTATTGTAAGAACCTTGGCGATTCATCTTGGAAATGGGAAGTAGACTGTGGTGTTAAAGAAACTGGTGAAGGTGTCTGCATTCTTTTAATTTGAGGCACGAGAGGGTATTTATAACCTGTAGAGCAAGCGACTGGTCCTTATACTCTGATAAAAAGAAGAGCACTCCTGAAAGCCAAACCAAGGCGGGTATGGTTGATCCTGGACTCCCTGCCCGTATGTACGCTTTGGGCCTTGAAATGGCACGCTGTATAGTGCAAAGGGGCTATTCCAAGGCCAGGCCAGGCAACATGAGGACAAAAGAAAAAACAACATTCCGGCAGTGGCAGCTAGATGAATCAAGGATATAGAGCATTTCACTAGATAAGTAGATAAAGAGAGAGCAAAACAGCTCAGCTAACAAACCATTCCACCTGGGAAGAATCTGGGACCGGAAGTGACGAGAAACAGGGCACAGCTTCATTCTCCGGAGGGGAAAAAAGGGGGCTAAGCAGGTTGGCGTCCTTGGAGTAGGTATGACAACAGGTCGCGACCGGGCGGGTGCAGAATATAGGAGGGAGAATAAAAGAAAACAAAGAAGTTAGGAGAGGCAGAGGACGGTTCTTCTGTACTAAGAGCTGTTGCTGGCGCGCAGTGATGATCATCCAATGTAGCACATGGGGCAGCTATCCCGAAAATGGCGAAACTAACCTGAAGTGGGAATTCGCATGTACTCCCAAGGTCCCAAGGTCCCAGCACTATGCAGAAACTCTGCAGAAGATTCGTGCCCAGCACCTCCTAAGAGCGCGCTCAGGGCATACTGAGATCTACTTAGTGAGCAAAAAGCAGCAAGGGGTGAGCACTAACATGGAAAAGGAAGTCTACGGTTATCCCCAGGCCTAGAAAATCAAGTATGTATGCATGTGGATTAGGTATACAATCAACAGAGATTCACTGTACCAAACAAAAGTGGTATCACAGACCTAGAACATCCATGCAAACCAGGCCATAAACGCCCGACATTCTAATGCTATACTCGAATGCTAGACTATAAGGTGTATCAAGAGACGGTTAATTATAGACTCTTCGCCTTTATCCCTGAGGTGACCACGAGCTCTTCTTTGCTTTCCTCCCCGGATTCCTCGCCATCAAAGTTGCCTTCAGCGTCTGGATTTTTCCTCGCTTTGGACACCCTTCGCTGCCAAGCCAAGAGCACAGGCAAAAAGCGCCATAGATCGAACTGAGGCCACAAAACGTCGAGGAAAACGATCTCCGTGTTCTGATGGCATTGCCAGAGCATGAAATCACTAAGGCGTTCTACCCCGGATGTGCGAACGAGTAGGTCAAGGGGAGGGCAGTCGCGCGTAAGTAAGTGGTCTGTTAGAGTTTGGCGTGTGATTGTTTCCGGGGATTTGAACACCGGAGGTTCATCCTCATCCGCATTTTGAGCTTTCGTGGTCTGTTCGGGCACATGGAGTGTAGCGGTGGATGAAAGGGCAGACTCTGAGTGGTAGGGCTTAGTTTGGCCTTTAAGCATTGGGACTTCTTCTTCCCCCAGTGTGGATGCCTCTGATACGGATTCAACCTCCGCACTTGAATCGTCCAACTTTCCAATCGTCGCCCGCGAACGGATGTTTTGTGCGATATGGTCTTCGGAGAACGGTGTTCGTTGAAGAGAGGGCGACGAACGAGTCGATCGTAGCGGCTTACTGTATTCCGTTACCGTGTCTCGGATCGCCCCGGTGATTTCGTCACGCGACGTGTAGGGGAAGCAGATGTTTAGAACACGGTCGCCGTTGTTCTTCGTTAAATCGACGGCACGATTCACTGCAGCAAGCACGTCGGGTCGTAGCAAATCTAATCGGCCAAGTACCCTAACCTTCGCCCCGTAGCGGTCGAGGATTTCGCCATGCTGAGCCATCTGCGATAACTTGACCCTGGCCATTTCCATCAAAGCATCCACCTCGAATTTTGAGCGTTTGAAGTTTTCAATGCTGAAAGCGTAGATGGTTACGACCTGTACTCCGGCCCGGTAGCATACCTCAAGAATCTAGTGCCACCAAGCCAGTAATTAGTGTCGAGCTCAGAACACAGTATATCGGACGTGCGCGTGAAAACAGAAGCCGAATGGTGCTCTTCGGATGGCCATCTCTTGTGTAAACATCATATGAGACTCACCCGTGCTAACGCCTCGAAACCTAGGTTGTGACCTTCTACCGTCTCGATCCCGTGTGATCGGGCAAATCTCCGATTTCCATCCATTATGAAAGCAATATGCCGTGGAACTGGCCCCTGTCGAAGTGCTCCAACCAGCAACTCCCGGAGCTTGGAGATCGCAAACTCGATTGGCGGCGACGCAAGGAACCAATTCCGAAGTTTCGAGAGGTGCATTGAGGTCGCCATGGTATATATCGTTCCGTGGAACAGCGATAATAAGGGAACGGAATATATAACCTTTGAAACCGTGAATTTAACGTGAAGAGGTGCGGAGTGTCGAAGTGGCTGTCTGTCGGTGGCGGGTCAAAAACAAAAAAAAAAAAAAAACTCCGAGCGATGCAAGGACGAAGAAATCCACGCGGACGGAGAGACACGATCTCTGACGGAAGGTTTCATGCAAACTAATAACAGGTGGCCAGAAAGAGTCTGCGAGAGAGAACTCAGCTTGGGGTCGCAGTTGCCGATGGCCCGCCAGGCTACACTGTTTTTTTCTGTGACGATTTGCCCAGGAAGGAGGAGCTTGGAGGGCGGCGCGATGGCATACCAGAAGGAGACAGAAAGACCCGCATCCAGCTGGCACTCGAGTCCAGCACCTGGAGGGGTCAGCCAGGTTAATAATTGAAGCGATGATATCGGCACAGCGAAAGTCGGGCCATCTTCATCGTTCCAGATGGTCAATGGGAGCGGGTCGGGAATCTGGCCCACGTGCAAGCTTGTCATCTTTGACTATGGTCCGAGGCTCTCTTCTCCATTCTTTCGACAAGATCAGGATTGAACAAGATAACAGTGCGGGGAGCTCCAGACTAACATGAATCACAACAGCTGAGTCCGAACCTCGCGTACCTATTCATCTGCCCGTGCTGGGCCCAGGTAACGTCCACTCTTACAGTCATCCAATTTGTTGGGGTTTTTCATTCCATACTAGATACATGATGTGAAGACACAAGTCTGGGAAGAAACCTTAGAAAGAAAACGCCAAACTCCGCCGCTGTCATTGTAGGCAGTCCGGCCATCCAATGGCCTGATTCAAGCTAGGAATATTCTGCTATATATCCTTCCGGCTCTCTTCACTGGGTGGCGTCCCAGGTCCTGAGCTGGCCATGTCCCAGCTACTATTATCCTCACTTTGCCGACGCCGTTGTTCACCCCGTTCTCGCATCGCGTCGCGGATCTTGAAACTAACTTCTTCATAGCCACCTTTGGACGTCAACTGGCTGAGAGGCTTCAGCTTTAACTGCTGTCCCGACGTGCCCGGCAAACCACCAAACGAACTGGAACGGCTGTGGCTGTGGCTGCGGCTGCGATTCCGGCTAGAAGGTCGAGTTGAGAAAAACCCAAAGTTCGCGAGGTTATGGAAAGACTCGTTTCGAGGAAGTGGTTCTTGGGTAGCAGAACCCTCATCGAAGTTTACGGTGCTCGCCCTTCTAATCTCAACAACCGGTACCTCTTCGTTCTCCAGATTCGCAGGCTGTCGGTTGAGCTCACGGAAGGGATCTGTCATGATCTTGGTGGTGTCGATGTCTGGGAACAACTCAGGACCGAGTGTGTCTATAGCGTGCGTGACCTGCTCGGCAAGGGCCGCGCGGCGCTTGCGGAGTTTCACCAACGTGTTGGCGGACCACGGATTGAGTGACAGAAGTAAGGGTCGCAGAGATTTCACGATATCCATGCCAACCTCGCCGATACGTAGCGCTGCGAATGTAATCGTTGGAAACAGGATCATGCCAATTGGGGCAAATGTCCACAGTGGTACGCCGGCGGGAACGATTCCGTTGATGCGGTTGTGGTAGGCCCAATAGGTAAAGGCCACAGTATAAAATGCGTACAGCGCAGGGGCGAATGCAAGAGCAACGAGAAGCTTCCAAGTCGCCATCACGTCACGACCTTGAAGCTTGACTGTTGAAGCAGCGAGTGCTTCCTTTGATTTCTTCTTTGAAATGAGTTTGGTCGCGGTGAAAACCGGGGCAAACAGAAGAAGCCCAGGTAAAGTTCCAAGAGTGAGGAGTGCTAATTTCCCCAAGCGATAGAGCAGTGTGGCAATTACTTGGATAGACGAGAATTTCGCATAGTCGACCTGGTGGTCACGAACCCCTAAAAGGCGCAGCTCCTTGTTATAGTCTGCGATGGACTTTCTCAGGCTCACAATCCGTGGGTCGTCTTTAAAATGCGAGTACCCTTTGACGAGACGTCGGTTCAGCTCAACCACCATCGGAAGCGGGAGTTTCTTCCCCTTCTTGTTGTTGTACAACCGCCGCGCAGCTTGGATGACCTGCAGTTGCTCATCTGTGTTAGTCTTGGTTACGTTAGGAATCGTGAAACTAACCATCAGGGTCTCGTAGTCAGGGCTCGTTACTGTCACCGCCACAAGACTTTGGTATATCAAATCTAGTAAGGCACCAACAGCCCCTCTTCTATCTCCATTTTTATACTTGTCTACTAACTCCCTAGGAACTTCTAAGGGATTCCCGAATTCGATCACCGCCCTCGAACGGAACTTGTGAGCATGGAAGTAGTTCATGCCACAGGGTACGATTGTCAAGCCGCAGTCCGGATTCTCGGCTAATGTGCCAAGAGCCATGAGAGCCACGCCAGCTAAGATCTAGATTAGCCACGTTTGTGTTGAGTATACGGGGGAACATTACGTTTCAAGGGAAGCAAATCCGGGCGATCGTGGCTGCCTCCTTCTGGGAAAATGCCAACACAGCCACCCGCGAGAAGTCTTCCGAAGACCGCATCATACACTGCGCTCTGGTCCACATGGGGTGCCACTTTATACTTGGAGCCGTTGAAGCCCTCGCGATCCTTGTCTGACAGGTCTCCGGCGAATTTTCCATCATCTGTAATGTCCTTGCGACCCGTCAACTGGAAGAGCGCATCCTTGTGTGTAAAGGGTTTCTTCAAAATAAGTTCTTCCGGACCTCGAATCTCGGCGATGCTTCCGCTGTGCGAAGTCCCGTTGATAGTCGGGAGCGCGATCGTGCCGTCCTTTTCGAAACCCGGGCCCTCGAAATTGGTTCCCACACCGCGCAGGAGAGTAGGCTCGTTGACAGGGTCGGGAAGGTATACGGTGCCTTGGCCGAGTTTCAACATGTCCATTGCTCTGGCCACAGGCACAGTTCCAATATTCCTGGCCAAGAATCCGATGAACTTGCGCCGAAACGATTTCTCTGCAATCAAGAACGAGATCCGACGATGCGCCTCAGTGCGCAGGACACGCATAAGAACTAATGAGTCGACGAACTACAATAGTAGAGCGATCGTAAGTATCTCCGCCAAGTAGACAAGATTATGAGCATGTGTTGAAGAGCATCACTCTACCTGATTAGCATGGGGAGCTGCCACAATGATCATTGGCCCCCTTCGTGGAATCTTCCATGAACCACGCGGGTGGACCTCCCTGAAAAAGAGGTCTATGAGAACCGAAAATGTCCAGAGCACAAGATCATATAACCAGCCGATTAACGGCGGAATATACGGCTTCCTTGCCATGACGTCAAGTGAGACAACGAAGTAAATCTCAGCGCCGCGATGAATTAGAGGACAAGTAGAGGAGCAGAAGAAAGCTCAACCAGGAGAACTCGTCAGTGACTTGCTGGCGTTGGCTTTTTGGGTTAATTCCCACTCCTGGAAGTGGCACCTTGGATCAGAGGTCGACGAGAACACATGTCCTGCGACCGTAAACAGCTCAGTTAAAGCTGAAAAGCGAAAGCCGAGAGAAATCAGGGTTGGACTTTGACCTCTAGACCGCAAGAATGCTCTGTTTCGTGCAGCAGGAGGTGTTTTCCTCGACAGCTCTCAGGGATGGCAGTAGCGCATGTGACGTGACAGTGCTTGGGTTCAACAAGACCGAGTCTTGATTGCGACAGGAGGTAATTTTTCTCTTTGGTGGGGTGAGCGTTGTGGTAATACCAATACCGCTCGACTGAGATAGAGATGAAGCTAAGCTCATCACCGTGGACGACGTCTTAAATCCCTACTCGAGATTATAATACTAATTGCGAAGACCTAATACTATTTTCCATCTTTCTTCCTCGTGATAAAAAGCTTTGATTCAATCCACCGCACGTCTGCCCTTGGGTCGATCTTTCAATACCACCACAACGGCGCCAGGCTGACAGTATCACGAAAATAAAGTTTCAACGTCAGTGGGGTACTCAGAATGGAACTCTGGAGAATTTCGAGGAACAGCGCCAGACTGCGAATCACTCGAAGTTCAAGACAGTATGCTTTCATCAAGGCCACCACTTCCCCAACATCGCTCAGGTATTCTCGGCGAGTACTCGATGCATCATAAGCCTTGATATCATGGGATCGAAACACAAGCTCTCGTCCTTTCCGATACACACTGATCGCCAACTAAGATTGTCGGGTGTGCTTCTCCGGTGCGGCCGACCTCTTTGTGGAATCGGCGGCTAGACTTGAAGGAACCACCTGATCGGATGCGCCGGAATGGTATCAAAAGGCACCTCCAATTGACTGGACGAATTGGGGGAGATCATGCCGTTCTCTACAATCATGAGAGGCTCTTGGGGACTCTCGCCTGATCACACAGAGCTAGGCACCCGGAATACTCGCACTGATACTTGGTGGAATGATGCATGGGCCATCAATGGAGGGCCCTGACTTGCTTCGGGCAAACAGCAAGTCATCCAATACATTCTAGGTCTTGCTTGAGCTAGATCTTATGCAAAATAAACAGTAGTGACATTTTTGTAAGGTAATCCATAAAAACCTCGGACCCAAACCCGCTGCATGGCATGATGAGACGATGTGGAACGGTGACGCCTGACGAACTTTGATGATGGGAAATTGTTTTTTTAAGTGCTGATGGGATATCCACCAGAGCAAATTGATATTGGCCTCTGACCAGTTTTAACAGTGGTGAAACATGCACAACTCCTTCCCACCAGGATGGGATTTGCCCTGTTTGTCTCGGCAACCAGTGGAAAGCTCTGCGCAAATTGAATGCTGGGAGTGGGAGGGAATCTGCGACCGGTCGATGGAAATGTCCTCCGCGAATAAACCTTCCAAACTTGAAGCTTGCCTTAGGCATGGCCTATTTGCAGCAGCTGGACAGCAATTGACGACCCTTGTTGTCATTACGTATGCGGAACGCTAAAGCGGCGCCTTAAATACCGCGGGGAAGCTCCTGAAGCGCCGCGAGTCTGCTGGAACTACTCCTGCGAAGCGTTGATTCTCTCCAAAACAACCTCGAAGCGCAACAGAGTCAAGAACAGGAACAAGTCAAAGCGTCCGGATCCTCGAATCATCGAAACCAGCCGAACAGTCGGCCCGTTCCAGACCGTCATTAGCCCATTTGCTATCGCAATCAACACTCCACCCCGCTTAGCGTCTCACCCGTATTCCCCCAGGTACTACTCCCGATACCTCAAGTCCCTCCTATCCTGCTTTCGTCGGACGTCACTGGCACTCTGGCTTCCTTTGCAGAAAAGATGTCGATCAAGTACGTGGATGAGCCCCACTTCCTGGTAACTTTTGACCTCGGCCCTACACTTTACCTTCAACACAAGCAAAGTCCTGTTGACCTTAAACCAAGGACATTAGAATTCTTTTCATTTCCCTCTTTTCGTGCAGGCGCCTAGAATTTGCTAACTGATATATTAGCTGGGTAATGCTTGACCAGCGCAAAGGCTTTGTTCATCTTCCGAATGAACGCTTGATCTACACCTCTCCCCCCCGCACAAGCTTTGGCCTGCAACCGCTCCCGTCATATACTGGCAGAGACTCTTTGTCACTACAGAGCAGTGCTGGTCAGGTCTATCTGACCAACCAACGGGTAATTCTCTCTTTTATTCGACGATCATCTGTTTCCTGTGAGAGGAGGGCCCCCGCTAACAGTGAAGGATGTAGGTCGTCTACATCCCTGCTCAACGAACAGCTGAGTTGGAATCATTTTCATCTCCCATTCTCAATTTACATGATTCCTACGTATCTTCCCCCTTTTTCGGGCCGAATGCGTGGAACGCAGTTGTCCAGCCAGTGCCTGGCGGCGGCATCCCACCGTCGCTGCCTGCCGTTCATCTGAAGGTGACCTTCAAAGAAGGCGGGGCGTTTGATTTTCACACTCAGTTCGAAAGGATCAAAGAACGCCTCCAGCAAGCCGTTGATATTGCCCGGGAAAGTAGTGGCCGAAGCGCTGGTGATGTTGACATGTCCAACGTCCATCTAGAACAACTCCCGGCTTATTCTGGCCCGCAAAGTGGCCTAACACCCAACAGCGGCAGTAACGAAGCTCCAAATTCTCGACGGAGTCCTTCGGTGAGCAGCGCTCAACCGCAAGAACCTCCTCCAGACTACGAACAGGTCCAGCAACAGAGTGTCGCCAACGAACTTGAAGAAAGATTGCGGCGGGCGAGCTAAGGAGAAGAAGCCTCTGATCTTTGATTTTCTCCAATTTCCTTCTGCAGCTGAGCGTTCTGAATCTTCACTTGAGTCCTGTTCCTTGTAGACTACCGTGACAAAACGACGACCTTCAAGATCTCTCCCCCGCCAACTCAGAATTCAATATTTCTCGAGTTACAACGACTTCAGATTAGTATCCAAATCCTTGATAGTTTTGAATGGAGAAGTGGAAAAGAGGAACCTTGGATGGCAAAAGCGTCGACCAATCACGTGCGCGATAATTGCCCAGTCGCCGGTGGCCGGGGTGTTCCGATTTTCCCTGGACAGCTTCGTGAAAACCACCAAACCTCATCAATCTCGCTCGCTACCGTCCAACGCAACCCTCACCCGTCAACCCTGGACCTTCGGCCTTCCAGTCTCATCAATTGACACCTTAAGACGGTTCAGGATGGGTTTTACCGACTATTTTTCCGACGTTATCTCCTCCTGGCTGCCCGAGGCTCTGGCTGAGGCCCCGGCCCAAGAAACCGAGGAGACCAGCGCGCCGGAGGCCGAGCTCGAGGTAAAGGCCGACGAGACGTCTAGCGAGGAGAGCACCGAGAAGAGCGAGGACTCCGCTGAGGATACCCCTGAGGAGAGCTCTGAGGAGGGAGAGGAAGAAGCGGAAGAAGAAGAGGAAGAGGAAGAGGAAGAGGAGCCTGAGGACATCAAGCCCAAGTTGGAAGAGGGTGAGTATTTTGCTCAAGTTCTCTTCTGTTTTGCTTCTCTCCGTTGCCTGCTCTCTTTGCCTCTGGATCCGCCGTTTGACTCAGCAACGGATACACAATCGCGGTCCACGAGCCATTGATGCTAGAGAACCTTCTCCGTCTCCGATCCAGCTCCTGTCTTTCGAGATTACTAACTCTACTTCTTGTTAGAATGCGCAAACTCCGCCCAGTGTGGTCCCTACAAGCACCACTACGATGAGTGCGTTGAGCGTGTCACCCAGCAGCAGGAGGACCCGGACTACAAGGGTGCCAAGGAAGACTGCGTTGAGGAATGTAAGTACAATTGCGCCGGGCCAGCGCGACTTGATGGCAGCCTCCGCATGCATTTCGGATCACCCATAACTTATTCCCGCCTTTCTCGATAGTCTTCCACCTCGCCCACTGCGCTACCCAGTGCGCTGCTCCCAAGCTCTGGAAATCCCTTAAATAGACGAGACACCCCGAAACGATTTCCGACCTTGGTTTCCTTTACCGGATATAACGAGACCCAGCCAACGATATCATCCGGCACGCACTCAATTATAAAAGCAAGTAGTAAATTACTGCGGCTGGGATTGGGATACTGTATCATTTCCTTGTCGAGTTTCACGCTTAGAGATTGAAGGGTGATGGGAAATATATCCTTCAATGCGTATGTACAGATAGCTGGTCTCCGCCTGTTTTGCTATATCTCCTTGTGTTTTAGATGAATGCTACTTCCCTCTAGACTTATACTCTTTGTCTATGCATGTTTTGGATGAGGAGGCTCCAATAGGCCCAGTGCAGATCTGAACCCCGACGGGCCTTGACCTCGAACCTCTGACTGGTATTATCTCGGGCAGCCACTTCTCTCACCCACTGTTGTAGACCCCGTTAACACCCCGAGGCATAGGCCATGGCGGCAGGCACGACACCGGAATCCAAGTTAAAGTCGCTCTTTCCCTACACTGCTAGTCCTAGTAGCTATGAGGAAGGAGCTACCTGGAACCTGGAACCCGGGGAGCGGGCTGTATTTTTCAGCCTAACAGTGCAGAGCATTAGCGTCATTACGGGAAAAGAACCATACCGAGACACACCGACCGGAGCATACATGGAAGACACCATTCTGACTCTTGAGCAAGTGCCACTGTTTTGGGATTAAACGTACACAACCATACCGTATTTACGAGAACTCAAAAGGTCACTGGAACCGATTGGGTGGATCCCTTGGTAAGCTTCAATATCACCAATCCTGCGCGACTCGAATGGGACATACATATTTGTATAGCCTCTCCGAGGCGGATTTTCTTCGTGGCTCATGCTCTCGCTGTCAAGGGGCTGCTCCCCACCCCACCTTGAATGACATCGTCAGGGGTTGACTCCGAGTTCAGAGAAAATATTTGCTAGTGAGCATTATAGGAGCTAATAAGGTCTCCGGCTGTATACGACAGCCTCTCTTCAAGCTCCTAGACATACTTCGGAGGGCCCAGATAGAGGCAAACATTCTGTGCTTTAGGCTATTTTTGTGGACCGAATACTCCTGGCTGTACTCTGGTGTCCTAAAATGTACGCCATCTGAAACCCACTAGCCGCGCATCCGCAAAGACAAGGACGTGGCGGGGATCCCTGACTCCCAATAAAGGGCGCAACGGTCCTTGTGATGGCCTGCGCATCATGTCCGCATTTGACAGCCAATTAGTTGAGCTGACGATGGCAAAAGATTTCCATGCGTGAATGCGAGAATATTTATCTTCATTTCGTTATCAAGATTTGGCTATACAAGTCTAATCGTAGGAAATTCTATCGTATAATCGTGGAAGACGTACCCTTGGAGGGAGGGGAGGGCGAGACGGAAAATACGGTAAGTTCCGCCATCAAAAGGACGTGGAGGCGCGATAAGTTCCCAGAAACACAATCAGGATTGACATGGAGAGTTCATCGCAGGCTCAGGAAAGCAAGACAAGGGTTATGAGGCCCTTGTCGTAGAATAGCTATATTCATTCACCTTATCCAAGGTTGTTCGTAGCTGGTCAGAGAATAGTGCCAAACCTATACCGAGGAAAAGAGCAAAGATTGTAATCAGCAACTTGTTCCATGCAAACCGACGGGATCTGGAAGGAAACAATGAGGAGGCAATTAATTGGGTTATAAAACAGGGAGCAACTTACCCGAAAGCCTGCTTAATGCTTCGCACATAGTAGAGTTCCCAGTTTTGTTTTGTCACATCTTCCTGGCCGACTGGAACCCCTGTCCAAGTTACGCGCATTTGAGTGACACCGTCAAGGTCGTTCTGGTCAAAGTTGATTTCGAGAGTACTGAAATGACCGGCGGGCCACTGAGCCAAACGCCACTTCTGAACCAGCAGCTTAGGCGACTCGAGCTTGACGAATTCTCCAGTGACATTACCGTCGAAAATCGAGAATTTTCCCCCGGTTTGTGCGCCGTCAAATTGTCGAGGTGCTCCGCGAGTGAAAACAGCAATGCGCTGAGGGTCCGTGAAAGTTGTAAATAATTCTTCCGCGGTGGTGCGGAACTCATCTGAAGCGGTCACTGTAGCGGTATTGACAGAGACCTTATTGGTGGTGGTAGTGGAGGCGGGTTTGGGAGTAGAGCTCTCTTTGGCGACGTTTTGAGGGTGGTACGCCGGCTTCGCGAAGCCGCTAGAAGGGTTCTCACCGGGAGCATGTTGGATATCCTTCCCATGCTCGGAGATCAAAGCAGGACCAAATTTTGCCAGGCATTTCCTGATCTGTGGAACAAGCTTGGAGCGCACAAGATCCTTCACGGGCTGTTTGGCGGAAGTATCGGAGTAATTCTCGATTTCGAACTATTACGCAAGGTATCTCCTTAGCCCAAAGAACGTAAATCTCGGGTTCAAGTAGGGAACATACGACATACTCATCTTCCTCTGTATCGTGGGCTACCTCAGGAATTGTGATAGTGCCACTAACAGCCTCCTCGTCCTTGGTCTTACCTAGAGTGCGGCTTAGTTGCGATTCAAAAGTTTTCGGATCCAGCTTCGAACATACCTTCGTACTCCAGTTGCAGCTTCACATCGAACAAAGTGATGACTTTGCCTTTCCTTTGGCTGACGTCTACGTCGCCATCCATGGTCAGTAAGCTTGACACTTGTGCGGTGACGCCATCCTCTTCGACGGCAAGTGTCTTGAGATTCTCCGTAAGGTATTCCTTGGCCCAGGCAGAGACATCCTTGTTGACCCAATGCCAGTTGTTAGGGTTGTGGAGAACCATGATGGCGGTAACTTTTGGACTAGTTTATATTTCTAGAGATAGCACCCTGCTGCGAAATTGACAGCCACCCGGGAATGTCAAGTAAATGGATTTGGGTTATGTTGAACGCTATGGGGTTCTGCTAAGCGATGCCAGAATTAGTATTGGCTCCATCGACGCACGTCCGTGAAGGAAAGAAGGTTAAAAATTTCAGGATCCGGGTAGCGTTCCCAGACCAGTAAGCTGATCAGCAATGAAGATGGACACGAGTGTCTAACTTCCTCTGACTGGTGCCAGCTAGTTGTCTCATCACAAAAAGGCAGAATGTGGGTGCAATTGGAGGGGGAGAAAAGAAGAAAAATTCAAGGCCACTTACAGTTCTGACAGGGACGTCCAGATACGAAGATGCTGTAATCAAAGTAGATCAACCCCAAAGTCTCCTCGTTGTAAAAGCCGGGGAAGGTAGAGTGAAGTACCGTCGAGGAAAGGAATTGTGGATTTATAAAATCGCGCTATGTCCCCGGCAATTGTCAAGTTGAAGTGAGAGAGATTTGCAAGGAAAGCTCTAGAAGGGTATAATGAGTCATGTGATATATCTGTGCTTAGTCACTAGATTATTCGAATCAGGACTAGCGGGGTTTGGGTCGACAACATGTTCTAACCTCGAGGCACCCTTCGCCATGAGCTCGTAACATCATATCAATACATTGCGTAGTAACGAATGAACACGGGTATCTCGTTGAAAATCACAAAATCAAGATAAACCGTGCGAAATGTGAATCATTTCTCATCAAACTTCTTGAGGCCGGGTCAAGTCTGCTCCAACTGCTCCAAATCTTCCCACCCATCCTCTCGCTCCAGCTGATCCCTCACTCTCTGTCGCAAAGCCTGGATCTGACTCCCCAGTGCCTCGGCCCACTGCCCTTCGACCGTAGCAACCTTGTCCTTCAGGTCGTTTGTTAGCGAACGTTCCTCGCTCGCACGGCTATCCCGCATCTCCGTAGCCACCGCGTCCTCAGGCTCGCCACGGCGAATTCGCTCCGTCTCCATGAGTTTGCAATTCGCCCGCATGACGGCCGATTTCACTTCATGTAGCAAACAGAGGAGGTTAATCTGGGATTCAATGTACTGATAGCTTGATTTTTCGGCGTGCGAGACCAGAGTGTAAAGATATTGCAATGGATGTTCGTGGTAGCTAGGATTCTCTTTGTATTCATTAGAGGGGATTTGGATCTGGAAGCCGCTCATGTTCTCGGGTAGTTGTTGAACGAGAGTAAGAAGGGAAGGAGCAATATCCCAAAATGCGGAAAGCTGCATTTCCACTCCTCGCACGACATTTTCCTCGATGACTTCCTGGAAGGATTCGAGGCGAGACAGGGCATTCGCTTCGTAAATTGCGCGGCGATCAAGTGCGTCACGAATGAAGAAGTCCGTTGTGCTGCGGATTTTGTCCTCGATTTTTTTCTGCTTGTAGGGCAGGATGACGACGGCCTTGTACTTCTCGTCGCGGTCACTAATGAGATCATACATTTCTCGGTGTAGCTGCTCCCGAGCTTCGAAGAGCCACTTGAGCTGGGTGAGTTTTTCGAGTAGTTCGGGCTTCTCGTCGCCTTCTTCTTGCGTCTGGTCGGGCGTTTCGTGCTGCGCGTCGTCAAAGAGCCTGCTGCGGAGTTCGTCGATGCAAACAGTTGCTCGGTCGATCCGGTCGGTCAGGATTGCCTGTATGGGTTTGAGGACAGATTCTTGGTATGTGTCGAGGACACGTTTTGTTAGAGCTTGCTCGCGCTTATATTCGTCTTCGATGAGGGCGGCTTCTGCTTCAGCAGCTTCAGCGAAGCTGATGCTGCCGTCTTGAATCTGGCTTTGGATGTTCGTCTTGAATTGGCGTCGGTGTTCTTTGACACGCTCGTGGTGGTCGTTCCATAGGGCTTCCGTGTCAGAGGCATGTCGTTGCCTGGTGGATTTGATTTCGGAATGGTCACTAATTGATCGGACTACGGTTCGATACGTTACAAGGTCTGGGTGGCTATTGTTAACGGCCGGATAGTGTCGGGGATAAGGAGGTGGAAGTGTAATGAGCCTCGAGACATCCATTTTCCTTGGCTCGGTAGAAGCGCTGTTGCTGCTCAGACTAGTTGGTGCAGGATACCCTGGAAGAGCTTGATCCTCGTGCCATCCGACTTTCTCAGGCGGATATTCGTCTGGGCCGTATTCCGCATAGTGGTTGAACTGATCGAAGGAACTGTCCACAGTTCCGTTACCAGTAGAGCCTTGGCTTCGGAGTCCGAGGGGCAGTCCCATGTATTTGGACTCGCGCTTCGATCGCTGAACTCTGCGTTCGCCCCCCTCGCTACCTGACCCCGTTCTGGATTCCCACCAGCGGCTTGGTGCACGCCCTCTGGAGCTCATCTCATCATTACTGATACCAAGACTGGCTATGGGCGAGAGGCAAGGTTTGTAGTTATTCCAAGACGACTCCCCACGGCTCTGGGGTATATCTAGTTTAGGCGCTTTGAACGACCGTCTGTTCAGGGGCGCTGGAGCCGGCTTCGGTGGTAATTGGAAGAGTCGTTGTTGGATAGGTTCCGAGCTGAAGGAGCCGGACTCGAAAATCTTAGCATATCGCTCACGGCGAATCTGAGATTCAGTGATCATAAATTCGGTGAAAAGCCGTAGGGCTTCCTGTTCATCCGTAGCGCTGGCCTCTTTTTCGATGAATTCCTTATGCCTTTTCGTCGCACTCTGGATGAGCTCAGTGTCCTGCTTGACAACTGAATCAAGCGACTGTCCGCTATGGTTTGAGAGTCGTCGCGGTTGCAAAGTCGGCGAACTCACCGCGTCATTGGGTAAATGGAGGATATGCGAGAGCGGGCGTTCGTCCCTGCGGCTAAGTCCTGAAGATGGCCGGGAGTCTTGTCCTGATTGCAGCGGAGGGGTCGGGAGGGCTTTTGGAGGGAGTGCCTGCGATGAGCTTTTCGCGTAAGCGAATGCATGCTCTGCATTCGGTGAAAAAGGTGGCGTTTGCGCATATCGGTGCGATGGTGGTCCAAGTGGGCTCGGCTCAGCTCGTGGGGTAGAGAATGGTGATCGGTTTGACGAGAATAAGCTCGTCGAAGACGCCCGAGATTGTGAAGTAGGCATATCCGAAGTGACGCTGTGGTTGCTACGCGGTGTATACCCCGTCACAGCACCAGGACGGGGGTGCTCGGTGTCATGCTGGTCTTCAAGGACAAGGTTGGACGGTTTTACTTGACCCAGTGCATCGGCCCACGGGTTCGTGCTATTCGACACTGCGCTATAATCGTCCAAAAATTGGCTTTCTCTGTTCCTGCGCTCAATCCTCCTTTCCCGGATTCCCTTGGCGCTGGTGTCCCGAACCGCTGGGCTGCGAAAAAGTCCCCCGCCACTGGCAGGATTTCGAGACGAATGAGAAGGCTCGTTTGATCCAGAGCCACTAATATCTTGAGAGATTGCCGGGCTTGATGTGTCAATGTTGAGTGGCGTTTTGTCCCTACTCCGCGCGGTGTTAGTGGGACCTTCATCCACCCATCCTGCTGGTGTCGGCGGGATACTACCCAGCCCGGTCCCTAGGGATGGTGGCTGGCGCGATAATCCCTGCGAGCTGCGAGACGATGATGTGTCGCCTAATCCATTTACGCTCTGCGATCGTGGGCCGGGCGGGGGTCCTGGAGGAGGCGGCGGGAGAGGCATGCCTGGCTCCCAGGCTGGCCCCTGTGGTGATTGGCTTCTCGACTGACTTGCGGCCCTTGATGTGCTTGCACTGCCAACAATAGGGCCAGCAGACACAGCCCGCCTCGAACTCGGAGGACGGCCAAATTCATCACGTTGTACAATACTTGAGTGACTATAGCCATTCACATGGGAATGCTGTAGGTTATCCTCCGAAACCATAATATAAGCTTGTTGTCCGCTATTATACGAGGCTTGATCGTGGTATACATCGACGCGGTTGTGGGAGGATGACCTGGAAGATGGAGCTCCAGGTGGTAAAGGGGGAGGTGGAGGAAGCGAAACCTGTCTGTTGTGGCCAACCTCCCCACGGGAGGCCGAAATAGGACGAGTACGATGGGTTGATTGTTGCCGAGCTGCTGCTGAATAGGGAGACGCGGTGTTGGGAGACGCGGAGTCGAGAACCGGCGTATTATGGATTGCGAGATCGGCCTGCTGTTGCTGGCTCGGCAGAGAATACGGCGGAGGTGGCGGTGACAGTTCTGAATGATAATTTTGTTAAATCTACTCTGGCAAACGGAGCAACATATTCCCATCCGCCCAGCAAAGGGGGACGCAAGAACATCAAGGTCACGGCCGTCACAGAGGCCTCCCACGAAGCGTACTAACCTGACTGCGGCGCTCGTTGGTGCGGGACGATTCGAAGTATATTTCCCGACGATGCATATGCCGACTGGCCCGCATTCATAGGACTATTATTGAGCGGGCCCCAGTCCTGGGGATTGTAAGGGACACTGTACTGTCGAGACGCCATTGGGGACGACCCTGGAGCTGCACTAGTAGCAGAGTTCACAGCAGGGGACTGAGTAAACGGGCTAGATAAGGAGGTTGTTGAAAGAGGCGTTGCCGCGTAGCCTGCCCCGAGTCCGACACCGAGTCCCTGGAGCTGATGATTGTTGAAGGCGGTGGTTAGCGGAGGCGGTTGGATGGCATATTCGCGACGACCAGGAGAGGGTTGACCGCTTGTGGCAGTCCGTGGTGTTGGCCAGCCGGTGTTAGCTGTATATGGGCTGGACGACGGGTCGCCGCCAGTGTTGCTTGAGGACCGCCAGCTACCGACAGCCTCGAATCAGTCTCAGATTCTTTGGAAAAAAGAACAAAGAATGAGGGGAGGGGAGGGACGGCGCGCACTTATTCATCCTGGTGCAGTCAGGAGCCAACCAGACACGGAGCCATGATGATTATCCACGCAACGAAAAGGGGAAGAAGACGGAGTCGAGCAGGGACCAAAGAACACGAGCCTTGCAACAGGCGACAGGACAGGTCTGTTCGAAGAGATGCGAGCGCAAGACAAAGAGCAAAGAGCTCCAATAATGATTCTCAGGCCAACCAGGTGTGGAGGCGGCTTGCCTCTTGTTGGAACTTGGGTCCAAGAGCCCTGGAGAGATAAAAATAACACAACCTCAGTCAAGTTTGGGTCATGAACGTGGCTGCAGAATCCGGAGCGGAGTCTTTTCTGGCTGACGATGCGCCATCGCATGCAGCCTTGGACATTTCATCACAGACGGCGTGGTGTGGGCGCTTAAGGCCTGGATTGGCGTCTTCTCAGAGGCCAGACAGCCTCCTCTCTCCACGCCTCCCAGCAAACCAGCGTTGAGATCACAGTCGCCCTTGTCGAACTTGTGAAAGGATTTCCTGAGCTAGACCAAAGTCGCCGTAGCGCAGGATGGCCAGTTGTCCCATTGGGTTGGATGATCTTCGAAGAAAAGCATTCTTGAGGGGATCAAGCCAAAGATTCCACAGCCGCGGACGACACAATCTGAGCTTTTCAGACGCAGGACGGGGCAAACAAAGACCTTCAAATTTCTTGTCTCACCGCAAGCTCAGGCTAATGCACTTTCTACAACCCCGCCTTGGTTATTTCAACTACCAACACAAATATCCAAAGATGATTTCGATTTGTTTCTATGATATTGGAAGAAAAAATGAACTAATCTGGGTGCTCGCACATGAAGATGCGGTTGGTTTCGAGGAACTGAAAGCACATTAGTCTCTGACCAATGACCAAACAAACAACAGCAAGGCGCCAGATCGAATCAAAAGTAATTTCAGATGCATGCCCTGTCACAGGCGGTGGTCATCAAGAAAGACATATGTTGACCGTCGTGATTAAATTATAGTAAATCATCATGTAAACGAAGAAGTAAAAGGAAAAGGAGAGAATACTCACACAGTGTCCAAAGCTGCATATCGTGGAGCTGCCAGGTAAGCTATTCTGCGAACTGGGAGCCGTCAGTATTCAAGACAGCCTCAGGTCGGCGAGGAATAACAATATGGCGGCTGATCAGTCACGACAATTGTCTTCTTAGTTGGCAATGCCAACTTGGACATATGCTTGTCTTTTTTCACGTCGAATCATCACTACAGGAGATAAGGGGATGAGGATGATCAAGACATACATGTTCCAGTTGCTTCAAGCTGAATGCATTGTCTTATCTCATAGCTATGCTTCATGAATAGTTAGCAACACTTCCACAGCGTGATTTAGGAGTGTGTCTTGAAGATTTCAGGTCAGGAAAGCATGAATGGTAAAAAAGGATGTTGTCTGCATCGAAAACTCGAATAAGACTCGTCATCTAGAAATCATCATTGGAAAAGGGGGGAAACAGGAGCTGGGAGATGTACCTAGGAGTGCTATCGAATATGGAATCAGGCCCATTTCGACTCTAGTTCCGGTATTAGCCTCATGCAAAGAATGCGTTCAGCAGAACATATGATTCAGGCAAAGATCTCAGTGGGCGAGGTTTTCTAGGCCTGCCGCAAAAATGGCTTATCCATCAGGACCGGACGTTTTGTCTAACGCCGTCGGAGCCCAGTGCCGCTTCATCTTCAAAAGTATGTATATGAAAGGATCTGCTTGTGACTCTTACCATCGAAAGACGGATATCTGGCATTATGGCCCTAAGACACCCTGCAGTTGTCAGCATTTGTCAAGGATAACCATATCGAAGTACATAGAACGAGATATTTGAGGTCAGAAATAGCCATATGTTATCGTCAGAAACCCGAAGGTCTCAGTCGGTAATTTCCAGCGTATATGAATTAAAAGAAGCATCATTCTAGAGAGGGCGAAAGAAGGAGGAGATAATACGTACAGTTTAAGTCACATTCGAAGGTTGGTCAGGTGCGGCGGCTGGGTGGGTTAGTCCTATTTCTCGAGGTAAGTAAGCTAACGTTGCGCTCCCTAGCAACTCAAGAAACAGGATATTTTTTGAAAAGTATCAGACTGACGTGCAAAGAAGTGAGTTTTCATGCCCGAAAGGGGTCAAAGACTCTAGTTTGAATGGTTCCAGTTATCATCATACAAGAGGGAATGTGGAAAGCAGGAAAAGCGAGAAGAGAATTTCGAAGGCTTACCAAGTAACTGTGTGATGAGAACAGATGACGTTAGTGAAGAATTTTATGGTGATCAAACTGCGTCTGCAGCATCTTGGAGATAAGGTCTGCGTGTCCCAATCATTACAGACACAGCGAAGTTTGACGAGTGTTGGTGGAGGAGAAGAGCTGGGAAGATTTCACGAAGTTTTTTTGGTCTGCTCCGACCGGAGCTAGTTTTACCGAGGCGCTAGTATGAAGCTAGTCTCAATATGGCTAGCATGTAGTTCAACTCGGCTAACCAATAAGGAGCAAAAAAGGCCAGAGCAATGAACCTTCAAGGAGGAATCCCACAAAGCCCGAGTGGTAATCGAATTACTTTTTTCGTGCAAGAAGATAATTTTGATTCTTTTCTAACCTCTGACCTTGCAGTCCCCCGCAGGAATCAATGGAGCAGCCAGCGTGACGAGCCAGTCGAGGGCCACAACCGTGCGATCTCACGATGACTTTGCTGAATCCTTCACTTCCAGAACGAGCACCCACCCAGTCTTCATGTCCGCTGGTCGTAGGTGGCTTGAATGTCCAAGTTCTCGCGTCTGCTCCACACTACATAGAACTAAATTCGCCATACGCCCCGTTCAACGGATCACCACCTTGCCCGCACCCGACATCCCCTCAATCCTTTCGTGCCAATCTGGAATGGCTCTCCCGGAGGGGTATACACCATGATCCATTTACCGAGACTATCCCTTGTCGCCGTGATCCTCCTGCCATCGGTCCCGGGGTTTCCCACGAGGACGTCCTGCGCCGGCACACGCGTGAGATACGTCACATTCCCTCTGTCCGTCATGACCTTCTTGATCCACTGTATCTGACTAGATCGCGGCAACACCAAGTCCGTCAGCCAGTTGTCATTTGGTCCGCTCCCGTCTGATTTGAAAAACCTGGGGATGGCGCTCTGCATGACGGCATTTGCCCCATATGTAACGCCCACTGCGCCTGAGAAGACCTGTTTGATTCTCGGTCAGCGTCGGTCGAGGTTGAGTGGTGTGAAGGTGAGGTTTACAGCTTACCAACTTCCGATGTGAATGTCATCTACGTTGGAAAGTGAAGTGGCTCTTGTTTCTGTCATTGTATCTGTTCTCATAGTGTGGTTCATTGTCGACAACCGGTCGTGTGCGAGCTCCGGGCTTCGACCCCGCAGCATACATATTCTCAATGGGATCCCAGCCACGACAGCAATTCCACCAAGAGATAGCGGAGTTCGGCAAGGAATCAGCGTGGCCAGATTGAGTAGCATCCAAGCCGAGCCATTGTTGGTCCCCCAAAAAGGCGTGTGCAAGCGCGAGCGGCTCTCCACTGAACCATTAGTTGACTGGGTGGATCGTCATCAACGGCCACCATTAGGAGGATGTGTGGTTAGTTGATGATGTTGATGCTATAGCTGCTCGCTCACCAACAAGAATGCCATTTGCCAGGTCGTCATAGACAAATGACCAGTCAATGACTTGGTGATCTGGGACCGCACCACCAATAGCAGAGTCATTCTTGACTGCCGTCTTGTTCTGCCAGTAAGGGATCGAGTCGCCAACAAGGGTCTTTGGGAGATACGGATACCGTTGGCCAATGAACTTTCCAAAGGGGAACACAGTTTGAGCGTTGATGACACTTCTTGAATTATCTGGTACCCGTTAGCCAAGCTGAATTATACTGCTCTCGAAGACCAGCTTCAAATTGCGGCTGAAAACGTACCACTCTCGTGCACATAATTCCCCCATGAGGGAACCATGCAGATCCGGATACCTTTGCTCCACGGCAGGGGATCCTGGCCAACAATATGGGTGACCGGTTCCTCGAGGACATGGAGAGGACCAAGGAAACATTAGAAAACACTGGAGACGAGAATCTGCAAACTCGAAAATAACAAATCCGAACTCGAAACCCTCATGTTATTAACATTCCTGGTACGACGTTCAACCGATCACCATTCCCTCAAAAGTTTGCGTGCACTCCTCACTGTCATCCTCGATTCTCCAACCCCTCTGGTCCTACGGCTACCTGTTATAGCTATAGCTGTTACTCTTCTCTTCTTCAGTGCTATTTAGCCGTCTGCTGGCAGGAGTTTCTTTTTCTGATCTCGTTTCGCTGGTGACTCCACCCTAAGAGACCATCATGTCCGTCCAGCCGCCTGACCGGGAATATTCAATGAATTTTCCCGCCTCAGAGCCGGATTCTCACGCGCGCGGCAAACGCAAAGTCTCGGCCTCACCTGCGAGTTCGACCACCGGCGGATCTGAACCGATCAGACATATGCCGTTAATCTAACACCTCGATAGACTCAAGGGCATTTTTATTGCTTTCCGAAGTCGCTACAGCCCGATTACGCGTCAAGACAGTTGCCATCGGCTATGCAGTGCATAGTGGGATTAATGTGATGTGGCAGTATGTTATTCCCTTCACGTACATCCCTGATAAAGAAAATTGGTGCCGGAAGAACGCTTTTGTTTTGGGCGGGATGTGCCTCTACTGTCTTTTGTACCTGTGGTTCCAGCAGCCAGAAGCGAGCTGCAGGTCTTTTCAGGAATTGGACGGGATGTTTACCAAGGCATTGCGCCCAGGAAGTCCAAGGGCTACAAGACGGATGTGCAGATGAATAATGAGGCTTCTGCGGCTTCTCGAGATGCTTAGACTGTGAATGTAGCTGATAGCTAAAACAATTGAACACGTCAAGTCAAACAATCCCGTTGCCTTTTGCCTCTTTCTCGACGGGGATCGAGGTCTCTATTCCAAGCCTCGAAAGGCTAAGGCTGACCATCAGTTTCTTCCCATGAAGGTCGGATCCTCTGGCGCATCATGTGCCTTGAAAGAAAGGTCTCGACCAAGGACCACTGCAGTTACGGAGTTATCAAATTTGCCTGTCTGGTGACCTTCTTGGAGCCCACTTTGAGTTCCTCGTACTTGGGGACACTGTCGTAATTCTCCCTGTTGATCGCATACTCCAGGACAACCTGACCTTCGAGAAGACTCGTAGCCAACCTCGCAATTCATTGACCCGCAGGAAATAAAAATTCCACCACTGGGCTGACCCTGCACTGTGATCGCGGGAATCTCGGGGCCTTTCGGCTTGAGCAAGAAGAAGAGCCGGGAGCTCTCCCGAAGAGACTTAGCGCGGGGGCGTGACCACGGTTTGCAGCGGGAAACTTTGGCTTATGACGAAAACGCGAGGGCCGCAAGTCAAAGCAAGTCCAATGTCAGTCAAACGCTCCACCTCCTGCTCCAGCTCTGACGTTCTGGCTTATTCACCTGCCTGGTAAAAGATTGCTCCTGCTGGATGCATGGCATGCGCATTTAAATACAATGCCTGCTTCCCGCGGACCTGAGGGGTCCGTGATAAATCCCTCTTGAAACGCTTCTTGTCCTGTAGAGAGACCGTTCGATCTTCCGATTATACTTCGTTCGGAGCCAGATAAAGCACTCACTCCTACCCTTCCCCAGGACTCTGATAGGCCATTCCGGGACTCCTCCGCTGAACCGAGGTCAACCTGTCAAAACCATATAACCTTCTTACCCCGCGAGTCAATCAGCTTCAGTTCTCAATCCAAGCCTCTGAACAGTCATCATGGCTACAAACGGCAATGAGAATGGCGCTGTAGGCCAGGAGAACATCAACACCGACATCGTCACCCTCACAAGGTTCCTCACTGAGGAGCAGGTGAAAGTTCCTGAAGCCACTGGTGACTTCACGTGAGTCTTCTCTGGCTCATAACTGTGCAAGTCACTCGAGCTCATCCGTACAATTCTTGAACCTAGATTACTCTGCCACGCACTTCAATTTGCTTTCAAGTCCATTGCGTACTATATCCGTCGGGCGACATTGATCAACCTAACCGGTCTCGCTGGGTCCTCAAACACAACTGGTGATGACCAGAAGAAGCTCGACGTGATCGGAAACGATGTCTTTATCGCCGCCATGAAGGGTTCCGGTAAATGCCGCATCCTCGTCTCCGAGGAGGAGGAAGAGGCCATCATCTTCGACGAACACCCCAACGCCCGGTACGCCGTGGTCTGCGACCCCATTGACGGCTCCTCCAACCTCGACGCTGGCGTCTCAGTTGGTACCATCTTCGGCATCTTCAAGCTCCCCGACGACATCCTCGGGCCTCAAGCCAGTGTCACTGCTAAAGACATCCTCCGTCCCGGTACCGAAATGGTCGCATCCGGCTTTACCATGTACGGTGCCTCCGCGCAGCTCGTCATCACTATGAAGAGCGGCAATGTCAACGGCTTCACCCTCGAAAACTCCCTCGGCGAGTTCATCCTTACCCACCCCAACATGCAACTCCCCGCCAAGCGCGCCATCTACTCCGTCAACGAGGGTAACAGTGCGTACTGGGATGAGTGGGTGAACGCCTACTTCCACTCACTCAAGCACCCCGGCGAGGGCGGCAAGCCCTACAGTGCCCGTTACATTGGCTCCATGGTCGCAGACGCCTACCGGACTCTGCTCTACGGCGGTGTGTTCGCGTACCCGGCTGATCACAAGAGTCCTAAGGGAAAGCTCCGTATTCTGTATGAGTGCGCGCCCATGGCTATGATCTTCGAGAATGCAGGTGGTCTCGCTGTTAATTCGCGCATGGAGCGCCTCCTCTCGATCCAGCCGGAACATATCCACGACCGGAGCGGTGTGTTCCTCGGCTCCAAGGATGAGGTGCAGAAGGTCATTGATACGTACCACAAACACAAGAAATAAGTATTGAAAGTTTGACTGAACGTCCCGAATGAAGGGGCCTTACTTGGCCGTTGCGGCGTCCGGTCGGAGTTCTTGTGGCTTCTCCAGGGAAATACGCTTACTGCTTTGTTACATATTAGCATCCTAACCTGTAGGGAAATTAAAAACTGATAAAAATTATTTATATACCTCTTCGCCCGTAAATCGTGGCCTAATCAATCGATCAAACGGAAGAAGGTAGAACATGATACGGCTGAGAGTCAGGGATAGATATATACACCGGGTTCATCCCGCTATTCGTCGAGGTTCTTGCCTGAATCCCCTGCGTACGTAACCCAATGGACGCAGTCTAAGGTGAAAGCTATTATTTGAAACAATCTATTGAATCTCCTATCAGGAATATACAATACATCAAGATGCAACAGAGAAGGGAGGCCAAGGAGAGGTAAAAGAAGGAACAAAAATCTTAATACTAGTCAACAGGATCTTCCTCTAGAAGTGTCTTAAAGCTAAACGGCGTGAAAGGCAATCCTTCACCCATAAAATGCTTGCTCATGGCTTCGACCCAGTGGAGACGGAGGGAGTGCAGCATTGCACTGGTGCCCTCCATAACACAGAGAATGAAGATGGTCAGGGTGAACCAAAGATAGAATGTGACAACAATCATGATCACTCGCGTGGTAGGGTTTTCGTTCTCGAAGGCACCGCCTAGAGACATATCCCAGAGAACAATGGAGAGCTGTTGGTGGGCGAGGGAAAGTGCCCAGAGACGCAGGTATGAGGCAGTGTGGGAGATGCAGTTCAGACAGAATTCGATGGTGTGGATGATCTGGTGGATCATGATTTCGGCGAAGTCGAATTCTTCGTGTTCTTCTTCTCCGAGGTCCTGTGCAATCATGGCGACGCCTTCACCATCGCTAGCAATGCTGTCGCGGGTGCCAGACGCTCGGCCGTCCATATCTCCGTCATCATCTAACGCGCTGACTCTGGATTGTTCTCCGAGACCACGGTAGCCTAGTGCACGTGCCCGGTTGTGCTCACGGCGGAGATAGAATGGTTTGAAGAAGAGCATGATTGGTACCTGAACCACAGCAAGGAGCAAGAGGAAAACCTGTACACCGCCTTGTCCCGAGTAAAGCCGCTCTTCGACAGTTCCAGGAGACAGAAACATGAAGATGAGCATGTTGAGGAGGCCGGGGGGCGATTGTCCCCTGGCGGGCCAGTCTACCGACCACTTATAGATGATAGTGACGACCAGATACCCAAAGATGGACTGGAAAAAGATCAAGCTTGGGATGAAGTTGCCGATGATGTCGACCCTCGACTTGAAGTGGCGAGCGTTGATGTATTGTAGGGTGAGAGCATAGGACATATGAGCCCAACCCAGGACAATACTCATCTTCATCTTCAAGCTGTTAGTAAAAAGGAGACTGTTTTCAGCCTCGTGCCAGTTCCAGTCGAGACCGAAGGGAAACCGATAGCTGCCCTTTAGAGAAGCCTCAACAGCTTGTCCAGCCTGGATGTCATCAGGCCACTTCCAGGAACTTGGCAGGATGGTGAATGATTTAGAGAAGATATCGTTATACATCAGACCAGTGTACATCGAGAAAATGCCCATCAGCAACATGATGTAGCGACCATAGAAAGCCATGTAGATTAGTTCGTTAAGCTTGGTCTTCGAAAGCTGTCTTTCCCAGAAGATCATAGCAGCTGCGGCCATGGTCATAAGGGCGCCATGGCCGAAATCACCAAACATCACAGCAAACAGGAAGGGGAACGTGACCACAGTATATATGCCAGGGTTTGCTTCCGAGTATCTCGGGATACCATACGCATTGACGATAGTCTGGAAGGCTTCCGTAAACTTGTTTGTGCGAACATAGGTCGGTGGGGTCTTGTTGGTACGGATTTGGTTGACAATAGTCGGCACACTCAGTCCAGCACGGTCGTTAACATCTTGCAAGGTTGACTTTATGAGAGCCAGTGAGCTTGTTGGGCACCAGGCCTCCGCAATAAGCGTCTTTCTCGCTTGGTCGTATGAGAACCTATTGAGCGTGTCGTAAACAGCTTTCTCTTTCTTGACGATGATCATCCAAGCCGCCAAAGAGCGGGCGATCTGAGAAAGTTCTGCGTCGAGGGTGTTCTTCGTATTCCGCAAGACATTGTTCACATCACTCAGCCGCGTATTAACCTCGTGGATCTGATCCCGTCTCAACTCGCTGTTCTCGTCAACGTTGTACAGAGAAGCACCGAGAGATTCCGAGATCTTTCTAATCTTCGCAATGATACTCTTTCCATGGGCAAAGATCACGAACACGTTCTTCTGTATCTCCTCGTTGGTAGCGGGGTCGATGATCGGGTCTGGAATCTCCGACTGGTTCATGTAAAGATTACCACGTAGTGTCCGCCACAGGATCCGTTCGAAGGCGCCAATTCGGTCACGAGGAATCACACCAGCCACAAATCCGATGTTCATTTCAAGAAACGACTGTTGGCCCTGCGCTTCGCCGTTCGCGCCACGATGGTTCTGCTGTTCAACATCACGAAGGAGAGGCGCCTCATCGTTGTCGAAGGACTGGCGGATTTCCTCTGTATGTGTATGTGCACGGTCAAAGAAGCCTCCAGTTTCTCTCAAAACCCAACGCCACTCCGTCAGTTCCACCTCGCGTTTCTTCAAGGTCTCGTAACTGTCATTCAATGAGGCAATACGCTGTTCGAGGCTCTCGCTGCGTTCCGCGAGCTCATCGATTTCAGACGCTAAGGGGGCAGCCAAAGTGTCGGAGAATTCAGAGGATGACCTCATCTGAATGCCAGCCTTGTCCATCTGCGCATGGAAGTACCCTAAAGCCAGGGTGAATTAGCAATCCGACCAACCCATCAACCATAACTCAACATACGAAGCTGCCTTTCAACATTGTCCAGTCGCCTAATTTCCTTTGTGAATGTCTTCTGAAAAGCGCTGGTCTCAGAATTGAGCTGCTCACCCAAACAACAATCAATCAGCTATCAAGTCAACAAAACCCTCGCCGGTGGAGTTGACTTACGTCCCGAAACTGCACCTGCCCAAGCTCACCTAGGGCGCTAACGACCTCGCGACCGATCTCGTTGGCAATATAGAGCTGTGTCAAGCTCATATCCGACGAACGGAAGAAAGTATCTTTGGGTGCCATGGTGGAAAGTGTCTGCCTCAGCAGCTGGTCCTTCACACCACAGGAGCCAGGGGTGCGGAGCCGCGCCGAGTTCGATCAAGGTGAGTAGTATATGCGAACAGAGAGTAATGATAAGGGATGGTGTAGTAAAGGAATGGGGAAAGCACACCGACGCAAGGGAAAGGAGACCCCGAGCTTGAACCCTGAGGACATTCGATGATGTCCTTCGATTTCAGGAGCCGCGTGGCTGTTTCGAATACGCACGTGACTTGTACATTGTTAGTCAGCATATACTAAGTTGTCCCGACCTACAGCCATTAACTGAATTAACGAGTTATAATTATACAAATACTCAGCTATCTCACTTATTTCATAAGTTCTAGAACCGCGCACGCTATGGTAAAAGGCTAGATGAATTTGGAAGTGATGCCATGACTCCAGCAATACAACGCCCAGATGTATCAAAACACTTTGAAGCCATGCATAGCACACGAGAGCAAAGTAGCTGGAATAGAAAGGAGCCAAAGGAAAAAGCTGGGAAAGCTCTAGCCACAGCCGTAAACGCATGAAATCTGCTTTACATGCACTGTAAGATATTAATGGACATAATACTAAAGGAGGGAAACCATGATCGCAAGACAATGCGGGAACGGCGAAAACCGATATCAGTCATACAGAATGAGAAGGTAGAGATTATTATACTGCACATAGGGTGGGCTATAAACCAGTGAAAAACTGGCACGCTTCGTTAAGCTCCTGGTCATCGCAGACAAAATCCCATCCCACGATTCGGGGATCCTGGCTGGCACAGATAATTTTTCGGGCGTCAAATTGAATTTTGAAGACTCGAGATGTTGGTGTTGGCCGGAGTTGGTTATGATAGTGGGCTGCGATGAGGTTCATGAGGGGTGGCCCGTTGGGCGGGTCCGGTCGGCTGGGGGCTCCTTGGACTTGTGGATGGAGGCTGGGAGCCTGGTCTGCAATTTGTTGCGGGGAAATGGCCGGATTGCCGGGCTGACTTGGCTGCGTGATATTCGTAGAGGCTGATGCTGGCGGCTGTGCAGGTGTAGGAAGACTATGCCCCGCTAAAGCAGCTTGTTGAGCAAAGGCATTGCCACGCGCGGAGCCAGGACGCGAGGGTGCACTCATTTGGGCAACGTAAGAGGCATTGGCCGCGGCATCAGCCTGTCGTAGTTGGTGGCCAACAACCCATTTCCCTTCTCCGTCCTTTTTCCATATAATAATAGACTCATCATATGAGCCGGAGACAATCCTCCCCCATTTGCTTCCACCTCCTCCTGGCGGTATGTGGGCGCCAAGTGCCTTGATGTCTCGTGGATTTCTTGAACCAGCTGTGTTCTGCTGGTGACCAGCTCGTCTTAGGGCGGCAGGGCCTAGGTCAACGGCTTCACCGGAACGCTGAGCATTCAAAAACTCTCTGTCAACCGCTAGGGCTTCCAGTCTGAGGGTTTCTTTCGAACCCGGAGGGTCACCAAAGCCGGCTTGAACAGTCCTGACAAGATTTTCATGCCCTTTTAAACAAGCAACCTCTGCACCTGAAATGTGGTCGAAAATACGGACGGTATCATCGTTGCTCCCGCTGATAATCCGCTGATTATCGAATTGAACGCAGGCTATACCTTTTGAATGGCCGACGACCGTCTTTATACAGGCGCCACTGCGGATATTCCAGATCTTGATCAACCGGTCACCTGAGGCAGAAACAATTTCATCATCATTCATTTGAATAGCATTGACCGCAGCTGTGTGACCTTCTAGCGTCATCAAGAGAGAATACGGTAATAGAGTGCGGATATGGTTCTTAGCGATCTTATCCTCAAGATGGGGGAAGGGAATCTCCCTAGTGTCGACGATATACGAAGGGTACGTGACCCCGGACCCCTGGTGGACGATAGGGTAGGCCTCGTCGGTTGCGGAAAGATGACGTCGGTTCCAGATTTTAATAAGTTTGTCCTTCGAGCAAGTGACGAGATATCGGTGGTCAAATCTGAGGTTTAAGACAGAGTCGTCGTGCGCGGGGGTGATCTCATGAATCTTTTCGCCTGTGGAGAATCGCCATACGATGACAGCCTTGTCACTGCTACCCGAAATTATAATGTCTTCGGATGGGCTAGGGTCAAATTGGAGGCAAAGTACGGACTTTGTGTGCCCAAGGAGTGGGCGGTGCCATAACCTCTTTGTCTCCAAGTCCCAGACACGCACAGTCCTATCACGGCTGCCACTGACTAGCCATTTCCCAATAAACTGGATTGCATAGACACATTCCCCGTGCGCCTCTTCCATATGCGCGGGATGTGGGAGTTGAAAATTCGTGTATCGTCCTTTAACCCAATTGTCTTCCAAGCGGCGGCGCTGTCGGTACAAATGAGGCCAGTCAATCTTGACGGAACCATTCGGCATCCGGATAAAAAGGGATGATTTGGTGGATTGTGATGGCGCTCGTTGAATCGATTTGGAAGGACTGATATCTCGCGGAGCCCCTTGCCTACTCCCGGCATTTTGCGTATGAGAGGAAGCTGTGCCTTCCCGAACCGCCGCATCACACATGCGAAAGTCACCCTCCCTATCGGCTTTTGGAACCGCATGTTGTTCAAATATCGGCGCGTTCGAGCCGTTACCGTCCGATCCCGCTGCCCGCGAATCTAGCCATCCAGGAGGGACGCGCTTTTTCTGTTTTGGTTCCCCCAGGTCTGTCTCGTATCTCGAGCGCGATTTCCGAGATTGAGGTGAGGAGAACCCTGAATGGTCCCGCTCGAAAGCGTGAATCGCATCGATGTCTACACGCCACCCCTCACCGATATAAAGTTTCTTCCACAGACGGGAGTCAAATATACGACTCCGCCAGGCGTGAGAGGCCAAAGAAGCAGTCAAGAGAGTCTGGGAGTCGAGGTAGGAGAAAATCTCGGAGGTGATTTCCGGAGGAAGTTTGAGAACAGGGTCCATGTGCAACAGCGGGGACAGCCGCTCCACCACAGCAGCGACAGTTGAGGTGCGCAATGTACGTAGAAGACTGTAGGCGATCTCTATATGAGAAGGAAATGCAGGGTTAGCGTTTGCGTCGGCCACGTATGACAAAGGACGGACGGGCACTCGACGGCCGGATACAACCGCAACTCACCAGCTCTTTCGGCCTCGCTATGAGTAGAAACCCAGTCAGGAATAGGCATCACATCCTCTGAGGGGGTATGTAAGAGCTCCTTCTCCGCCTGGCTTCGTGTGTCATCAGAGTAGCCTTCATCCACCTTGAATGGAGCTGATAAAGAGGAGGCGGTGAGATGGGATGGATAGAGACGAAAAGGGATCGAGGCTTCTATCACATCAGTATCTCTCGCCATGAAGGTTCTTTCTATCGGGTAGACCGAACAACAGCACTGTCGCTGTTCCTCCGCACCCTCTTGTTGTCTTCCTCACTCCTCAAAGCTTCTGCCGAGCGATGCGGATTTGCCCAGCGTCTGCCTAAGGCGGTGGCTGCCAAACAAAGCCTCCCGCCGGCTTCGCCTTCGGTAAACGTTCGAGTATATGTAGAGTGCTCGAGAATCACACGCTTTATGAGGTTAAAGACCCTTCCGAGGGGCTCAGGTAGCAGACGGCAAGATCGATAGAGGAAAATAATCAATTTTGGAGTGTGAAAATTTCCCGGACGGCCTTCATCGCCTTAGCTGAGAGCGAGCCCATCCATTCTTTAGTTATCTGATGAACATACTTTAGCGGGTCTGTGGGGAGAGATTAAGCTACTACCAGATAGTCGAGGAGGAAACAGGATCAAGCAATTGAACTTGCTTTGCCGGTTCTTCTCTGTTCACGCGCAATCGCGGCGAACAGTAACTCAAAAATCCAATTTAGAAAAGGCTCGTCACACGTTGGCATACTCTGGAGTAGGCAGACGGCTTGGTGAGCTGTCGATAACTGGAGAGTGTCTTCATAGGCATCAGACGACGATGCATCCCCTCAGCTACGGGAGTTTCTTACTCTTATCAATTGATGAGGACTTGGGCTCTTGCTCTTCAGGTCTTGAGTGACAATCCAACGTGAACACGAGGCATCGGAGGAGTCGGCTCTGAGACTTGCTGGCAGCCATTCCTTTGACCCAAGTGCATCTCTACAACACGGCTTTCCAGAGCGGCTTCGACGATCTGGCGATTCCAGAAACCTACCGCAATCTTCTGATCGCACTGGTCCAGAGCCACGCATCGAAGAACAAGCAGTAACCATCTATAGATCTCGTGCGTGGAAAAGGCCGTGGCCTGTTTATCCTTCTGCACGGCCCTCCGGGCGTGGGCATGAGCTGAAGGCTGTTTGTCTCGCTCTGGTTGATTTGGGAGATAAAGACGCAAAACGGCCGATCGCTTTGCGACAAAAGCACAATGTCGTCAGAGATGGTCTCAAGAACAGTGTCAGAAGCCGACCGTCATTCATGGGAGCGGATTTTATCTGAGACCCCAACCCACAGAACTCCAAGTATACCCCTGCAGGGTCGGGCCATCTGCAGAAGACGTTGGACTGGGCAAAACCTCGAACATTTCGTGTGAGGGGCATGATCATGCATGGAGAACCAGCCTCCGGAGTCTTCGCTCAAGCCGGGCTTGGGTTCTTCCATCGAGGAGAGGTGACGGCTTTCTTCGCAGAATGTGGGAACAACACCAGAAATTAGTGGCGTCGTCTTGTTTGGGCCCCTCCTCCTTCCTACTTTTCCAAGTTCCCTGAGTCCCTGTCCCAATCTGGTAACAGGACCACATCCCGGAACTGCCTGGAATTTCAGGTTCTCCTTCATTATTCGCCCTCCTTCAAGTCACCAAATCTCTCCTCCTTTCTCCCTCCATGATTTTCGTCGTTTCTCCCATCTTCTCTCTCCCTTCCTTCTCTCTTCCAACTCAAAGTCCATAATCCTTTAATCTCTCGCGCATCTTTTTTTATCCACCCACCTTCCATTCCACTCGCCTTTTGCCATCATACTTCGGTGGCCCTGATCTCCCTCAGGGTTCCAGCCTGGCTACTGCGGCAAACCAAACCCCACACCCTCCCTTTTCCATTCCGATCTGGGTCCCTTCCAACTACCCCCAATTCTCAGCTGGCCAGCAAGGGTGAGAGGAAGCCTGCTCGTTATCTATATTTTCAGTTTCCGAGGTACCGATTAAGCATCCTCCTATCGCTTCCTAGAGTACGCGCCGTTGAACTTACAATTCGCCGTTTTCGTGGTCGACGTAGTTTTTGGGAAGCATCGACTCTGGGCACCGTCAACCGCCCGCTATCTCCACTCCTTTTCTTAGCTGCTCGCTTGCGCCATCCATCCCGCATCGGTCCAGTGGCTCGCGTCCTTCAGTGATCCATGCTTGACTTGACGGCTCTCGTACAACCTCCGCTGGCCGCCACGACTTTCTCTGCGTTTTCCCTTCCTTCGTCTGCTGTGCCGATTTGAAACATCTCGCTTTCTGTCGCTAGTCGACCGCCCTTCTTTCGCTCCCCCAAAACGGGCCCAGTCGGTGGACGTCGCGATGGCTGACGCCGCTGGCCTGAACGGCGGTCCCGTCGCCGAGGACAATATCATCAATCGCCGTGGTAATGAGGGTATCTATCAGAGCTGCGTCAATCTCAAGAAACGACTCGCGGAAGTCCGAAATTTTGAGTCTTATCTCCGGGACATGGAAGAAGAGGACAGAGTACAGGGAAATGCGGATCCTGTCACTTCGCTATGGAACTTCCTTCGACGTGGGTACCCTCTTTTAGCCATCTACAACGCATCCCTTCCCGACGAGCCCCTCGAGATAGATACCGCCAAAGTCCCCGAAGCCAGGCGTCCCAAAGCCGCCACCTTTAAGTTCCTCCAAGCCGCTATACAGCAACTGGAGTTTCCGCAGCAGGAATGTTTCCTCATAACGGACTTGTATGGTGAGAACACAATTGGGTTTACCAAGGTGATTAAGATGGTAAATCGGGTCCTAGATATACTGGAGATTCAGGGCCAGCTGAACAAACAATCCGACCTTGGGACAGCCGCACCAGCGACAGGAAGGAAGCTGACGAAGCGAGAGCACATTCTGAAGGAGTTATTGGAAACTGAGCGCGATTACGTTCACCATCTGCAAAACCTGCAGGCTCTCAAAAAGGAGTTAGAGGATACTGGAGCACTCACTGGCGATGCTAGTCATCAAATCTTCTTAAATCTGAACAATCTCCTTGATTTTGCCCAGCGGTTCCTTATCCGGCTCGAACAACATTACGCCCTCCCTGAGGAAAGGCAAAATTGGGGTGAGCTGTTCGCGCAGCAGGAAGAGGCTTTTCGTCAGTACGAACCTTTCATTGCGAATCAGTTGCGCTGTGATCAAACTTGCCAGAAGGAGTGGGACAAGATCCGAACCGCGCCGCGCTCTCCTGATCTGCAGCAGATGGTGGCGCAACAAGCCACTCTCAACGGTTTCTTCGTCAAGCCGTTTCAGCGCTTGACAAAGTATCCCCTAATGCTCTCGGTGAGAACCTGCCCGGTGTTACCTGTGCTCCACCAGCCCGTATTTTCAATGCTGATTCTGGGTTCAATAGGAGTTGCGTAAGCAGATCGAAGACCCGGAACTTCAAGCCGACATTTTGCGCGCCATCGACGCTATTGAGTCTGTTCTCGATTTTGCCAACCAGGCGATCGATAAGGAACAGCTAGCCGCTGCATTTCGGGAACTAGACGAACGCGTTGATGACTGGAAGTCCCTGAAAATTGAATCTTTTGGCGACCTACTTCGCTTTGGTACCTTCACAGTGATCAAAGGCGACACCGGGAAGGATTCAGAAAGAGAGGTTGGTACATTTTCCGTCACTCATTAATATGCTGGCCCCAACTCTTGTTCACCCTGCGGCATGTGGGATTACCTGCAGAATGCCCTATTATCTCGCAGCCCCTTGCCCATATTCCCAATCTTTTCCTCCCTACCCACTATCACGCCCCGACACAAATTTTGAGCCTCGCCTGCTGACTTCTTGGCGTTTCCCTATCACAAATATAGTATCATATCTATCTTTTCGAGCGGATCTTGCTTTGCTGCAAGGATATAAACCCGAATAAGCAAAAATCGAGGCTAGTTGGGGGCAGTAAAGAGAAGCCAAGTACAAGCAAGGGCAAACCCCGGCTGCAACTAAAAGGGCGCATTTACATGGCAAATGTGACTGATATCGTTTGTCTTCAGAAACCAGGTACTAAGAAGCTTGTGTTGTTTTGCGACTACATTTCTGACCATCTTGTTTCCCTTATGCAGGATCATACCGTATTCAGATCTTTTGGAAAGGCGATCCAGGAGTTGTCGACAACTTTGTCATCCGCTACCAGAATGAAGACATCATGCGTAAATGGCACAAGGACATCAACTACCAACGGGAAGTTCAAGCAGAGCAACGCAGCTCTCGACACACCGGTACCTCCGATAGCGAATTCACCTACCTAAAATCGATGGCCAACATCCCAAATCCTTACCAACAAGAGTATGATGCCGAAGAACAGGCTACCAAGGAAGCGGCCTTCTTCTCTGAATTTCCCATGAGTCGTAATGCTTCAAGCACGAGCCTCCGCACCCGCTCCGCCACAGGAGGGAGCGGTAGCTCAGGCCCTCCATTATCCACCGGCCGGCCCCGGTACCCAGCAATGCCCGATTCAACACTTTCGGTACATACACAGTTTTCGGGTGGTAGTGCGTTCCCGGGGAGTATGTCTCCAGCTGAAAGAAACGCGAGTTCCTACTTCTCTCCCGTCACCGAAACCCCATCAACCAGATCAAGCTCCCAGTCAACCGCGTATCCCTACAATCGTCAGCTGACCCCGGCCACTACTTGGAGCGAGGATAACAACCGATACACAGCTCCCGCGCTGTCTCGCGCGACATCTAGGGATGGCCCCAACTCGAGTCCTTATTTTAATGGGGCGCCTAATGGGCGGACTGCTCAGCGCCCCTCACTACCTCCTATGTCCGCTCACAGCCAAACATCAAATGGCACCGCGCAGAGAATGCGGTCTGCAAGCAGCCCTGACATTCATCATCACAACCCTGAATCGCGCCGGTACATGGGTGCGCACACGATGCAGACGGTTGATAATGTGCCCGTTCCGCCCATTCCTGCTCACATGGCCAACATGAAGGCGCCGGTCAGTCGCAGTCAAAATAACTCTCCGACGAACAATAACCTTCCGATTCGTACAGCAAACCACGTTCCCTCTAATTCTCAACTACACCATCCTCACACTAATTTCAATGAGCCTCAGTACTCCGATGGCCGGCCGGGCGCTCCTGTTTCTGATCAGCCAACGTCACCACTGAGCCATGAATCCGAGGAGCCCTTGATGCCCACGCAACTGAAGGCGAAGGTAAATTTCGATGAGAATTACGTGACTCTAGTGATATCCAGCAACATCATGTTCCGTACGCTCATCGATCGGGTTGACGCGAAACTCGCCCGGTTTACCAATCGCTCAATCGGCAATAAGACGGTCCGCTTGCGATACCGGGATGAAGACGGGGACTTTGTGACAATTGACAGCGATGAGGCTGTTCAACTCGCATTCATGGAGTGGCGAGAACAACATCGGGAAATGCTCTCAAGAGGTCAAGTGGGCGAGATTCAACTCTACTGTCAAGCGGTTGAAAACTAGACCCAAGCCCAACTTCAAATCACCCGCATCCTAGCGCTCCCTACCCCCGTCGTACTGCATTTCTCTTCCGAAAGTGTTCAATGAGCTAGGGGCGAGAAGAGACACCCCAGTTTTGGAAAGGTACTCAGGATGCGTCGTTTTACGAACCATTTACGGATCTATATTTCTGCTTCCATGTCTGATCAGCCCCCCCCCAAACGAGGGAGACATGCCTGTGATATGATGATGTTTGTTTCGTCTCGTTCGATCTATTTCCCATCTATTTTTGCCGGTTTTCCATGTCCACGAACTATGACCGCATGATGAATGTATAATCCTGTACCTTTTCCAGCAGGCCTTTCCGAGATGACACGATGTATAGTGTTTTCGCTTTTGTTGGGGCTGAATTGCCTTTTTGTTACTCTGTGCTGTCAGGCTTGCCGGGCTCTAACTCTCGTCAGACATGGGGCCGGCCGAGACAGCGTCGGAGATGACTTTTTGATTATGATTACGGACTAGACTTGCGTGTTGCATATTGTGAGGTTCAGCCAGCAGTGAATGGGAAAAGTTCCAAACCGAGATATCCGGAAGACTTCAAGTTGAGTCTCTCTGCCTTCCGAGGCGGTGGAAAGGGGGGAAGATTTTATTTTTTACCTTTTTTTTTTCTGTTTTTTTCTCCGACGCGGGCTCGTTCAGGAAACTTTTCAAGTAGGCAAGCTGGTGTTTCTGATTTGACGTTGCAACGCCCTGGAAAGAAGCAAAAAAGTGGCTGCCGGGACTTCCTGTGGCCCCAGAAACCTTGATGTCTTTGCTTTGTTAGAGGATTGTCGCTGGAGCGACTCTTGATCCCAAATTTGTCGATTTGGACTTCGATATCGGCATGCCAGCCCTGAAGCCGACTCGGATGCTCCACGCGGAACCAACTGATCGGAATGTTGGCGTGCTTTAAATCCTCAGGGACGGGATCTGGGCTGCAGAACAGGCGATGAGGCATTTTTTGGAGCTGACGCCCAACGCGGCAGCTAAATGGGCAGTGCAATCATCAGTGCGCGATATTCGAAGACTCTGCTGCCATGACTCCATATAAGAGTCGGGGTGACCGCAGCTCTTGACTCCAACTCCAGTAGTACCTAATAATCATATCCACTTCTCCATTCAGTCTTTTCAACTCCCACCTTTCGTCGTTCGGATTGCCTGTCGGCTCTCTACTCCCAAAGCCACTTTTTTTCACCTTTGGTCCACGATGTCTTTCTCTGGTCGACGTGTGAGCATCCTTCGTTCCTCCAATCGACGATTCTCTCTCGGCAAGGAGCTGTCAACAAACGGTGCGTCTCTTGGCTTCTTTGCTTTTGTCGCGCTTTGCTTTTTCAAAGATATGCTAACAACCCATAAGAGCTTCAGTCCGAAACCCATCGGCAGTTCCGAACAGCCCACGAGGGCCACCGTCCCCACGCAGGCCTCGACGCCTCGCGTGCCTCCACCGGTGTTGTTTGGTGTACAGAACGCGCTACGGAGCACGGTTACGCAGAAGACCCTGCCGAGTGGGCTAATCTCGGGCAAGGTGCCCCCGAAGCCGACGACGAGATTGAGGGCAGTTTCCCCCGCCCAGAGAGCATCCCGATAACATCTGCCGCGCGGGAATACGGCCCGACCGCAGGTATTAAACCCCTGCGTGCCGCTGTTGCGCGCCTATATAACGAACACTACCGTCAGGGAAAGGAGAGCCAGTATTCATGGGAGAACGTCTGCATCGTTCCTGGTGGTCGCGCCGGGTTGATCCGTATCGCCGCCATCCTGGGCAACTCATATCTCTCATTCCCGATTCCCGATTACTCGGCGTACTCGGAGATGTTGAGTCTTTTCAAGAATATTGCTCCTATTCCCATGCCTCTCGCCCAGGAGGATCATTACCACGTTCACCCCGACAAGATCGCTGAGGAGATCGCCCGTGGTACATCAGTCATTCTGACTTCAAATCCCCGCAATCCGACAGGGCATTTCCTGTCAAACGATGAGCTGGCGCAGATTCAGGATATCTGTCGGGACCGGGCCACACTCATCTTGGATGAATTTTATGGTGGCTATAACTACACTACGGATTGCGACGGCACGACCATTAGCGGTGCTGCAAACGTCGTAGACGTAAACAAAGACGGTGCGTACGCTACTCCCAGGTAAGCTCCCGAACAAATGCTCATTCACCGAGTAGATGTCCTCCTCATTGACGGTCTCACAAAACGTTTCCGTCTCCCGGGATGGCGTATCGCGTGGGTCGTCGGCCCCAAAGAATTCATCGACGCCCTCGGCTCTGCAGGCTCGTACCTTGATGGTGGCGCTAATGCCCCGTTCCAAGAAGCCGCAATCCCAATGCTCGAGCCATCGCTCGTCCACACTGAAATGAAAGCGCTGCAGAGCCACTTCCGCGAGAAGAGAGACTTTGTCCTGAAGCGCCTGCATGAGATCGGGTTCCGTGTCCAGGATATTCCCCAGGCGACTTTTTACATTTGGCTCGACCTGACATCGCTCGACCCGCCTCTTCCCAAGGAGGCAAACATCTCTGACGGTCTAAACTTCTTCAACGCTCTCCTCAGCGAGAAGGTCATTGTTGTGCCTGGTATTTTCTTCGATCTTAACCCCGCCAAGAGACGAGACCTGTTCGATAGCCCCTGCCATCACTTCGTCCGCCTGAGTTACGGGCCGAAGATGGATGTGTTGAAGAAGGGTCTGGACGGCATTGAGCGCGTCGTTCGTCGTGCACGCGGGGAGCATTACGAGCCTACTTTGGAGGATGAAGTCGCGATCCAGGACGATTAGGCACCTTAGGTTCCGACCGCCACACAAAGGAGTCGGAGGCAGATAGTAAGATGTAGATGCCTGAATCCTTCGGCACCAATGGCGATAAGGTGGGTATCAGCAGAAGTATTCAGCCGAGAGGACATGACCTCTATAGAGAAAGGTCTGTTCTATAAAACGGGGAATATTATTGCAGGAATAACAGAATAAATCGCTTCGAGAGCTAGATTATATGGGATATCAAGTGAAGCCTTATAGACTTCAGGAGGCAGCTCCCAGCAGGCAAAAGGCCATGGAATCACCAGCTGGCTCTGTCACTTTGGCTAATCGCGATGAATCTCGCGTTCAGAGTTTTCAGCGTGACAGGTCGCCAGGGTCAAGTTGGCATGGAAGATTGGCAACCTTGGGATCATGACCACGGCCATTGATACCTGGGGATTCGGGCATCAGGGCTATGTCATGCTATTTTTCCTCATTAAGCTTAGTCCACGACTCCGCGCTCTGTTTCTGTGGCATCTTTCCGCTCAACAAAAAGCATCGGATCGCGTTCCCCCCACCCAAATCTTCTTCCATCCGCTCCCACTGCACTCAATGACACCCTCCTCTCCCGCGACATCAATACCCGCAGCGCCCCCGTCGAGGAAGTCGTCCTCCACCCTGACTACAACCCTTCTAAACTACACCGTCTTCACCTTCCTCTCGATCATTCTCCTCTGTCTCATCCTTCTGACTCCAGCCGATGCAATCTACCAATGCTATGTCACGCACCGCCTCACAAACATCTTCATCATTACTGGCGGGTACGTCGTTACGTTTCTTTTAGCGGTCCTTATCTATGCAACACGCATCTATACGAATCGGACTGTACTAGCCGGAATCCCGAAGGCATGGATCCCGGTCGAGAAGGAGGATGTTGGAAAGTCTGTCAGAAGGCTGGTGGTGGAGGGGCTGGGGAGAAGTGCGCTTGTTGCGTTTGGCGCGAGGCCGAGGGGTCTCTCTCCTCAGGATGCAGCGGTGTGTGCGAGTACTGGCGGCGAAGAGAGGAAGGGACTACTGCGGGGGTTTGATTATGATCTTGACCCTGATAACCCGCCGTGGGGCCATATTGAGCACCCGGGGTGGTCGGTTCCCTCTACGGCAGACGGACACGGACAGGGAAGTCTACCACCGGGGCTATGCTACCGCACTGTTGTCCGGGAGCTACCGCATCTCATCGAAGCGAAAGCCGTTTCACTGGTCCCGCCGGATCCAGTTTTCTCATCCCATTACCAACTCCAACTCCACACAGAAGGCTGGGCTGGCCCAGATAGAGAAGGTGAGGGAAACATTCCCGATACCCGTATCGTCGAAATCCTACGCCGCCCCGCCACAGCATCATTGCGGAACTACATGCATCACCTCACCGAACTAGGCGTCATCAACCCTCCTGAATCAGGAACTGAGTTCCTGTCCTTCTACGAGCGCGCCCGATTCTCGGGCCGAGACCTTAACGAATCCGAATTCCGCGAATTAATGGGTTCGTTTGCGGATGTGTTACGGGGCATGCGCTTCTCCCCTGAACAGCTAGACCACGATGACGTTCTCAATATCGGTATGAGGGACCGGAATACATCCATATTTGCGTCAGAGACGCAATCGGAGTCTGTTCTCGGACCCTCCGACGAGGAGGGCGAGACGGAGACGGATACGCTTGGTTCCGCGTCCGTTTCACTGTCCCTCAGTTCCCCGACATACGGGTTCACCCGTTATCAACATTATGCGACAGAGAACCTTGATGGGCCTTCTAGGCGTAGCAGGGGATCGCAGTGGGTTCGAACACCTTCGACACATTCCTTGCGTCCTGTATCGGGTGGTACGGGCTCCCATTCCGAGTCGGGGTCCGGGGGGAGTGTAATACGCTTAGCTGATGCTCGGACTGAGAGTACGTCCGGTTTGCCCTATGTTATTAGTAGGTAGCTGGTCTATTCAATGAGCATTTTAATTTTATACCCACCTAAGTTGTCATCTTTAACATAGCCTGAACGTTCTAATATGCTCCCCAAAAGTGAACTTGGGCATGACACAAGGGATCTATGATGATGGTATATGTTCGTGTACCTATCTAGTATATTGTGGATAGACCCTCATGCGCTGACTCGTACCACCCGAAAGCAATTATCCCTCCCACCAAACCCAAGATCTAAGCGATAACAATATGAAAAGATCAAAAAATCGCTCAATCGTGGCCAAAGAAGAGGAGATGCAAATATACACAGGATCAGAAATATATCGGTTCGGTCGGTCTGAAGGGCGAGTTAGGAAATTTACTACTCATCCTGCATCTCTGACGTATCCACCCAGCCGCGGGACATCTCAACGGCTTTCGACCACTGCTTGTACATCTTGGCACTTTGCGCAGTAGAAATTGCGGGTTCGAAGCAGGTCCGGTTTGCGCGGTTCATGTTTCTGAGCTCGCTGAATTCTCTCCAGATATCAATAGCAAAACCGGCGGCGATCGCGGCGCCCAGCGCTGTCGTCTCGTGCATTGCCGGTCTCTCGACGGGTATTTGGATGATGTCTGCTTGGGTCTAGGGGCGGCCAAGTTAGTTTGTTGGGGCGTTTTTACTATCTTTCTTTTGGACTTGGTTGCTCACCTGCATGCAGATATCGGAGTTGCTCATTCCTCCGTCAACGGCTAACTCAGAGAGCTTATGGCCGCTGTCCATCTCCATGGCGTCGAGAATGGCTTTGGTTTGGAAGCAAGCAGCTTCCATGGTGGCTCGGGCGATGTGGCCGCGTTGTGTGTGTTGTGTGATTCCGACTGGACATAGTCAGTCGCTCGATGCAGAATTTGAGAAAATTTTAGACAACTTACAGATTGTTCCTTTGGCGTCATCAATCCAATATGGTGCGAAGAGACCACTGAAGGCTGTGACAAATATGCAGCCTCCATTGTCAGGAACGGTTGCCGCCACCTCACTGACCTTCCTCGAGTCTCGAAAGAAGCCCATGTTGTTCATGAGAAACGAAACACCGCTTCCAGCGACAGCCACACTCCCCTCAAGCGCGTACACGGGTTTCCGATTCCTCCCCAGCTGGAAGCCGACGGTACCAAGCAGGCCGTGCTTGGAAATTACTGGCTTCTCACCAACATTATAGAGAAGGAAACAGCCTGTACCATATGTGTTCTTCGCAGTTCCTGGGGTAAATGCACAGTGGCCGACCAACGCCGCAGACTGATCGCCGAGGCAGCTAGTGATTGGGACTCCCTCGAGCGGACCTGACCGAATGTACCCATAGCCGTCGGGATCAGACGAAGGGATAATCTTGGGGAGCCGGATCTTCTTGCGGTCGAGCCCAAAAAAGTCGAGGAGTCGCTGGTCGTAATCGAGTGTCTCAAGATTCATGAACATGGTTCTTGAAGCATTCGTCACATCGGTTACATGGTGACCCCCCTCGGGCCCACCATTCAGGTTGAACAAGAGCCACGAATCAACAGTACCGAATGTGAGTCGTCCTTCATCATATGCCTGCTTGACTGCCTCGTTATTTCGAATCAACCACAACAGGGAAACAGAAGACGGGTATGTGGACAACGGCAGGCCGCAGATGTTCTTGAGCTCGTCCGCCCCCTTCTGCGCTTTGAGTTCTCGAACAAGGCCCTTTGTTCGAGTGTCTGGCCAGGCTATTGCGTGGCACAAAGGCTCACCCGTCTCCCAATCCCAGCAGAGAGTCGTCTCCCGCTGACTGGTAATACCAATGGCTTCGATATCTGACTTTGAATGACCGAGGGCAAGGAAGGTTTTCATGGCTTCCTCAATACAGGTATAAACGGAATCCACCAGCTCAATAGGATCTTGCTCGTGCCACCTAAACAACAGTAGGTATGTAAGTGGGGGACAGTGACAGAACGCTGACAGGGTGAAATGCATACCCTGAATGCTCATGGAGCTGGCGGAATTCCGATTGGTACTTGGCAATGGGATTCCCCGTACAATCAAAGATAATGAACCGTGTGCTCGTGGTGCCCTGGTCAATTGCGCCGATAAATCGATCTTTTAGGTTGTCATTCCGGCGGTCTTCGTCCTGGAGTAGAGAACGAGGCCCATCCTCCGAGAAACTCGCGCGTATTCTCACTTCGTGACGCTGGTCTTGCGACTCGATCTCGGCGTCCAGATCAGACATATCGAAGGGATTCTTCCGCATGATGGCTGCAGTGTGTACTCCCCGTGGACTGGATTGGGTGGAACAGAGATAGGGGGAAGGAAAGAGCGCAACAGAAACGGCGTGGGCGACAAAGACTGGTAGAACAGTTACGTCCGCGGATCGACAGTTACGGCAGAGCAGGGAGAGGTTGAAATGGGAGGGGACGAGCTACGGGGATGTGACAGAATACAATTTGGAATGAGGGGCAGCGAGGCAGTGAAAGAGACGAAGAGCTTGAATGGAGAGAGGAGCAGCCAAGATGTGATGCAGCGGATGGTGACGTAGCCAGACGAAGACCGAAAAACGGCCGTGTGGAGAGTCCCAATGGGTTGAGTGAGTGGCGACGAGGATGAAGAGAAGAAGAACGACGACGATGATGAATAGGGGAAGCCACAGCCTGATGAGGGGAAGGGTAACGCTGTGGGAATTAAGTATTACTGTCGAGTCTGACTCGGGACTGAGAGGACTGAAAAACTTGCTGTCGAGAGGGGCAGAGGGGGGAGGGACTCTTTAGTATCCCAGCAGGGCCGCGAGAGTGGGCACCGGCACCCCGACTGGCATTCTACAATCGTCCACGGGTGTTAAACGTGGTTCCTGCTTCTGGGATGAACATGACAATAATGGAATCCAAGGCATTTGCAGCACTCTCATGACGGACTATGGTGGGGGCGTGGGGAAGAAACGCGATCGCTGGCGGGCTTTTTATTTGCTTCTCAAATCCAGTTTCCCTCTTTTTTTTCTGATCAGACGACCAGCTCTTCCTCCATACTCCAGACTCAAATGCTGTCCTCCCCTGGCATCAACTGAGGAACCGACGAAGCCTCGAATGCTTGGTCTGAGACCCTCTCCCATTGCGGAAGGTTAGCCAGGCAGGCGGCAGTCGAGGCTTTCGGCCATCCTTCCCATTCCCGCAGCTCTCAAGGTCGAGGCCTTGTAGCTTCACCTCACATGACTTCTTCCTCAGGAGGAATGCCTCAGCCCTTTGAGGATCTCCTCAGCACGCCGGGACAATAATCATCGGTGCTCTCCACCAAATAATCCTTGCGCCCAGAAAGTATTAATACCCCATTGTGACCTGACCCCTGGGTCGGCCCAGCAAAGAGACTTGGGCTCAAGATTGATCGTCTGTTCACCTGACAGTCCCTCAATTTCCCTTTCCAAATCATTCGAGAACCCCAGCAGAGTCCAGCCCCTCGTCTTCTGATTCGCGGAGAAATTATTCAATTCTTGGGTGCAATTCTTCCTCCAGACAACGAACCCAATTAACTCAGCTCGGGCTTGGCATCCGACCTTCCTCCGCAACAGTGATCCGGGAGTGGAGATATCCCAACCATCCCATTCAACTTCTTTGCGACTGGGCTTCATCGACCCTCTTTTCTTATCCGTCTTTCACAAGGAAAACAATGGATTTCACAATTCTATGCAAAATGGCCTCTTCGGCATGTAAAATAGTTGCGATACAAATACAGTAGTCGAGAGGTGTTCCCGAACCAATATGCCATAATCCTCGTTCGCTTCAAATTCCATCTCGAATGCACAAGATATAAGACACTAAGGAAAGGGAAATGTGCACAGAGGTCATGCAGGGCATATGAACAAAGGACTATTCAGCAGAAGCACGAGGCCCTTTCACCCTCCCAGGTGGGCCTAGGTTGGCCGCCTGGAGAGCATCAGGCAGTTTGAGCGGCGCTTCGGGTGTCGAAACAAGTTTGTCGAGTTTCTCACCCTTCAAAACTTTCTCCATCTCCTCCTTCGTGAGCGTTTCGTACTCAATGAGTGCTTTGGTCAACAACTCCAGTTCGTCTCTCTTCTCCGTCAAAATATTAGTGGCGCGTTGACGGGCTTCCTCGACCAACCGTCGAACCTCAGCTTCGATTTCTTGCTTCGTTTCCGAGGACAGACGGTCGTAATTCGTCGACAGGTCAACATTTCCGAGTTTCTTCGAATAACCAAAGCGTGTAACCAGGGTAAACGCGGTCCGTGTGGCGCTTCGAAGATCCTAGCAGGTCATGATTAGTAAGTCAAGGACAAAATCGAAGAAGTCAAAGCGCAAGCATACCGCGCTTATACCACTTGTAACTTTATCAGGTCCAAATACGAGCTCCTCAGCTGCTTTCCCACCCATAGAGACGTCAATATCACTCAAATATTCCGTGTAGTTCTTGGAGACCACATCCATTTCCGGCAAGAAATGAGTCACTCCCAGAGCCATTCCTCGAGGAACGATGGTAATCTTGTATAGAGGCATAGATGACGGGGAGAAGTAGGCAACAAGAGCGTGGCCAGCCTCGTGGTATGCAGTCAAGAGTTTATCCTTATCCTGAATAATCCTGCTGCGGGCCTCTGCACCCATCATAATCTTGTCCTTGGCCCAATCAAAGTCCTTTGGCGTGACCTTAGACTGTTTGTTCCTGCTGGCATATATGGCGGCTTGGTTGACCAGATTTTCCAAGTCAGCACCAGAGAACCCAGGAGTGCCGCGGGCAATCACAGCGACATCAACATCAGTCGCAATTTGCACTTTTTTCATATGATGTTTCAAGATTGCCATTCGTCCGCGGACATCTGGGAGGTTGACAACGACCTTCCTATCGAATCGGCCAGGACGGGTCAATGCCTTATCAAGCAGTTGAGGGTAGTTTGTGGCGGCAAGTATGATGACTCCGGTTGATTGGGAGAATCCGTCGAGTTCAGTTAAGAGCTGGTTCAGAGTCTGTTTCACATAGGCTGCGTCCCTTTCATTTCTCTTCGCGCCAATAGCATCGAGCTCGTCGATAAAAATGATGGCAGGTGATTTAGATCGGGCTTGTGTGAAAAGTTCACGTACGCGTTTGGCACCAACACCCACATACACCTCGTCAAATTCCGAGCCAGACATGTAGAAGAAAGGAACTCCGGCCTCTCCGGCAACGGCGCGAGCGAGTAAAGTCTTTCCAGTGCCGGGAGGCCCAACAAGGAGAACACCTTTCGGTAATTTGCCACCCAGAGAGGAGAACCTCTCTGGGTTCAGCAAGAACTCGACAAGCTCTTGGAGTTCATCTTTCGCTTCGTCACAACCATGAACATCGCTGAAACGGACGGTTTGGTGTTGGGGCTGAGCCTCGTTGTTCTGAGGCCCTTTGATATTTTTCAAGACTCCGGTTGTCTCAACAAGGATAGTGATCAGAACCAAAGACATGTAGGTAAAGAATGCAAAGTAGAAAAGGAACTTGACCCAACGGAAAACGGCACTGCCGAGAGACTCCTCTACGACAACGTGCAGGGGAGCCTCCTTAGCACCTGTTCCAGCCTGTTTGGAAGCGACTCCAACTTGTCCGCCGTGATTTTGAGCCGCAATAGCTTGTCCGACTGCTTGTATCTGATCTGAGCTGAGACCTTGATTCGAGCTTGAAGCCGCCGCTACCGAGCTTCCCCCGACACGCTCCAAAGCTTTCTGGTAGATGGATTCCGAAACCGCATTACTAGAATAATGACCGCTTCTGTATCGTTCAACCACAATGGCTGGCATATTGGCTCGGAGGAGGGCTTGGTAAAATGCATTTTGGGCGTTGACGCTGCTGGGATTGTTGTTCGCTGTCTTCTCTTTTTGCGCGAGCAAGTTGTGGGAGGGTCCTCCGAATATGAAACGTTGCTGCTCAAGCCTCCGTAGCCTGCTTACCGAAGGGAGGCTGCTGCGATCCAGCGGCGTAGCGAGAGTCGAAAACGTTCGGGAAGAGAAAGTGAATGTACGATGAACACTGATCTTGGGGGTGGCGGAGGTCTGTCTGAGACCCTGCCCGGGAACCCTCAAAAGTTTCGACATCGATAGCCAGGTATCCGAGGCTACGGCCGCTACCTTCTAGCCCGATATAAATTAGTTAGTTGCGCAAGGCACAGAAGATGGGGAAAACCCCTCACCGGCTTGGAAATTGGAAGTTGAAGAGCCATCTTCAAGAGCGGCGCCGGGCCGCAACAATCACGGTGAGCAAACCCTTGAGTGGAACAGATTTGTTGACCCCGGAGGAATGTACGGATAAGAATTATCGCTCTAATATAGCAAAGTCCATCCCCAACTATCGGCAGATGGAGCGACGAGAAGATAAATCTGACGGATGACTGGGCGATTCTCGCAGGCGACGGCGGCGAAAGCCGTTTGCTGTGAATTGCCAATGTGGCGTGAACGCACTGCCGTACGGAAAACATATTTTTGTCACGTGCCGATAATTGTTTTCTCGTCCAAGCAACGTTGGTTCAGTCGGTCGATCATCGGTTGAATAGAGTGACCTCGAATTTCGGCTTCGCTCGCGCCATTCCAACCATCCAGGCTCAAACCCGGCACGGTTCGACATTTTGGCTGCGCTCTACTCGTACTCGGTCCAGCATGACATGGCGGCTTGCTGACAACAAGGCAACGTCCGGTCTGATCCTCGAGCCAGGTGGCTCGTCATAGAACCAATGCTGTGATATATAAAATCATATTCACAACCATTATATCACCAGGCGAGTTTGGGCGAAATCTGCTGGCCTATATATTCTCTGTGGCTATACTCGGCTGTCGAATTTGATATCTATATATCTTCCAAATTGGGGACTGGAGAGAGCAAAAGCTCGTTTTTGCAATCTTCATGGCTTGATTTGTTTTAGAATGCGACCATGTCCCCGACGACAATATTTCTTGTGGGCGCCCCCACATTCTCAAGCTTGAGATGGGATGAAGGTGGCTTGCTCAGTGAGTCTATACCACCATTCCAAAGTCTCAACGCCGCTGGTGAGATAGGCGCGGTGTCTCCAGAGACCGATGCGGTGAAGTGGAGGCTACTACGACGCCCGATCATTCCGGAGACACCTCAAACGACAGCATTGTCAGAAGCTCCTGGCGCAGCCCAGTTTCTTATCACCCACGACCTTGCAACCTCTAATACCGTACAAACAGTCATATCGGAGGATTCAGAATTATCCCAGTTCTATGACCATTCATTTACGATCCATGAAACTTCGGAGTTTTCCGATTTAGGACCTCCCACTCAAGATTCCGTTCTCGGTAGTAGTCTATGGGCCGCAAGCACAGAGACTTCGCTTGCGACGAATGACGAAGGGGAAACACCCCCTTTGCGACCATCCATCCGAGGCGGCGTCACGAATCTACAAGACATACCCAGTGCTTCTTATTTAATTTCGATTGAGCCGCAAACAATGACGGTGAACATCATTGTCGCGATCATCACTATCCGGCCACCACGTCGTATTGTGACCAGGCAATGGGGAAAAGAGCTGGACCTTATTGAAGCCGTGGTCGGAGACGAGACGAGAACCGGGTTTGGGGTTACATTCTGGCTTCCTCCTCAAAGTGATGGGGTTGCCACGCATGGTAGTGACAACCAGAGAGGGGAGGACCTCCGAAAGGCGCTGATGCTACTTCGACCGCGAGACATTGTTCTGCTACGTACAGTAGGACTGAGCACTTTCCGTGAACGGGTATATGGGCAAAGTTTGCGAAGGGGACTTACTATGATCGACCTTCTACACCGGCAACAGGTCGATGCAACGGACGCGGGCGGGATTTACAAGCTGCGAGATATCTTGAACCACGCGGCCAAGAACGATGAGCTACCGTTGTTGAAGGTTCGCAAGGTCCACGAGTGGATAAGACGATATGTGGATTCTGTTCCGGATGCAGCAGGCGGTATTATAAGACCGAGAGGGGCTGAAACTTTGCCTCCTGATACTCAGGAGGACACATTATAATTAGAAGCGGAAAGCGTCATCTTCTGGTTGGAAGGTCAAGAGTACTGATTTGATGCTCTTTCAAAACATGGGAGGGGAGCAATAGCTGTGCCCTGACAGTGTTCCTGTCGCTCTCCAACATGATTCGATGAGGGACGGTTTGAGTGTTCAATCAGAGCCTGAACTCTTCGATCGACGTCCTCCGTGACCCTTCACCCTTAATCAAGTGCGAGGAATCGTTCTTCGTTCCGGAAGCTGCATGATTTTCTCTTCCAGGTGAGGAGTGGCGCTTTCGAGCCCCATGAAGGCCACCTGATCGCGTATCGTACGCGTACTAGTAATATACGTAGCCAATAATCTGCCGTGGTACTGCCCCTGTGCACCCGTGGACGCTGTCCGCAACCGTCCTCCGCTGTGTGAGGTTGCAATTGGGTGAGTGGTGGTACCTGACATGACCAACTCCAGTTCAACAACCTCCTGTCCTCTCTCCAGCGCTCGGCTTTTGCACGCCCAACGTGTTCTCCTGGCTTTTATACCGCGGTAGCCGTTCGTCTTCTCGACCTCTTTACCCGGGATCATAACCGGGCCTCTCCAGCGGTCTGTCAAATTGATCACTTCGATTGACTCCTTGCTGCTGACCTTTCCACCTTCTCATCCCAGCCGGTCGCGCTCGAACGCCTCTTCCCTCGTCGATTTCCCGCTGAACCTTTCCCACAGAGCTCTCGAGTAATTAATCACAACCGTTTAATATCGTTCTACCGTTAACATGAAGGGTTTGACTCTCCAAATACGTTCTGAAAAGGAAGCAGAATATCTCTTCTGACTTGCAGTTGCCTACAGCGCTCATTCTCGTCGGTGGGTTCGGTACCCGCTTGCGGCCTTTGGTGAGCACACCCTCTCGCACGATCCTGTCGCGCTTAATCTACCAAATGATGCGCTTGATGAATTGGAGCTGACCGACCCTGTGCCTTCGTTAGACCCTCACTCTCCCGAAACCGCTCGTGGAGTTTGGTAATCGCCCTATGATCTTGCACCAAGTCGAGAGCCTGGCTGCTGCTGGAGTGACCGATATCGTCCTAGCTGTCAATTACCGCCCAGATGTTATGGTCTCTACGTTAAAGAAGGTACACAGCTCGCATCAGTACGTAAATAGCTATGGTTGCTTACTTTTGCCACCCTTCCTAGTACGAAGAGCAATATAACGTCAAGATCGAGTTCTCCGTTGAATCGGAACCACTGGGCACAGCTGGCCCCTTAAAATTGGCAGAAAAAATCCTCGGCAAAGACGACTCTCCTTTCTTCGTGCTGAACTCTGATGTCATTTGTGATTATCCCTTCCAGCGACTCGCGGACTTCCACAAGAACCATGGCGATGAGGGAACAATCGTTGTCACAAAAGTGGACGAGCCCTCGAAGTATGGTGTAGTCGTTCACAAGCCAAACCACCCCTCCCGCATCGACCGATTCGTCGAGAAACCCGTCGAGTTCGTCGGCAATCGTATCAATGCGGGTATCTATATACTAAATCCCAGCGTACTGAAGCGCATCGAACTACGCCCAACCTCTATCGAACAGGAAACATTTCCTACCATCTGCAAAGACGGACAACTCCACTCTTTTGACTTGGAGGGCTTCTGGATGGACGTTGGTCAGCCCAAGGATTTCCTCACCGGGACGTGTCTGTACCTTACGTCCCTCACGAAGCGCAACTCGAAGCTGCTTGCCCCCAGCTCAAAGCCGTACGTATATGGCGGAAACGTTATGGTTGACCCTTCTGCGAGGATCGGAAAGAATTGCCGCATTGGTCCCAACGTTGTCATTGGCCCTAATGTCGTGGTTGGAGATGGCGTTCGTCTCCAGCGCTGTGTCCTGATGGAGAACACTAAGGTCAAGGATCATGCCTGGATCAAGTCTGCCATCGTTGGATGGAACAGTTCCGTCGGCCGGTGGGCTCGTCTCGAAAATGTTACTGTGCTCGGTGATGATGTGACAATTGCCGATGAAGTTTACGTCAATGGTGGCTCAATTCTGCCGCATAAGAGTATCAAGCAGAACGTTGATGGTGCGTCAATCCCAGGAGCCGGAGAGCCGATTAAGGACTATGTACTAATCCCCTGCAGTACCAGCGATCATCATGTAATCGCCAGCGCTCCACGTCAATTTACCTCTCCCCAAATACTTCTTCAAACACAACGCTATCCCCAAAACCCCACCCGCAACCCATCAGATGCATAGAACCGGAGTCAGCCTGCGTTTTCATTACCGCCGATTTCGAGTTATAAGAGCTTCCCCATTAACACCTCATATTCATATTGCACCCGCTCCTATCCGCACGTGTTCAACACCTTGACGGTGAAACCACGCTTGAAATCGGGAATTAATAATACTCCTTTCTACAGCCTTCGTAATCGACTTCTAGATATCGTCTTTGGACTTCGACACTACATCTACTCGACCAATCCTTGGCCCCGTCTGTTCTTGCGTCGTGGTTACACCCCTTTATAATCTGCTTCTCGCGACACATTATCCCCTTATTTTTGTCTTTCTTGTTAACTATACAAGAGCTTGGCCACCATTACCCTCGCTCTCCCCACTCCGTTCTGGCTCTTGACTCGACAGATGACGAGGATGAGGATTGATTCTTGACTTTACCGTTTTTAATGACGCATGTGGACGAGGGATGTAAATATGGGAATAAGGGCAAGGAATCGAAAAAGAAACATTAATTGAATCTTGAATTCCACTTGAATTCGACTAATAGTAACTTTTATTTCCTCTAATCGGGGTAACTTACACGGCATCTCCCATTACAATATTTGCGACCAACAAGGCAAGGGATAAGAAAAGAAGATAAATACTCCGAGAAGAACCATGTGGCGTTCATTCTTTCCTCCCAAACCGCACCTCCTCCTCGTCGAGTAGTTCGTCCCACTGCATTCTCAGTTCCTCCATATGCCGCCAGCACTCCCTCCCGAGATCTTCGAACCGTTCTTTCTCTTCGAGCGTGAGGTCTACGGCGCCCCGCTTCCGCCGACGATTCCGGTCCTCTTCGACGACGGCGGGTCCGACAACGCCCCCGTGACCCCATCCATCGACCTCCGTGGATACTGGTTGATTCAAGCCGGACCTGTTTGTCGAGGAGCCCCATTTTGCTCTGCCACCACCATGATTCAGATAGGGCGCCTCGGCGGCGTCAAGGACTGACTGTGCGGAGAGGGCAAGCCATACGGGTGCGCAGGCACCCATGTAGGTTGACATAGTGTGCCATGGGGACCCAAGAAGGCGCGCGAGCCAGAACGAAGCGAGCATAGCGTAGAAGAGCGGTGCGGCGAGTGGGAGGATACCGGTGCCACAAATTCCGGGGTGGGAGACGTAAGTGTTAGGAGGTTGGGAGGTAGTCGCCGGGTTACTGGTGCTATTATCAAAGTCGGTTGAGTAGAAACTCTTCACCCAGGGAGCGGTGCTTGGAAGATGAGAGGTAAGAGACAGGATGTCGGTCAAGGCTTTTGAAGACTCGTAAGGGGCCAGGGTTCGAAGACCCTGGAGGTCGTCAATGTCGAAGTGATTTGAGGACGCCTCGAGACTCGAAACCCAAACAACACGACCTGGGCCATTAGGAGAGCCTGATCGGTGGAGGAGAGGCATTACATTGTGCGCGAGCATGTAATGACCAAAGACATTGGCACAAAAAACGGTTGCCAACTGAGGTTCTTTGTCCGCGACAGTTCTCGTCTGTCTATCTAGAACAAGACCAGCAGGCGCAACCTTGTAGGAAGGCCAGGTAACCGCTTGGACGAGGTCGGTGAGCACTCCCCAGATGGCTACCGGCCAATTGATACCTGTCCATCCACCTATTCCAGCGTTCAACACGACCGCATCAAGCTTAGGGAAAGTCTTGTTCAAGCGGCGCGATAACGCGCGAACGGAGAGAAGGTCGCAGAGGTCAACATTCTCAGGGAAGAAAGTCACTCGGGCAGCAGCGGGCGGTTCTGACACGGAGGTGCGGAGGTGGTTCTGCAGATTTCGAAGGGTATCGTTCCCCTTTCTAGTGCTCCGGGTAGTGAATATGACCGTCAATGAGCGGTTATCGTTCTGACGAGAGGTCAGGAATTCATCCGCTAGCCGGCAGCATATTGAGTATCCTAGTCCACTGCGGAGACGAAAAGCAATCGGCACAAGGGGTGAGAGTCAGGGAAGATTGATTCATGGATGCGGGCGAACGGGGGCAGAGATCAGGGATTCCGGGTTTACGATACCTGTTGGCGCCCGTCACAAGAACAACGACCTTGTTTCCAGTCTCATCCACGCTGCTGGGATTCATGGTGGTTCAGTTGTGCTCACGCTTCGTCTGACTGTTGAGTTCTTCCAGTCCAGATTCGTAAAGTGATTGGCGGATCACAACCAGGGAGGACGGCGGATGATGTAAGCTTTTCTGCCTGAGGCAGACTATTCACAGGAAGCAAAGCATGGAGCCTCTCTGGGGCTGTTTCGTCCTCGTTGGGGCGTCACTCATTCGCGAGAGTCGCATCGTCTCCATATGGAGCTGTGAGACATGCCCTGAGCTCACCGGCTTCCCAAACCAGGAACACCACTTCCGTCCCGAAGTTTTGTTTATCGCGGCATTGTTGAATCCTGGGCCCTCATTCTTGCTTCTTCGAATGCTACGAGTGCCTCCTCAATTTGCACGAACCTCTCGGTCAACACAGAACAGAGTTACTCAACTTTCCCCGCGTCGTCCCCATCCCGTTTGATGTCAAACTCTCATGGGATTCGTCTTGATATGCGCTCGCCGATCATCCCCCACACGAGGGAGGGGGATCTCAAGCATGCAATGAGGAAGAGAACCTCCGGGTTGTCTCGTATCCAAGCTGTCTAGACCGATCCAGGCCGGTGTTCAGCGACAGAATTGGGTAAGCGACTCCGCGGAGATCCTCGTGCTTGAAATCATAATAGATTAAATTACCTCGTCGTTCAAGGGGGCGTCGGGTCACCAGATGTCCAGCTTTGTGACATCGACTGAGTGACTGTCGCCCGAGACGGGGTGTAATCTAAGGAGCTTGCCACAATGATTGCAAAAAGGTCCGGATGCTCCATCCAAAATTCTCGGAGGAGGGATGAGGATGAGGGAGCTCGACCGACCATGAACATGCGCATTGTGAAGCCCAACTTGAGGTGACTTTCCGTTTTAAAAGCAGACCAATTGATGTGACGGGAATTAACGAGCTGGTGTCCCCGCACGGCTCCATGCGAGAAGCAATGCAAGCTGAGCCACAGCATCCGGACAACATCTGGGCAGCATCTGGAAAAGAAATTCAAAACTGGGGTAATGCATGCCTGGAATGCACGACGCAGGAGGGGAAACACATGGAGTGCAAGCGAGGCGTATCATGGCTGATCCCAAGCAGCCGTGTTGGAAGCTTTGGGTCGTCGTCAATCACAGCTCCGGTCAGGACACGACTCGAGGAACTATTTTCGCATGGAGAGAGATGATTCCAGCAAGTGACCTGAATCTTGTCGCTCGGTTTGGAACCAGAGACGAAACCGTGGAGACCGGAGAAACACGATCCACAGCGGACCGACCCTTAACTTTTCGCGGCCTTCACCAGACAGAAATCTACACACCCTTTTTTGTTTTTTCGGAAGGATGAAAACTTCGCCCACAGATCTCCCGAGAAAAGGTTCTCAAGTTTTTTTTTCTTATCATTCTTTTCCCTTTGTTGGGGTTGGAGGAAGTCGTGGAGCCGAGTCGAGTTGTGTCCTCGACTCACAAGACCCGGCTTTGGATCCTTCACGAATGCATCCTGGGCGTTTGGTTTCTCGAGCGCCAGGTCAGGGCTGAAGGATTCAAACAAAGGCTGGAATCTTGTTGAGACTCAAGACCTTCTGAGAAAGGGAAGAGCGAGCGCAACAGCAGAAGATTATCCTCCCATTGGTGGTCCGAAATCCGAGGAGTTGAAAGATTCTGGGCTTGAACGGCTCCATCTGAGCAGCGCCCCTCCTTCCTGTTTCTGTCAGGGGCCAAAATACCTCTTGGCGAGAAGAATGCTCGCAGTCAAACCAAAACCTGTTTGGCCCGGCCAGGCGTGCATCCTCTCCAGTCAGAGAAAATGAGATATTTACCCCCTCGCGTTCTTTCTTTGACTCACCGACTTCGAGAACGAGAGGAACAACCATGGGCACGGGCTGACGGATTCGTCGTCAATCATGTTGTTTCAACCCTGTTCCCATGAGAGGAAGCGGACAAGGTGGAGACGGGTTGATTGCTGACGCCAACGTGTGGGCTTGGAATTTGGGGCCTGGTCTATCGTTCAACTCTTCAAGTTACAGCAGTTCTGCACGGTCAGTACTCCGGCATGTTGACAGCCGTCCATGGATCCCCTTGCAAGGGAAACCAGAATGGCTCCAGGCTCGAAGCCTTTTGATGCAGACGCCATGGAGCGGTGGAGGTCTACAAATCCAGGCTTCCTTCCCCACATGGTGGCTCGCCGCCAACTTGCCGAGCCGACCCGCTCAATCTCAGTCCCAGCTCCCAAGGCTTCCAAGAACGACGAATCAGAGCGTTCGCGACCTGAGCGTCGGTTCACATCTCATTGCATCAACTGCGCCTCTTCAAACGAGAAGGAATCTGTGCTTTCAGGTCGTCCCTCTCTCTTGGTTTCTTTGTTCGTCCCCGCGAAAATTTTATCCGGGATCCCCAGCAGGCCAGTTGTCGAGGTAAGCGTAATTGGCGACGCTTGCCCGATCAGGACCGAAGCGGACCAGGTAACGCTGCTGCGAGTCATATGCATGGCCCTCATGGAAGCCGGACGGCTTTGACCGATGGAAAGTGTGTTTTAACGAGATCCTGGGGTTGAGGAGATTTCGTCTCCAGCGGAAGATTCCATCACAGACTCGGTCGTCCATGACCTCAAAACTGCGTTTCGCTCACGGAGAAGGGAGTCCAAATGCGGGGTACAGATTATGGAGCGGAGCGGATGAACTTCAGGAGCCATCGGTGTCTCTCTGCTGAGGCTGCATTGTGCGGCCACTTTTTGCTCTGATTGAAATACGATATTGGCGCCTTTTGGAACTGCGACTTCAAGTCGGGCGAGCTGGTGTGCAAGTTGAATTCAACTTCACCGATTGTCAGCATCATTGGCTTCGATGAGTTGATGGCTCGTCTTGATGGGCCACAGGTCATTTGGCTGATTTCCCTTCAGCACTTCGGATCTCCTCATCCAACGCGTGGATTACACATGCGGCAGGTCAAGTGCGTGATGCCTGATTTTTCACTTTTCTTTGCGCGAAGGACATCCGAAATTCCAGGAGCCATCGGGTTCCAGAGAATTAGCCTTGTGAAGCGAAGTGAGTACCAAAACCAGGTATGGTGCCATGATACGCGCGGCGAGTCTTGGAAGCAGGATGGATTTCCCTTCAGGTTGGCGCATGACGCGCTCCCCAGCTGGTTGGTGACCGGACCAATGACCAGTTTCCTGGGTTTCTAGTTTCTCCAGGGCTGGAATCACATGGATATCACCTGGACAAAGAAATTAATAGGAGGTTCAGCCGTACCATGTCACATCCGTGCTTTCCAGTAGTCAATACGGAGCGTGTCGAGGCTGCGCCGGAGATTCATACGTATGAAAAAAACGGTAATCCCTGGCATTTAGGTAATGGTTTCGAGTTTTGCCTCCAGCTCTTCCAGCAAACCCCAACTGTTTGCAAGCCTCGGGGATCTCACACCAGTGGAGCGGATTGTGGCGTCCACTGTGCAAAATAGATGGTCAAGAGCAGTACTGATGCCGATCTCTCACTGAGGGGATGACGAGTCTGTCGCCGGACTCACCCCAAAGTTTCTCACGGACGCGTGTGTCAATGCGATGGACCGTGTGGGATAAGACAAAATGATGGTCGCGGACTCCTCCACAGTACCGGAATCGAGTCGGTTACAGTTATTGTTGGTAACGCTCAAACTTAACTGCCTCAACCACCCAACGATCTTACCCTTGACTTACCCGCACGGGAAGAAGAACTGAAACGATACTCACCGATAAACTCATCCATATTACCGCAGACTATCTTGGATTTCAAGGGAAAATCCCCGTCACAGATCATCGCTGGTCCGTGAGCCCCTGTTCGGGCCTTCCATGTGGCAATGCGCGTGTCTCCGACTACCTGTGGCTTTGAAGGCATGTTAACGATGAGCGATGAGGATCCAATGACTCCGAAGGAGTGAATGATATGGTTTGCCTGTCCTTGATTTTTTCCCTGCATGCTATGATTTTCTCTTGAGTCTGCTAATCTCGACCTCCGAGTTGAGCCGCTCAACATGGCGGGCTGTCAGAGGACAGAGCAAAAGTTGGAAAACGCAAGCAGGGCGCGACTGGGCCTGAAAAGACGACTTGGTGGACAACGGGATGATCAATTCTCCCTTTCTGGGCTCTCATTTGTGTACCCATCTCTTCCGACGATGCGGAGGCACTCCACTCCGCGTTGATAAGGGAGTGTCCGAGTTGATTCCATTCCTGAAGATATACATTCCAAAGGATACCACACCTTGCAACCACCATTCAGATCAAGCTGATAATAGGATGCTCATCGTAAGTTTTAGCGAAGACACCTTCTCCGCAGACCCGTGGGTTGGCCCTTCGGGAAGTGGACGCGAGTTATCCGTCCTTGTCACCGATGGGCCATTTCCATCGAAGACCGATCCTGCCCCAAGTGGCCGACGGAAATACCCGCAGTTCCACAGACTCCATCAGTCCCGTCTTGAATCTGGGTGGGAGTGAGGCTTTTCTTCACACACCGCCAAGAAGATTGAGATCGACGAGTGTCATCTTCTTCCCTCGCTCTGAAGAAACAAAGACGCAAATCGTGAGGATGCCCCGTCATTTGAGATGGAGAAGCCTTCTGACTCAGCGCCTCGTGGCACCCTGCGAGTCAGGCTGATGACGAGTCCTCTGCTCCCCATGGACATGGATGGGCAAAACGAAGAGCACGCTGTGGTGGGGCGGCAGGAGGGAGGATGACATGATGGTCAACCAGGCCACTCCAAATCGAGCCTTTGATCAGCGTGAGCTTCGCTCCTGTTGATTACGGGAGCATGAATAATGTATTCACTTTCGTGAGAGGGGAAGTGAGAGGCCAAAGAATCATGGGATTGCAACTTGCAGTGGTTGAGCTTTCCAGCGTCGAGAGTGTTCTTCCCAAGTCTCCAATGAAGCTCTGTTGACAACTTGATAGCGGGCTTGATTCGAAACACAGCCACGTGGGGATTCTCCAGACATGATGCGGTGCCGCTTGGTCTCATTTCCCGTTTCGAGGCCTCATATCAGCAGCGACATTCTCGATTCGAGCTCGAATCCACCTGGAGGAATCTCGGCCGAATCTCTGGAAGCGATAGCCCAATAATACAAACCAACTGCCAGCACGATTGATTTAAGATTTGACTCTTGATATCCACTTCTGTCTCCAGGTCCCGAGGTCAAAAGGGAGAACCAGCAGCAATGGCTGAAGCAGTGGCAACCTGAGTCCGTCTTGAAGGCGTTTTATTGCCTCCAGCATGTCTCTTCAACCAAAAATGGAAAGTTGGAAGAAGGGACATATGGGCGCCTTCGAGGTCGCACGATTCGCGGGAAGTTGTCCCCCATTCTTTGGAGAAGAACAAAGAAAAAGCACTTTTAGTGACGGGCTTTCCAGAGTCTAGACTTGAGAACCTGGTCATTTCAGGGTGTAAAGATCCTGGTCTCGACGAACCAGCAGGGAACGAGCTGTTGGGGACCTGGACCCTGTTTTCTTGACCGATTGCTTCGAGGGTTCTTGCGTCGCGACCGTGGGCGTATTGGAAGTTAGTGATCATGAACGAACAAGTTTGAAGCCATGGAGAGAAGGCAACCTTGGACATACTGCTCTGCGGCTGCATTCTCGGAAAGTCGAAGGGGGGAGTTGCATGAGCACAACAAGGCTCGAGACCAAGGCAATTTGTTTGCTTCTTGTTCCTCCCCTTTCTTTCAACTCCCACCCAACCCGAGGATTTGGAAAGTTTAACTCCTTTCTTTTTCTTTTTCTTCATTCTTATTCTTCCCATTGTGTGGAGTCGTCACCTTTGTTTGGAACCATCACTGTGGGCTTGCCGCGCAGTGATCGTCTCAGAGGCGACACTCTTGTCATGAAAACCCATGAACCTGCCTTTCTTTCCAGAAACTCACTTTGAACCCCACGAGACAATTCCCATCAATAATGACCAAGAGCAGGAACGACTCCTCGTCCCAGACCATCGGCGTGGAATCTTTCGACCGAAAAAGAAGCGTCCTGTCACCCATTTCCTGCGCAGTCTGGGAGGCTGCTTGGCTGGCAGTGTCCAATCAATGCTGGACTTGTTGGGTTCCACGACGCAGGAGGCTAAACCATCTCCGGGTTAGATACTTTGGACCAACATCGCCCACGCCTCCAGCTTTGGCTCTCACCCGCGTTGATTGGACGCTGGCAGTCTTTCGAGCTGTGGGCACTTGGCCAGGTCCTGCAGCAGGGTGGGGATATGGTGTTCCCCTCCTTGCCAGAATGTTGTGGTTGATGACTGGTGGGAGGTCGGTCCTCGTTCAAGAATGCTCCTCTGCTGCTCTCGCTTTGGCGACCAAGAAGTGGTACAACTCGGCCTCTCCCCTTAGTCCTTCCGTTTACCCCAGGCACGTCCCACTGGGACCCAGGCCCAGCTGTCAGTCTGGAAGAGAGTGAAATTAAGTCTCTTGGATCCAGGATGGGGCCGATCTGTGACTAGTGCTTGGCACCGAGCACTCATCGACTTTCCTGCGCTAATAATAATCAGCGTTTTCTCAGCAATGAGACTGGCCTCCCCCTCCTCTCGCTCTTCTTGCCCAAGAGTTTCTTTCGAATCGATCCTGGCTCTTTTTTTGAACCGAATTATGACTCTGTGCCCGGGTGAGATATTTCACCTTCCTTATTTGACTTTGTAATTTAAAAGTGAGTTGACTTCCTCCGATAAATACTCTTATTTCTTTTTTCATTCCTTTTCCAGGACTCCACCGGCCACCCTCCGAAGTAGCCTCGCACCTTTGGCAAGACTGCCTTGGTACGACTCAACCGGGGTCAAGGGAGGAGCTAACTCACTAAATAATAATAATAAAAAATGAAGACTAATCCGTGGCCTGAGGATCTCGTCTTCTCTGACAGTCACAAGTAACTTCAGTCCGCTTGCTCGACTTGCTTCTGGCTGCGGAGGCATTTGGAGTCCGCTTTTCCCTCTGTGCGGCCTTCATAGACACGGCAGATGCCCTTTCTTCCCTTCTGGAGCAGCTCAGATTATTTATACAATTTCGTGCCCTCCGTCTCTCTCGTCCTCGGCTTCCAAGCTCCAAACCCCCATCGATTCCAACAACCCCTTCCCTGCCGTCTCACCATCGTCGAGCCCTTGACAGCTTATTACTGTATATATTACAGTCCCATATTATTGTCGCTGCTCCTTTATTATTATCCATCGCTATAATAATCGTCTCCTCACCCCCAGCCAGCGCCAACGGAACCTCATTTATGATTCTGTTCCAGCCTCACAATCCACAACACCACTGTTACCCTCGTCGACCCACCATTCCTCGACCTTGTCTGTCATCTTGCCTGTCCACAATCCCGAACGCCGCATCCTCGACTGAGGTTTCGAGTGAGAGCCCGTCGCCGTTCTAGATCCTTTTGTGGTTTCCTTTTGTCTGTGGCCTTCTCTCCTCTTTTGCAACCCTCTTCTCGTCTTCCTCGATCCACGGCTCCTCAACCCGACAATTGTTCTTCGTCCTCGGGTCGAATTTCTCTATCTGCGCCTTCTGCGACATTTGATTCGCCTACCCCTATACCTTTTTCGTCGGTTCTTTTTTGCTCAGTTCAACGCTGTTGGCACACGTTCTCGAAAGTCTGAAGGTTATTGCCGTGCCTTGTTCTTCTGCGCTCATCTTCCCATTGTTGCTCTCTGGCACTCATCCCTACCACCACCCGCTCCTCGGTGCCGTACCATCTCTCTGTGAACCTTCCCGCTATGGCTCCCGGCAGTGGACGCGATTTCAATTGTGAATGGGTGGACTGCGGAAAGGTAATGAAATCACCATGAACCTCAGGTTATGCCTCGCTCACCATGTGATTACCGATGTCTAGTCTTTTAATCGCAAGTCAGACCTGGGCAGGCATCGCCGAATACATACGAACGAGCGACCATACCATTGTACCCACAATGACTGCAAAAAGAGCTTCATCCAGCGAAGTGCGCTAACTGTACATATACGAACCCACACAGGGGAGAAGCCTCATGTTTGCGATCAAGAAGGGTGTAACAAGGCCTTCTCCGATGTAAGACCCTCGATCCTACGGCCATATCCAAAAGTATGATGCTGATTCCTTCCTAGTCTTCAAGTCTCGCTCGCCATCGCAGGACCCATTCGGGGAAAAGACCTTATATATGCCAGGAGCCAACATGCGAGAAAAGGTAAAGCCTTGAAATAGCGGCACCTCTGTCCAAATTTCCTAGCTAATCCGGTGCTAAGCTTCTGTCGTAAAACCACCCTGACCAAACACCAACACCGTATCCATCCACCAGGGTCAATGGCTCGAACACCGTCAGAAGAAGCAGTCTCCGAACATTCATACCCAACTCCTGTCACCCCCGTTACCACCGCTCTACCAAACGAACAGTTTCTCATTTCACAACAAGCATATTACCCCAATGCTTCCACCCCGACTCACGAATTCTACCCCCATCAAAACCTACCAATGAACCCAGTTGCCGTCCATGAAGAGCCGCCGATTGCGACACATACTGTTCCGGTGACCTCGTCTGTCGAGGTACAGCAACAGCAATACTTGCTCATGCAGCAGCAACGATACGAACAGAACCGTGCAGTTTATTTACCAATGCAATTTCAGCAGCCCGGATTCGCCCCACCGACTGTTAATATGGTCTCTTACGCTCCCACGTTCCAGGATTATAAGCCAGCTGGTCCAAGATTGTTGAACCAGGAGGAGGGCAAAGATTGGAGCTTCATCGGGGTAGGCTAAGCGCAATACATCCAGACCCACGGATTTAGTATCGCATACGATTTGAGGGTTTTCCCAACGCGGAATCATGTGCACACACCCCGGTCACTCACATTACCAAACACCTCACTTTCGGGTATTAATGCTATGCTATCACGACCTTTTCTACAAACTTGAATCACCCGAGGCTTGCTTCTTCTTCTCCAGCTATTATTATACCTTTCCTTCCTGAGCCAGTTTTCTGTAATCTGAGACTCCTGATATCGGCTTTCTTGGCCATTTGCTGCTCTTCGGTTTGAATATCTGAAGACGCAATGGGGAGGCGCTTTGCCACCCGATGTTTGATACCATTTCTTTATGTTTCCAGTCTGAGCTATGTCCGTCGAAGCTACTTTGCCTCTTTCCGCTATCCTCGGCCAGCATTTGGGGTTCAGCGCCAACCCGGGTGAAAATTCTGACTCCGTACAACGAGCAATGCCTGTGATATCTCCCATTTTGCGCTTGTCGCTCGCACCTCTGATAGTCGTCCACCCTGTGCAGCGGCGATATCCAAGATGGACGGGTAATGTCGAACCTTCGACAATAATCTCACCCTCCATTGGGCACAGAATCTTGGGCAGTGCTCCCAAATGAAGTAAACAGACAAGAGATCAATCATATCAAGTCCTTGGTGCCTACAGAATCCAGCGTAATGATGCTTGTTCCCACCATTTGGTTGCTCTTTCTGATCCCTATGATGGCGCAACAATCAAAGGTGTTGGAAATTGCCACTCCACTAAAAAGGGATCACCCCTTCCAGTGAAGGGCTCTTCTGGCTGACCAAATTGTCAGGGCCTCTTCGCCGCGACGTCAGCCAAGGATCGACGGTCTGCGGGAGTGAGTTCTGGTGCTCCACTTCTCCAAACACCGAAGAGCTCAAGAACACACCCACTCTTTCCAAAAGAGATTCAGCTCCGAGTCAGCTCCCACGTCCTTGAGTATGTGGCTCATGTACGCGAAGTGTGGTAAGTTCAATGGAGCCACGAATCATCCCTGACGGTGGCTTGCGATCGACCGTACTTTGTCACTCTGTATGGGAAGGGAAACCATTAGGGAGGGAGCGCAGAGCTGAATCAAAGGTGACTTGCACGAAGGGAATGCTGGTCAGAGGAGAGCACAATCAATCAGAGGTCGATGGATAAAAATTCCGGGGAAGGGAGATGGTGAAAATAAAAATGGAAGTCAAAGAAAGGCCCAAGCATGACAGACGGGGCCTCTATTGGCAGTTTTTCTTTTGGGATGGATGTGAGATGGTGAATGCTCAGCGCCCAAGGACCAAGCTGGCCTGTCTGACTCCTGAATGTGGAGGGGGTGCGTGCGACAAAATCATGTCCAAACCAAGGCAGAGACAAGATCATCGAGGCTGAGACCACGATCGTATTGGAAAAGGAGACTGAATCTGAGGTGGCCTCATGAGTGGGGCAGGCGACACCATTGATTGTTCCATTCTAATGACTCCGTCTTTGCCTCCGGATCGAATTTTGGACGACAGAGTCCGACCGATGGGGGGGCCAACGACTTCCTTGAATTCTCTTTCCTGAGTTGGTCCTTGCTTGAGGCCGTATATGAGACTCGAAATATATACCCCAGGATGCTGAGACCCTTGGCTCACGAGTTCCCCCTCGGTGCTGTGGGAAGTCCATCCAGTCAGATGTGATGGAGCTCTCTAGTCGAGGGGAAGTCGTTCCAGATTGAGGCTGAACTGTCTCGCCAATCTCGTGGCTGAGAGCAACACTCGGGGACTGGAGGCCAGGGTACATTAACGTTGGTTCCTGTCGACAGGTCGACGAATTGCCGCCTCCGCGAGAGTCGTTTCCTGTGGACACCTGAATCTCATCCACGATTCCGTAGAGAATTGAGCAGAGCCCACGGCCCCACGCTGCCCTTGAGGATGAACCCTTCGATTTTGATGTCCTCTCGGAAAGAGGGCGCGGGATCTAATAGCCGCTCCGCAGACTTAAAGTTTTCAAGTGACAGCCCACTCCAAATGGCATGGGAGCGATCATGATGGATTCACCCGCAAAATACCCAATCCAGATTGGTGGAAAGTCGGGTTGTTGGGATGGACGTCCTTGCATCCCTCCCAGTTGCCTGACTTGAGAGTCTGGATTATTTTAGCTCCTTCCACTTCAAGGGACGCGAAGGAGGATCGAGTGGGCTGGGGCTGGAAGGAAATCATGCGGGGAAAGGACTGCCTCCGTCCCACCAAGACGGTGTTGAATTGCAGCGCTTAGTGAAGTAAATTTGCCAGATCGAACTGCAAGGAGAGACACCTTGCAGACAGCCAGCAGACAAAGTACCTTGGAAGCAAGAGGTCATCCCGGGATCTGAAAGCAACAAGCAGGGAATTCCAGAGAAAAAGGAGTCAGAATTCTTACATGCATCCAACCCCATCAACAGGGGAAGAATGTCAAAGCTTCGACTCGCAGGGAGTCTCAATGGAACGAACTTCCAATGACGTCGACTCGTCCCCGCACCCCTCGTATCTTGCAACCGTACGAAGCGAGCAGTGCCTCGAAACTCAAATGATTGTCAAGATTGGGAATCCAAGCATGAGAACTGAGAAATCCATCTGCGAAGGATGACCTTGGTCGAGAATTTGGAGAGACGCTTGTGGGGCTGGGAAGTTACTTGTGGTGGTCCCCGCGAGAAAAAAAATCGGTGCTGACTCCCAGCCTGAAAGAGGAAGACTCGACGAAGCCTGTCAGAAGAATCCGGGGAGAGAAATCCGAATCCGACGTGGCCTTGCACTGTGTGGGGAGCCGACAACCCCCAACCTGAGGCCAAGGAAAACCTGGAGATCGGGGTCTGGGAAACAGTGGGATCTGGTCCATGCTTCCCGTCACCTTTCCATGGGTCCCGACCGGGCTGGGTTGCTGATCTCTCTCTCTTTTTTTTTTTTTCCTTTTGACGCTCCTCGGCTTCTTTCTCTGTGGCAGACAGACAGACAGTGATATGATGATCTGTCAACCGTCAAAAGACTCAAACCAAAAGCTGCATCGAGCCGGGTGCGTGTCTCTCATCGATTCCTTTGAAACGTCGCCCCCTGTCCGATCTCTCGTTCAGCAAACTAAGATGAATGCTCAGGTGGAGCATTATCCAACAACCGTGCACGCACTCTCTTCTCAGCTCTGTTTCTCACCACTCCAAGACTCTCAAGTCGAGACCCGGGACCATCCCGCCCAGGAAGTGCAAAATTCAAACCGGCGACACTGTGAAGCGACCCAGTCGTCGTATTGCATACGATTTGTTTCTCTAGGGGTGAAGTTTGTGAACTTGGTCTCGCGATTTTTGTCTTTTCCTAACCCCCCCGGCCTGTTTCTCTACATTTCTCATGAGACACTCGGGCAGGGTGTGGTTTCAAGGAATCCTCCGATCGCGTCCAATTTCAAGACTGGCCATGAGAGTGATGGATGTCGACGGCTTCTGCTTCTCATGAAGGACTTCTCGACGAGTGACGGTTCTCCAGCAATCGCGCCACGGCCTGGGGATTGGATGGCTTCGCCGGCGACATCCATCAATCAGGACTAAGCAACCTCATCCTTCTGCCTTGACGCCCGCTATGAGATGAGATAGACTGTATGAGAATATAGCGGCGACGACAATCTCTGGCACGATTCTGGGGTCACATATTGCGAAGTCTCTTGCAACGAGCTGAAACTTTGCGAGCGGCCCATCGACCGAGAGAAGGGCACTAATCATCTCTTCTGGGATCTTGGCTCTGGTGATACACATGGAGAGTATATTGCTGACTCGATCGTCTCCTCGGTGTTTGAGACTCACTAGCGAGCAGACTATCCCCAAATACGCGGGATGACCTTGTATATCAGATTGATTTGAAACGAGGAGACAGGCGTCATCGTCGGTTGGGGGCCGAATTCAGATTCAGACAACGATTGCATGTCCAGGGCAAGCAGACCGCCCAATGCTGTGTATCAGGATGGGAAAACGGTGAGTGAGCAGACAACATGATTGCTGGGGAAATACGTTTCTAACACTTATTCCTGTATAGCTCTATCACTGCTTATAGTCTTGTTAGCAGTCTACCAACTGATCAGTCCTCTTTCCCGATCGAAGCCTCCGCGAAGCTGTGTTCCGGGTTTCACAACCTTCCCTTGCAGAACCGTATACCGGACGATATTCTCACAGTCTTCCGGCCTAACTCGCGCCAGCCAGATACACTGCGCAGCCCCTTCGTCCGCAGCTGGGGATCTCGTGTTCCCACCGCCGACTTGTGCCTCCGTCGTCTTATACCAATCAAAGTCCCGCCTTCGGTACACTATTACATTCGCTGCGTACTTGTGCCCTCCAACATGACTGATGAAATATATCCCCACACCCCCAGGCCGCTCATCACCCAGGTCGCGATGCAGGCCCAACGGACGCAGGTGTCGGTCAAACTCCCGCCTTAGGAGCGGCGCAGACTGCCCGCATCGTGCGTCCCGCGTCTTCTGTGAACAGAGAAGAATAACGGCTGCGTGCGGACATGGGCGAGACCGGAGTGGCGTGATCATCTTCTCCCCAGCTGCTACACCAGCATCTTTATCCTCCCTTTCGACTGGGGCCGGGGCCATGCCTAACGGTGTCGTGTTCGTCACGGCCGGATCAACAAACTCGCGTATTAGATCTGGCACCAAGGCCGGCGTAACATGATCGATGATCGTAAAACTTGGCAAAAGAAGCACGGTGGTCGGTTGTTCTCCCTTCTCATGCGCATGATATTCATCCGGTACCAGCATATTACTAGCCGATAGCTTCAATTTCTGCCAAACCCAACACCATCACCGCCAGTATTAGCCTCCTTGTATCTTCGTAGAAGAGCACTTGGCCCGGAGCGACGATGGCTACTCACCCCGTTCCCCGGTAGAACCCCACCGCGGTCGATAGCCTCCATCACACTTCCTTGCTCATCTGCCACATCCCTCACCCAGTCCGTCTTGCCGGTCGCGACAAGCAAATGTGTCGACCATCCATTCACATGCCCGTATAGCTGGTCCTCCTGATCTACATCAAACTTCGCAGGGTATTTGATCGTGCATGTGGCGCAGTCGTGGAGACATTCCTCCCCGTCTTCGGAAGGGTCCGTCTTCGGAAAGAGGGTGTCGGGCGTCGGCGCCTTGGAGAAGCCCTCCGAACGCAGAACCGCAGGCTTCGGGTTCGACGCGGAGGCAGGAGAGGGCGAGGGTGAGGGAGAGAAGTAGGATGCGCCGCGACGGATGAAGGATTGCATTGGAAAGAACTGTGAACTTCCTCTTTTTTTTTTTTTTTTTTTTTTTGGCTTTTTCGGCACGCTTAGTGCTTGGTTAGAGAGGCACGAGTCACAATCAGGTTTACTTTTGTACGTGTCCGAAACCGTTGGGCGGGGAGTCATATATGCGAAAGTTTCGGGAATGTGGAGGATGATGTGAGAATGATCGGATCTTATCAATCAGAGCCGAGCACAGGGTTGCCGTGGTGCCGAGATTGGAGATCCGAGCTTCGCATCCCCAGGCAGTCCCAAGTTAATTGAACATTAGAGCAAAAGACATCCTGAGTACGAGCTATACCTAGGCCTATACCTATTTTCCTAGACCACGGGCTTCCAACACCTGGAGTTATTAGTCTAAATTATCCCCTTTCCTCTCAGAAGCACCTCCGCCGGCTACAATCCATATCTCCTCCACCTTGCGTCTTGTCGGCCAACCAAACCCCTTGGCCGGCACGCCGTTTGCACCATGAGGAGCGACGAGGGATTTAGACATCAAGGGGGAAGCGAATTCAGAATCTACTATGGGAATTCCTATAAATCATTTCATGACTCGACTATTAAATACTGGTTGTAGGCTCTGCTAGACTTCACTTCCTTAATCAACATACCTTGCTCCGAATGACTAATATTGCCCATATTCAACTGACGTTGTTGCTTTATGTCGGTTCTGCAGCCCAGGTAGCCTTTTCTGGTGCTTCTGGTGGCTCATCTAGAAGAGCCCGGACCGGAGAACCATCGGTGGGAGTCTCGTCGGCGTCGACTAAGGCGGTGGTGTCGGCTTTCTTATATATGGCCTAGCAGTAGGTGAGTATTGCTGCCTTCTGGGCTTTACGTGAGGAAGCTGTTGCTGCTGTCACGTCAATGCCCTAGGTGCCCTTTGGACAGAGGGAGAAAAATAAAAAAAATAAAAAAGAGATACCGGGTTAAACCGGGTTATTTATTCCACACGTATTCTACAAGAAACTCGAATATGATAAGGAAAAAGGACTAGAATGGACGTAATTATACTGTCATGCCCCGTCCGGCATCGATAACCAGGCTGCCATCATCTATCCATGAGCACTCCATCTCAAACGGTTTCTGTGCCTTGTAGGGTGAGACATTTATTCGGACTCTTCCTGTTCGGCCTTGCGGCGCTCCTCAGCCTCCTGCTTCTCCTTCTTCTGAAGGAAGAGCAGAGCGCTGATCTTCTCAGAGATGTTGTGGTCCTTGGAAACGATTCCAGAGATCTGCTCGCGGCCGATCAGGGTGGCCACGATACTGGCACCCACGACGAACGTAAGGACGAAGCGGTACATGCCGTACCAGTGAGGAGCGCGCCCCTGGACGGCAGCACGGGCGTCGTTGTAGTAGAGGAATGTAAAAGCGAGGAACTGGGTGATCAAAGCGTGCTCAACGGGGAAGAGCAGAGTGGGCCAGGCAACAGCGGGAGCGACAATACCAGCAGCATAGCGCCTGTAGCCAAAACGACCACCGTATCCGGCCCATTCAAGACCCCAATGGACAGCACCAAGGAAGGATAGGATCTGTGTCACGGACAATGAGTTTGCGGCTTCAATAAGCTACGTATTAGAGCTCTGTTGTACTCACCACTGCACCGTAGCCGATTTGGACGGGCTCCAGCATGTGCAGCATAAGCTCAGCGCTCTGGCCGGAGAAGATGAGTCCGTCTCCGAGGGTGTTGGCGCGGTTGACCTCGTAAGCCAAGTACACAGTCTCCAGAGAGGTAGCCAAGTATGGGATGACACCGGCCATGCCGAGGTAAAGAGCGTCCTTCGGAACATCCTCAAGGCTGAAGGTCTGTTTAATGACTTTCTACTCAACGCAAGATGCTCAATTAGCGGAATGATGGAAAAGAGGAAATGAATTCCGCCAGATAATGCAACGATCCAACAGATTCGGCATATCGTGGTTGATACGTACCGCGTCGCCCTTGATACCGGCCATGACATCAACGTCCTCATCGCTCTGAAACGCAGTATAGATCAGCGATTGGCCACAATCAATAACCTTAACGGCAGTGTCTTCCTCACCTTGTGGGAGGTAGAGGCGTATCGGACAAGAGCGGTAGTGACGGGCTTGTGGGCAGCAAGAGCCAAGCTTGGTGACACAGTCGGGCGGGCGGCAGAGCGCGTGGAAGAGGTCAAGTGGGCCTTGAACACATTGTTCACCAGCGACGAGCGCGCAACGGAGGCATTGGATCTGGAGATAGCCCTGAAGATAGAGCGAGCAGCGGTTTGTCTGTACAGCATTGTCGTCTGGAGCAGCTGATTTTTCGCCGGAATCTTGCGTTAGCACCCGGGTTGGAACTTGAAAGACTGGGCGAAAGTTTGTGGGTAATTTGCGCGCAATTGCGTTAAGGAGACAACAGATAAGACTCGGAAAATAGCACCAAATTCGCTCACCTTAGAGCTGATGCGAGATCGACCCGGAAGAGCGGAGATTTCTGGCGTTGGAATCTATTCTCTAAGCAACGAACTGGCAAGGCGACTTGACGAAGCCGTGTGGTAATGACCAGCTCAGGGAGACCAGGAGGGCCAGCTGCGCAGATCGTTCCGATGTCCGGTGGCAGCTCTGGTTTTCGTTTTGGGAAGGCGGTCATTATATGGCTGACTTAACACCAAGGCCTGTTGCCCGTGCCCTAGAATCCTAACCATATTCAGATTGCGCGCTTTGAGAGGAGCAGCAAGCAAGACGGGCGGGTGAGGCAGCGTCGACGTCACTCCTTCGCTGCACGCCCCCCTTTTCTGCCAGCGACAAGTTAAGTTATCGAACCAGGCACGCCCAACACAGCATCGTCATCTACTTCGCTGTTGGCTCCTTGACATTAAAACTCAATTCTCTCCTCACCGCATCGGCCAAGCCAATACCAGACGTCAATCTGCCGTGCCATTTTCTTCGATCCTTTCATATTTTCTCCCTTAGATAGGCCTTTTAATCGCAACGTTGTGCTTTCCCATCTTTCCTTCGTGTGCAATCCTCCGGCTGCGAGCCGCACTTCGTTCGCCCGCCTCGGCAATCGCGTGCATGCTTATCCAAACCTCCAGCTCCTGGATGGCGCTTCCGTAAAGGACTCACGAGCGCAACGGGACCTTACCCATGTGTGCCCAGGTATCTTTCTGATCTCTATTGTCACCTATCCTGTCTCCTCGTTCCTGTTAGTGGATGCCCCTCTTCGCCGGCCGTGACCTATCCGGTGGCCATGATATTCCATACTAATGGATGTGTTCTTCGCCATTAGGTCGGCATTGCTACTTAATCACACAGTTGGAGACCAACACTCTGATCGACGCCCTCAAATCGTTTCCTTCGGCCCGGGACACGGCCGCAGTTCGCTACCATGTTGGAAAACTTGGTGGCTAACCTGCTCAACCGGTTTCTGGGCATATATGTGAAGAACTTTGATGCTACGCAGCTCAACATCGGCATCTGGTCCGGAGATGTGAAGCTTCGGAACCTCGAGCTGCGGCGGGAAGCTCTCGATCAATTACACCTCCCTCTCAATGTCGTCGAAGGCCATGTTGGTGAGCTGACGTTGTCAATACCATGGTCAAATCTACGAGGTAAACCCGTCAAAGTCGATATCGAAGATGTTTTCTTGCTTGCGGCACCGAAGGAAGACGTGGATTATGACCCGGAGGAAGAGGAAAAGAGGATGCATGCCATCAAAATGGACAAGATCGAGAGTGCGGAAATTCTCAGAGAGCGCAACTCTGAAGGAATGAGTCAAGAAGAACAACGCCGTAATCAGAGCTTCACTCAGAGCTTGGTCACTGCCGTGATCGACAATCTTCAGATTTCTATAAAAACCGTTCACTTTCGCTACGAGGACTCGATTGCTTCTCCGGAACACCCATTCGCTGCCGGCTTGACGATGAAGGAGCTCAGTGCTGTTAGTACGGACGCTGAGTGGAAACCAACTTTCATCCAGTCAACCTCGGGCACAACCCATAAGTTAGCAATCCTGGGCGCGCTTTCCGTTTACTGGAACACGGATGCTAAACTTCTGGGAACTGGTCGGGGTTCCGATGTGGGCGCGGAGGCGCAGGGTATTGATCATGCGGAGCTTCTAGAGAGGTTGAGAACTGGTATAGATAACGATGACGGTAATCAATTCATACTACGGCCCGTCAGTGGGCGTGCTGGCTTGGAGATGGATAAAAGCGGAAAGCATGATCGACCGGCCGTCAACGCACGCCTTTTATTCGACGAGATCGGCTTCGTTGTGGACGATGAACAATACCGGGACGCACTAACGCTTGTCGACCTTTTCCACCGTTTCATCCGCCATAAAGAGTACAAGAAACTCCAACCGAAGTCGCGACCGAAGCAGGATCCTCGAGCCTGGTTTAGGTACGCTGGAGAGGCCGTTTTGAGCAAGATTCACGATCGAAACAGGCGGTGGACTTGGGACTATATCAAGGAGCGAAGGGATGACCGCGTTGCGTATATTGATCTTTTCAAGAAGAAAAAGCGGGAAGAGGCTTTCTCAGCGCAAGATGCCGAACGTTTTGACCAACTCGAACGGAAGCTCAACTATGAGGATATTCGATTTTGGAGGTCACTGGCTAGAAATCAACTGCGAAAGGAGAATGTAGGCGTGAAGAAGCCTGCACGGCAACAGACATGGTCAGAGTGGATATGGGGTTCTAAGAAGGAAGACTCCGGGGAAACCGCCATGACTGAAGAGCAACGACAAGAGCTGTACAGCGCTATCGACTGGGACGAGAAGAAGGCCATCACAGAAAGCGTTGATGTCCCAAGGGAGTGGATCAAATTCCAAGTAAACGCGGGTCTTAAAGCTGGTAGCATGACCTTGATACGCAGCCCTCACGGGAGTGGGGACGAGGTTATGAAGCTCGTGTTCGACAACTTCCGTGCCAAGGCAATGCAACGTCCGGATTCTTTCTTTGTGGATCTCGATCTTGGGGGCCTGAGAGTATACGATGGAACTACTGAAGGCAGCCTTTTCCCGCAGATTGTGAAAGTCAAGGACTCCCTTCCGGAACCAAAATACCGTTCGTCTCAGATATCCGGCAGTGAAGAGTTTGATGCAGGAGAAGAAACCGATGACCTCGACGAGGATAGTTTGTTCCACTTGCAGCTTGAACAGAACCCTCTTGAGAGTGATGCCGACACAGTGGTCAAGGTAAAACTCAAGAGTATCGAGGTCATTTACAACCCTAGATTCGTTGTCGAGATTGTGAGGTTCTTCAAGCCGCCTGAGCGACATATGGAATCTATCGGAGCTATATTAGACACCGCAGGTGCTACCGTGGAAGGTATCCGGCAGCAAACCCGAGCAGGCTTGGAATTTGCTCTGGAGGAGCATAAGAAGGTTGACGCGCAATTTGACATCCATGCGCCTTTAATTATTGTCCCTGAAAGCATCACCCGTGAAAGTTCACTTTGCTTGATTGTCGATGCTGGCCACGTTAGCGTCAACAGTGAATTGGTCGATAGGCAAACCATGATGGACCTGCAATCGAAACAAAAGCGGCAATATGACACTGGGGATTATAAGGCTCTGGAGCATCTGCTTTATGATAGGTTCCTACTGAAACTTGACTCTACACAGGTTCTGATTGGGCCCGGAATCGAGACTACTAAATCTCAGCTTGGGCCGGATGTTGACTCGAGGAATCTGCATATTATAGACCGCATCAACGTGGACTTTGTATTGGAAATGTGCATTGTCCCAAAGCTCACCGAACTTACACGAACGCGAATATCGGGGAATCTACCCGAACTCCACGCCTCCATGTCGGACACAAAATACAAAGGCTTGATGAAGCTGATTGATATCGCGATTCCACGCTTCGACGATGAAAACACTGAAGCCAAGGCGACCGAGAATAAACGAGAAGCCACAGTGAACAGCAACCGAGCTAGATCGTCTTCTTTCAACCCCGTTGGACTGCGAGAGCTCCCTGTAGTTGACGATGAGTCTGATACTGAGTCAATTAAAGAGCAGGTCGCTAAAAGTTTTGACAAGCTACCTGATATCCATCGCCGAGACTTCGAATTCAAATTCACCGTTGGCCGCCTCCGTGGTTCTTTGTTCCGCTCTGATTCAAGCAATCCTTTACGTGAACAGCTATTGGCTGAACTTGTTGCTGAGGGATTCGCGTTAGACTTCTACATGCGCCCCTTTGACATGGTCGCCGAAGTGGTTTTAAAGTCCCTCAGCGTGGATGATTATATCGAGGAAAATCCAGTTCCAGAGTTCAAAAAGATTATCTCATCCACGGGATTCGACGCAGACGAAGACAAGGACCTCTTCTATTTGAAATTTGTTCGAGTCAAGCCCGAGTCGCCGGAGTTCCACTCAACATATGAGGGTGTAGCAATGAATCTCAATATTTATGTTTCAACTATCAACCTTGTCGTTACGAGAAAAACGCTTTTGACGCTATTGGACTACATTCTTCTGACATTCACCAACCCGCAGCAACCAACGAGTCAGGACACTCGGAAAGGTCGCGCCATTGGAAATACCGACGATGCGGTCGAGCAACCACAGCAACCCGGGAAGATTCGCATCAAGGCCAACCTGAATAGTATTGCACTGATACTGAACAACGACGGTGTCAGGCTTGCTACACTTAGCCTCCATACAGCTAATATCGGAATTTTCCTGGTCGGCCGGTCCATGGTCATACAGTCACGTATTGGAAGTTTGACCTTGATAGACGATGTCAACACTGGGGCGCGGGAGAGCTCGGATCTACGAAGACTTCTGACGATTGAGGGTGAGAATTTCGCCGACTTCAAGTACGAGACGTTCGACCCCGAGAGCCCGACTTACCCAGGATATGACTCGGAAGTCTTTCTAAGGTCCGGCTCCATCAAAATCAGTTTTCTTGACGAGCCTTATCGAAAGATCATCAACTTTTTAGTCAAGTTTGGTAAGATGCAAGCGATCTTCAATGCTGCCCGACGAGCCGCAGCGAACCAGGCAAGCCAACTCCAGGAAAATGCATCTCGGATGTGCTTCGATGTGGTGGTTATGACTCCAATTCTGGTATTCCCAGGTGCCATGAAAGAGGATCGCCCCTATGACACAGTCACGGCTCACCTTGGTGAGATATACGCGAAGAACACTTTCGTGCCTCTTGAAGATGAGAAGGATAGCCCGGCCGTTAATGTCATATCCTCTGGGATTCGAAATATTCGCCTGACTTCCAAGTTCCACTATGAAGGAGGAGTTGTAGAGGAGCTCGAAATGATCCAGAAAGTCAACCTTGACTTTAGTATATGTTACCTTGAGCATCAGCAAGACAATCCACGCCCGGATATGGAAATTGAAGGAACGATATCGCCTATCAGCCTTCGCGTGTCGCAGAAACAACTCAAATTCCTTTTGGACATTTCTAGGACGGCGCCGGGCGCCTTTGCGACTGATTCCGAGCAACAGGAATTAGAGGCCATGGAGGCACTCCCGTCATCCCTCACCGAGACTGGGCGGGAAGTGCGGTCCAGCGTTGCCCAGGACGCAAACCAGCAAGATGTTTCAGTTGAGGATACTGCCGGTAGACTGGAAACGTGGGTGCGACTTGACATGATCTTGAAGGCAGAGAGTGTCGGTTTGGAGCTCATCCTTGGAAGAGACGACGCACCAATTGGTAGTCTCGATGATTCTAGCCTATCCAAATTCTCTCTCAATGACACCCGAGTCAAAGTGCGTATGCTGACAGATTCTTCACTGGAATCGGAACTTTTGATCCATTCATTCTCCATTCGTGATAGCCGGAAGCAAGACACAAATAAGTTCAGAAAGATCATGTCGCTCATCAACAATGATGTCAAACAGCAATTCATGGCGAGTGTTTCTATATCCCCCGGCCCAGACAAGCACCTCATCGCTATATTGACTATCGATAGCCCTCGTATAATCCTCGCGTTAGACTATTTGGTTGCGTTGCAAAATTTTGCCAACTCAGTCTTTGGAGCAAAAGACCAAGTCGAGGAGGAGGAAAGCGATGACACTCCAGAGGAGGAAGAACCTCGCTCTAGTACGGCTGATAGCACTGACACGTCTTTACTTTCTCCCTCGCCTCGAGAGGAGGCTGCCACACCTGCACCCAGCCGGATGACAGTATCCTTTAGGGTGAGCCTTGTTGACGCCCAGATAATTACTATCGCCAACCCCGCCATCCCCCACACTGAAGCGATAGTCCTTGGTTCGAAGGAGGTGCTTTTCTCGCATCAGAACGTTTCCACGCTCCAGGTTAGCAAGGTCGGCATGTTCCTCTGCCGCATGGACAAGTTTGAAAGTAGCAGGCTTCGCATTCTAGATGATTTCACTCTTGAGTTGTCGATGGACAGCCGCCCGCAGGTTAGAGGCGCGTCCTTAACTTCCGTTGATATCCATCTCGAGCCGCTTGTTTTACGTCTCTCACTTCGAGACGTCCTGATGGCGATACAGATCGTTAATAAGGCCTCAGAGATGCGTGCTAGAACAGCTGTTCCAGCTGATACTGTTGAAAGGAAGGCAATATCAGACAACAGGGGTCCACGGTCAAGAAGGAAGTCGTCAGTTGGTGGACGAACGCTAAAAACACCCACAACGAGGCCACAGCGGCACTCGAGCGGCACCGCGGATTATTCGAATCTCAGAACGACCCACCAGCGCTCCGTGATCCTGAAAAGAGAGGAACTGAAAGCCCAAGTTGATGGTGTCCGTGTCATCCTCATCGGGGACCTCCATGACCTTCCGTTGCTGGATTGGAGCGTCAAAAAGTTCAATGTAGACGCTCGCGATTGGTCGTCTACTCTCACTGCGGATACAAGCTTTGATACCTTTGTCAACGTATACAATTTCTCCAAATCGGCATGGGAGCCCCTCATAGAGCCCTGGCAATTGGGCTTCCACATGGCAAAGGAACTTCACCCTGACGTCTTCTCGGTTGATATCTACTCTCACAAGACGATGGAACTCACGGTTACGTCGGCCACGATAGACTTAGTTTCTAAGTCCTTTAAGTTCCTTTCCACAGATGAGGACGTACTTTCGAAGCCGAGAGGAGCGGATGCGCCTTATCGGATCCGCAATTATACTGGCTTTGATCTTCATGTCTGGGCTGATGTTGCTGAAGGAGAGGACGGACCAGCCGCTAAGCTCGCTGACGGTGAAGAATACCCTTGGCGATTCGAAGATTCGACATCCATGCGTGAGACGCTTGCACCAGAAGGCCAAGCTGGCCTTGTTGGGGTTAAATTGGAAGGCAGTGGCTTTGAGAGCGTAGGCCGGATTCGAGTCGTTCGAGAGGGCGAGATTTTATATAACCTGAAGCCGAAGAAGGACGGTGTTCTCCACCGGCTTCTAGTCGAGGTCAAGTTGGGCCCAGATAACGTGAAGTACATCACTATTCGCTCGCCCCTCCTCGTCGAGAACAACACCCAAATACCTGTGGAACTCGGTGTGTTTAACCCGCAAGACGGTCATCTCCTCAAGATCGAGAAGATTCTTCCCGGGGCTGCCCGACCCGCGCCTGTGGGAGCTTCTTACATGCATTCCATTGTTATCCGCCCTGATCAAGGTTTCGGCTATGATTGGTCGCATGAACAGCTGTATTGGAAAGACCTTATGCGCCGTCCCACCCGTACTATCAAGTGCCTGAGTGAGAGCGGGCAGCAAGCTCCCCCGTTCTATTTCCAGACAAATGCAACTTTCAACACTCGGGACCCCCTTACCAAGGTATACCCGTACATGCGGATCCGAATCTTCGCACCGGTCGAGATTCAGAACCTTCTGCCCTACGACTTCAAGTACCGCATATATGACAAGAACACCCGAAAAGACTGGACAAACTTTTTACGAAAGGGCGGCGTTAGTCCGGTCCACGTCGTTGAGTTGTCCCATTTACTGCTACTCAGCGTGGACTTGGAGGATACGGTGTTCAAACAAAGCGACTTTTCTATAATCAACGGGAATGCGCAAGACTTCAGGAGGGAGCATACCTTATCCCTGAAAGATGAACGAGGTCTCCAATTAAAGTTGAAGTTGCATTTCTTTAACGTGCCAGACAGTGGAGGGGCATTTAGGGTGTCAGTTTACAGCCCTTACCTCATCTTGAACAGAACAGGACTTTCGATGGAGGTCCAAAGCAAAGCTTTTATGCAAGCCGCTCGCTCAGCAGCTGGGCAAGGAATAAGGGCCGAAGCTGATTCGAGACAAAGAGGGCGCGTTCTTCCGTACATGTACTCGTATCCCACAGAGGATCAGAAGAATCGGTCGATACTGAGAATAGGCGATTCTTCCTGGAGCAAACCGCAAAGTTTCGAGGCCATCGGAAGCACATTTGAGGTCGTCCTACCTGATAGAGATGGCAGGTCAGAGTATCATTCCGGAGTGTCAGTAGCCGAGGGTGAAGGCAAATACAAGCTGACCAAAGTTGTCACCATCGCACCTCGCTTCGTGCTGAAGAACAAACTTACTGAAGACATCCTGGTCAGGGAGCCGGGCTCATCAAACGTTACAGACGTTAAGACTGGTGACCTGGTGCCTCTTCATTTCCTGCGCCAGGCCGGAGAGAAACAGCTATGCCTGTGTTTCCCTGGAGTGAACAACCAATGGTCCTCTCCTTTTAATATCGCGGACATCGGGACCGTTCATGTGAAGCTAGCGAGGCAGAACCAACGACAACGGCTTATCAAAGTGGATGTTATAATGGAGGCAGCGACCCTCTTCGTTCATCTTAGTTTCGAGCACCGCAACTGGCCATTCTCTATGCGGAATGAGAGCGATATGGATTTCATGTTTTATCAAGCGGTAAGTGTTTCTACTCTGAAATCATACATGCTATAACGATGGGCACTACTTACACAATGCAGAATCCGAACTTGGAAGACGATGAGGAGGATCGAACAAACACATGGCGGCCGATTCGCTATCGCTTGCCTCCGCGTAGTATCATGCCGTATGCATGGGATTATCCGGCGACAAAGAATAAATCTCTTGTCTTGACCTGTAAGGGCAAAGAGAGGCGGATCAAACTGGCTGAAATAGGGAATCTGATTCCCATGAGGGTTCCCCCAACCCAGTATGGGGAGCCGCAAAAGATCATTGACATCAACATCGTCGCGGATGGACCCACGCAAACCCTGGTTCTGTCGAACTTCAGGGCATCCAAGAGTATGTACCGGCAGCAAAGAGCACAGACTTCGCAAAGTAGTGTCAGCACTGGGTTTGAAGTCAAGGAATTCGACTCAGATGTCAACTTCAAAGCCCAGCTTCATCTTGGTGGCATCGGTATCTCCCTAATCAACCAGAAAATGAAGGAGCTTCTGTATATGACATTCCGCGATATCGAGGTGAAATTTAAAGAGTCGAAGGCCTATCAGACGCTGAACACCACCATCAAATGGATCCAGATCGACAATCAACTTTATGGAGGAATCTTCCCCATGCTATTGTATCCCAGTGTTGTTCCGAAGACCGGCAAGGAAATGGAAGCCCATCCCATTTTCCACAGCATGGTTACACGCGTGAAGGATGACTCGTATGGTGTTCTTTACATAAAGTATGCTACCTTGCTCCTTCAGCAGATGACAGTCGAGCTTGACGAGGATTTCATTTTCGCTATGCTCGATTTTACCAAAGCATCAGGTGCCGCATGGTCCGAGAAGCATGAAGGCAAACTCTGCGAGGAAGAATTAAACATTCCCGAGCCACGGAACGAAGGTTCTGGTCAAGACGTTTACTTTGAGGTCTTACATCTGCAACCTATGCAACTCGATATCTCCTTTATGCGTACCGAACGTGTGAATGTTGAAGATACTCTGCAGCCGTCCAACCCATTAATGTTCATCGTCGATGTTATGACGATGTCCATGGGAAACGTCAATGACGCGCCAGTCAGACTAAACGCTCTGATGATAGAGAATGCTCGTGTCTCTTTCCCTGTCCTGGCTAGCAACATCCAGAGACACTACACTCAGGAATTTATCCGCCAGATCCACGTTGTTCTTGGGTCCGCAGACTTCCTCGGAAACCCCGTTGGTCTGTTCAATAATGTTAGCTCCGGTGTGGCTGCGATCTTCTATGAGCCATACCAAGGTCTTGTCATGACAGATCGGCCTCAGGAACTGGGTTACGGAATTGCTAAGGGAGTTGGAAGCTTTGCAAAAAACACTGTCTTCGGCTTCTCAGACAGTATATCGAAGCTCACTGGTAGCATGTCGAAGGGCCTGGCAGCTGCCACTCTCGACAAAGAATTCCAGGACCAGCGACGGATGTCGAAGACGCGTAATCGGCCAAAGCATGCACTGTACGGGATTACCGCGGGTGGTAGAGCTTTTGGAAACAGCATAGTCAGTGGTATTGAGGGCATTGCTCGCCATCCCCTTCAAGGCGCCGAGAAAGAAGGTATCCAGGGGTTTTTCAAGGGTGTAGGAAAGGGCTTCCTTGGGTTGGCTACTAAGCCGGCTATCGGCGCCTTCGATCTTGCATCTAGTAGGCCTTCCCCCGGAATGTTTTGAACTGCGTTGCTGACGTCTCTTTAGACCTTGCCGAAGGAGTACGAAACACCACCACGGTATTTGATGCGGAGGGACTCGATCGTGTTCGACTTACCCGTTTCATCGGAATGGATGGCATCGTTCGACCATACTCCCAGCGGGAAGCCCTCGGCCAGCTGTGGCTCAAGACAGCTGATGACGGGAAATACTTCAACGAGGACTACATCGCCCACCTCGAGCTCCCGGGTCGCGACATGCTGGTCATGTTGACATACAGTCGAATCATGCTCGTGCGCAGCAAGAAGCTGGAGACTGATTGGGACATACCCCTGACGGAGATCCAAACCATCTCGAAAGAGCGGACTGGTATGAGCATCATGCTGAAGGGTGGTGCTAATGGTCCATTTATTCCTGTGCAAGAGGAGAGTGCGAGGAACTGGTTATACAGGCAGATTGCGATCGGTAGGCCAATCTCCACTTACTTGCTGTCTTAGGACATCCTACTAATTCTTCGGTCTTTCTCAGCCGTCAATGTGTTCAACGAGAAGTATAATAACAGGGTATGAATCGATGCCTTTTCATGACGTTATGCTAGGTAGAGGGAAATGGGACAGGAATGTATCAGGGCCCGCTTAAATTGATGGGTTCCTCGGTTTCTCGCCCTGATTCCGCTCAAACACAGACACCTATATAAATATTCTACTTTCCCCCTTCTTCATTGTATACCTTTAATTTGGATGTACATACAAGGTGTGGCGTTGCCCGTCATTCATCGTTTAATTGCGAATTTGCGTCATGATGTTATCCTCATCGGAGTTCCCTCGACTACGATATCAAGTTATCAGGACAAGGTACGACGGGAACGAGGTAAGTGTGGTCGGGTCCACGGGTGGCAAACGCACCTTCCTTAAGAAGTTACCTTGCAGGCGCAGCTCTCCGTTACCACAAGGAAGGAGCGGTCTGGCGTGCAGCTGCTCTCTACGGCGGTGGCGTTTTTCTTCCCCCGGGGGAACCAGACCTACGAGGCGGAAGGTGCGACTGCGAGGCGTAGATACTCGGTCTTTGTGGCGTTTAGCTACATGGGTCGCGAATGCCACTGAGTAGTGGGCTTTGGTCAGCGAAACAGGGACGAACGTGCGGGAGGAATTGTTGCTCGTAAATCATCGGGATAATCAGAGTACCCCTTGGTATCATATGTATCAAATCTATAGCCTATAGTATCAATTTCAAGACAGAATCCAACGAAAATAGTAGCAGCGGGCATCATCATCATCATCGTTTTCATCTCATCTCCCCTCCGCGCGTTCCACCAATTGCTCCTCCAGGCCCATCGGCTCCCAAACGTCCTTCGCCTTCTTGTTCTGGACCCATACGACGTCGCCTTGGATGAATGCTACGACGCCGCCCTTACCGGTTGCGCTGGCTGTGATCCGGAACAAGGGGTGACCGTTTTGGGGGTGTGCCTCGCGTAACGGTAGCATGATGAGTCCCTCCTCGGCACACCAGGATTCGAGGATGTCTTTGAAGGCGACCTCCTCGACGGCTTTGGTTTTGCGGGGTGTAGGCTCCGCGGCGGGTGGTGGTGGTGCGATGGGCTTCTGTGGTTGTGGTGTTGGTTTGGTTGATGTGATTGTGGTTCGGGGAGGAGGGGGTAGTTCTGTTGCAGCGCGGTCGCCGAGCTGAGCTGCGAGATCCATGGTGCGAAGGGCTTTGTTCCATTCTTCGTCGATAATGGTCAGGTCATTGATATCTGGGGGGAACTGAGAGCGCCACCATGTGAACCACTCGGCGACCTCTTCATAGTTGGGGTCATTAGTGAGCCAGATGTAGAGTATTTGGTGAAATTTGGGGAAGAATTCGGCCACGAAAAGAAGGCCGAGGACATTGGGTTGGAACCAGTCCTTCCATTTGAGCGTGTTTTCGAAGGGTGTGAGATCTTGATCTTGAGGGTTGACGTCGAAGTCGCCGCGGAGGTGAGCGGCGAGGCGGGGGAGGAGATGATTGCGGAGGCAGGTATCGAATTCGGAGGCTAGAGCGTCGCGCCAGAGATCGAGGCCACGGATTGGACCAGCACTAAGATCCCATTTATCAAGGACCGTGCGGAACTTGCGTTTGGCGTCCGTGAGGAGCCCGGTGGCTTTACTGGGGTTGGTGTGTCGTTCGTCGAGGTATTGCAGCCAGGTAAAGAGCCACCATGGGACGGCCGAATTCTGTTGAGAAGAAGAGGATATAGAGCGCCTGCTGCTGGGCTTCCAGGATTTAAGCCCACTTGTGAGTTTGGGGACCACTAGTTGGTCGAGGACGTTGGTGTAGACGAAGGACGGGAGGATTTCTTTCCATGAAACAATCAGATTTGTGGCGGGCGATGGATCGAAGACGTCCCAGTCATTGAGAAGGGCAGACCGTACACGAGGAAGCCAGAGAGTGTAGATCATGGTCTCGTAGGGAGAAGTCGACTGGCGTGGCGCGGGTTGTCCGTCTCCGGGTTTGCGAGAGAGAAGAGGCTCCAGACGACGCAGATTGGAGACGAGAAACGTGGGATCCTTGAGCGGTTCCCAGTCCTCCATGGCCTCTCGAAATATGGGGTGGATAGCGGCAACCGCGGTCTCCCAGAGTCTATAGTCGTCAATCTCCGCTCGATACTGGATTTCGATCAACTCCAGTTGGTTTGTTACGTGGTCGAGTTTCTCTTGCGGTTTGTCGCTGGTTTCATCAGGGATGGTATCAAGGGCTCCAAAAGCGGCAACCAGCGCTGCTAGCTGGTCGATCTGGTGCTGATTCGTATCGAGCTGATCCACAATCTGAGATTCCTCCTGTTCGATGAATTGCTTCCTCTCCGTCAGGCCTTTCCATTCATCCGCGAACGCTTCTAGATCCTGACGCGCTCGGCGTGCGATCTTGTGAGCCTCACTCTGTTCCGTATTTACAAATTCAAGAGGCGTCATCAGCCCGGCCGTGGATGTCAAGACTCGTTGTTCCTTGCCTGTCGCATCAATGAGAGACTTGAGGACGTTAGGTACCTCCAGACCAGCCATGTCCGCCTCGATTTCGCGAGCAGTCCGGAACTGAGGCTTCTTTCTCGCCACATGTCGCACCTCTCCATCAGAGCGCCCTCCATCCTTTCTCTGGTGCCGCTTTATGTTCTTCTGAAACTCTTCGTCGGAGCTCTCCTCGACGGATTCACCCCGCAGAGTGGCGGCGCGTTTCTCTTCCGCACGAGCCTGTTTGGACTTCTCGCGGACCGCACCCAGACCGATGCCCTGCGGCCGGGCTTGGGCTTCGATGGGATTCACAATACCCTGTCCGCTCGAGCCCAGCCCCCGTCCGTGGACGTAACCCATCTTGGCCAGCATGCGGGCACCGAAGGAGCTGGCGCCGGGGCCATTATTCGAGGATTGCTTTGCCGCATTGTTATTCCAGGATGCCTGACCCATGCCCATTCCCATACCTCTACCGCGACCACCACCACCCATGCCTCGACCTAGACCTAGACCGCCGGTTGGCGGAGACTCAGAGCGCGATGCGGCGCGGTTGAAGGAGCGGAAGGAGGCGCGGGGGGACGAGTCTTCATCGTTATCGGAACTCACGTCGTCATATTTCCGTTTGTGGCGCGCAGAGTCCATGATGGGACCCTCGAGGGGGACGGAGTTGTTTATGTGGCGATGGAAACGGCGAAGCAGACTCGAAGTCGAGCTGGTGCTCTGGACGAAATTGTCAAGAAAGGCTCGGGGCGGCAAAATGCAGTTCCGACGGGCGATGACGGGATTCCTCGAGCTCAACCAGAATGACGTCTTCCTCTCTCTCCTCTTCTCTTTCTCCAGAACCGTGAATTGGGCTCTCTGCTTTCTGCTGTATTAATATCACCCTAAGCTCGAACAATGGCCTCTCTCATCCGCACTTCTCTGCGCACCGGCCTGCGCGCCAGCTCCTCGTCTGCCGCCGCACCATTGACCTTCACCCGCGGCAAAGCTACTCTGCCCGATCTGGCCTGTACGTCGTCCCCCCTGCCCCTGTTCTCGTTACGGGCGGATTAATTGATTGATTCGTTGTCGACAACCAGATGACTATGGAGCTCTGGAGCCCTCAATCTCCGGTAAGATCATGGAGTTGCACCATAAGAACCACCACCAGACATACGTCAACAGCTACAATACCGCCGTCGAGCAGCTCCAGGAGGCCCAAGCAAGCAACAACATTGCGGCTCAGATCTCCCTCAAACCTCTGATCAACTTCCACGGCGGTGGACACCTGAACCACACCCTCTTCTGGGAGAACTTAGCTCCCAAGAGTGCCGGCGGTGGCGCCCCTCCCTCCGGTGCTCTGGCCAAGGCTCTCAACGATAACTACGGCAGCCTTGAGAACTTCCAGGGCCAGATGAACACCGTGTTGGCTGGTATCCAAGGAAGTGGGTGGGCCTGGTTAGTGCAGGACAAGCAGACCGGTAACATCGGCATTAAGACCTATGCGGTATGTCTCCCTTTCAAGGTGTTGAACGCCATAAGCTAACTTGGCGGGAATTGAAGAACCAGGATCCCGTGGTCGGCCAGTTCAAGCCTCTCCTCGGTATTGACGCTTGGGAGCATGCCTACTAGTGAGCTTCTTTTCCCCTTGTTTCTTCGGTTACCTCGGCTAACTGGCATGCAGCCTGCAATACCAGAACCGCAAGGCAGAGTACTTCAAGGCGATCTGGGAGGTGATCAACTGGAAGGCAGTTGAGAAGCGTTTCACCTAAGCCTTGAGCATGTAACATTTTGATCTGCTGGATATAACCTTGTCTAACGTGTAGTTGTGCCAAATTTACTAAATATCGATGCATCTCGCATGGCTTTCATTAAAAGCGTACTTGCCATGTAACCTCTAATCTTGGGCGATATAAAAGCTTAGCTATTTCTAGACTATTAAGGTTCTGCTCAAGGGAGTCTTGAATGCTGAACCATGGTTAGCTGACCTGCGACAGCCGGAACCGTCGGAGTCGGCAACGGTCCAATTCGGCATCTTCTCGACGATACAAAGTCATTCAAGTGAACTTCACGGGCTGAATTCAAGCCGATGGCCAATATCCCCAAGAACAAGTGGCCGTCGTACATGGACTCCGTTTTTCGAGTCTCCCTCGAGCGGACGCCCGATCCCACGTCATCTTCATTCTTCGACTTCATGACCTGAGTGCTGATTCTCCCCGATTGCTCTCTCTTCTTCCCCGTGAATATTGCGCTTCCTCTCATTTCCAATGCCAAATCATGTCCCAGGAAAAGCATGGCCTCCGCGCCTTCTTCTCCAATGCTCTCCGGCCTAAGAAATCGCGCCAGGTGCTGCGCAAAAAGAACTTTAGCGCCTCGACGACCGACCTCTCCACCACCACCACCACCACCTTGACCAGCGACGACCATGACGATGTCCCTCCCATGCCCTCGTTGGCGCCTCTCCAGGCCCATAATGTCAAATACCGCCACCTCCACTCTCAACAGGACACTCAGTTAGGCGAAACTCGAGACCACACGGCCGTCATTCATGCCATTGGCCTTCAGAATTTCGACACCGATAGCGATGCGGACGGCTTCAAACCCCGCGACGACCGCCCGCCCGGCGAGCCCCTCGTTGCTAGCCTCCCCAACGATCTCTGGATGTCAATCGCAGACTTCCTCTGCCCTGCCGACGTCGCCCGTCTCGCCCTCGCTAGCCGAACTCTCTACGCTCGACTCGGCCCGCTTCCGTGGCGCATTCTTAACCAGCCCGAAAACACCGACGACCGCGCCGACTTCCTCGTCTCCCAGGACAGATACTACCCACACCACCTCCTCTGCTTCCCCTGCGGCCGCTTCCACCGTCGCACCCAGGAAGGGAACGAAACGCTGCAACCCGCCAACGTCCTCAACCCGCTCTTCAACTGTCCCCAGAGCCGCAACAACCTCCGACCTCCAGCCCGCCACCGTATAACCCACGGGCGCAACATCCCCTACACCTTCGTCCAGCTTGCCTGCCGCCCAGGCCGCTTCAAATCCCCTATCTACGGTATACCAGATCCATTAACTCTGAGCCGCCGCTGGCGCCGCAATAACTGGTCCCACCAATCCCGTTTCCTCGTCCATAAGGGTCACCTCCTCATGCGCGTTATCTCCTCCTCATTCGCAGACCCGGGGCTCCCACCCTCCTCACAGCGTCTCCTCCTATATTCCCGCGACGACTACTGGCCGTACTTCTCCGCATGCGCCCACTGGCGCGACGGCGAACTAATGTCTGCCGCCAAGTGCGCTCTCACACACGTTCCCGTTGCGCGCCGTACAGAGGGGCTCCAGGGCCTGGAACACCGCGCAAAGGACCTAATCCACAGTCGCATGCACGACCCCAACGCCCTTGCCTCTCTGTGCGGACACTGCCGACCCATGCGCCGCTGCCCCGACTGCCCATCCGAATACCTTATCGAGGTAAAACTCACCGAGGAACGCGAAGCGGGCGTGCAATCTCGCTTCCGGCACGCGATCGTTGTGACGCGTTGGTGCGATTTGGGGGATGGGACGAGTCCGCGCCTGTCGAGGGAGTGGGCAGCCTGTAACGGGGAATTGGAGGGTTATGATTCCTTTAAGATTCTAGGCAAGAGAGCTATATCGGGGACATTTGAGGCGGCATTTTCGGATGAAACGATTCCTGGGCAGAGAATTATTTCGATGAATCCGTCCGGGAAGAGATTAGGTGAAAAGGGGAATGATTGGTATTAATTAGCCTGCCAACTTTTACTTTCTCGACAACTTACACATGTCTCCATTTGACGTACTATTATCATAGATGGGTCTGGCAATCTTCTGTTTTATAGGTCGGTCTTATTGGATGGATTATATGGGTGATATTGGATGATATGGCGAACGGAAAAAGTTCGATTGATTGTTTACATCCCTCTACCAAACTAGAACAAGGTCCATTCCTGAAGTTAGACCACTGAACACCAAGATTTTGGTACACGAATAATACAAATGAGAATTAAATCCAATGAGTGGCATGTCATAAATGTCCAGGATATGTGAGTAGAACGAAGTCGGCACTCTTACTCGGAGGGTATCATCGCACATTAGCTAGATAGATAAGAGATTCCATCGTGGCGCGTGGGGGTGGGCCGTCGAGAAATCGTAGATAGACAAAAGGAGGGTGAAAGAGAGAAAATTCGGTAAAAGATTGAATTTGAGTTGGTTGGTATGGTTCGTTCATGTCCGACGCGACCGCCGCTCCATATACCGCGGGCGTCGTCCCTGCTCGTCGGCTGGGTCATCCGTCCGAACGGGGTGTCTGGTCCTTGTTGCGGCTTCATCCACTGCCGGTTCGGTAGGTTTGGTCGTCTCCGGCGTGAGGGTGGCATTGTCGTGTGTTGCAAGACGGGACGAGGCACGGACAGTCGTACTAGCGGACGCAGAAGTTGCCGTCGGCGTCACTGGGCTATCTGCTCCGGTAGTAGGGACTGTCGTGAATGCGGTGGTGTCTGACCTCTTGAGCGAGCCCAATCCAACGCTCGCACCCTTCATCCATCCGAATAAACCGAGTGATCCGCGGCGTTTGTGATGGTCTTTACCGTTTGAGGTTGATGGTCTAGCTGTTGTTGAGGAAGATAAGGAGGTGCCGAAGAGGTTCGCTTCTGTGAAGGAGCGGGACATGCCGTCTTCCGTATAGGTCGGTCCTGATGTTGCTGCGCCCGAATCCCCGCAGCCCGATAGCGGGCGGGGAACCTTTGACGGCTGGTTCCGTGCCTTGCGGATTACCGGGGAGGGGGCACCATGGTCTTTGTCGACGGGATCGGACATGGGAGATGGCTGGAGCCGGCGCGCGGTACTGGAACGACTAAAGAACGGCGGGAGGAGGCTGATTCGCCGGCGCGGCTCAGGCTCTGGTTCTACTGTCGACGCTGTACGCGCATCATCCTCTAGGGCGCGCAAGTTCAGTGTCTGGATGATAGGTAGGTCGGGTTCCCGGACGGCGGAGTCGATACTGTGCCTGCGGCCCAGGAAAGATGACTGGCTTGGCGCCCGTGCACCAACAAGGCGAGAGTTTTCTGGGAGAGGCCCTGCCCGGTTTCGGGCTCCGGAACGGCCCGCCTCGACCCAATCTTCGGCTGTCATAGATGGTGGTGAGGTCCCGGGGTTAGCAGACCTATTACGTGAGGTCCGTGTGGATGGTGAGTAGTAATCCTTGTCCATTCTCGCAAGTACTCTTTCAAAGTCTCCATGGAAGAGACCTTGGTTGGCAAAATAACCATAGCGAGGTTGGATGCTGTTCAAGGGGAATATTGCACGATCTTCATCCTTGCCGTCAAAGCTGGCCCGTGGAAATGTGACCTCGCTGACGTTCGTATCCATGCTCTCTCTGGGTTCGCTGTTGATGGAGCTTCGCCTGGCCGTGAGTTCGTCGGCAGAGCGCGCCCGTGGAAGGCATGGCTTCAGATTGGACTGACTCTTGTCCGCAATCATGTTATTAGACGAGAGGTTTTCCCATTCTGCGTTGGCTGTTATCACCGTATCTGGCGTTGGGGGTAGCCCCGCGCTTCCAAAGATGCTCTCCATTCTAGACTTGTGACTCGAGCTGTTGAACGAACTGCTAGGGCTCGAGTTTTCGGGCTCCTTGAAAATATCTGACAACCGCCTTGTCTTTCGCCTCGACTTGCCAGTCTTCCCACCAGCGTCCGCGTCCGGTGGGATCCATCGATCAATACGGTCCAGATCTTGATCAGAAAACTCTATTGTAGGAGAGAAAAGGTTGACGGTCTGGGAACTCGTCGTCTTCTTCCGCACCGGAATATCAATCTCGTCGAAACCATCTTCGGTAATGGGCGTGTCGTAGATATTCAGTTCACTACACTCACTTAGTGCGCTTAGTCTTGGTGACTCTGGCTCGACTGTCTCAGTCATCGAATTCATGCTCTCGGACTTCGTGATTGCTGTCATTTCCGACACAGGCTTCTCATCCGTCTCCATGTAAAGACTCCGCAAGGCTGCGGTGCTTTTGCTTTCCTCGAGCAGGAAAGAGGGTGCCCGCTGAAGATGACGAGAGCTTGATGAGACCCGACGGCCTTCAGAAAGCCTGGTCCCACGTCTGGAAGATGTCCTCTCCGGAATATCAAGGGTGGAAAGGTTCCTAGGTGTTGCGATGTCGGAGCCATCTTCAGTAAAAGGTCGTGCAGTTGAAGGTCGCGTAGCGCCCGTCTCCGATTCGAGCTCCTCCACTCTCGCCTCAAGCTGGCAAATTAGCTCCACAGCCTCAGTAACAGCTTGGTCGCGTTTATCAATTTCCTGTCGTAGCTGCTCGTTGGACTCTCGTAGTCTGTGATTATCTTCCTCGGCCGCCCTAAGCTCCTGCAACTCATCCTCCAATCCACGCATCCGCTCAAGCTCTTCTTCCATTTCTTGCATCCGCTCTAATCTCTTTTCCAGGGCAGATACCTGTTGTACTCGATGAAATATCTCCAGTTTAAGGTCAAAATTTTGCTTGCTCATCTTCGAGATATACTTTGGTCGGATTAGCCAGCAGTCCAGGGGCGTAGCCGGATTTCTGGAGATACTTACTTGGTCAGTTTCTCTTACCCCCATTTCCCGGGGTTGTCTAAGACTTCCAGACGACGACATTTTGGCGTTTGGTTGCTTTTCGGAACCCGGTTCTTCCTGGGAGCGTGATCGAGATTGAGATTGGCACCATTCTGGCGTAAGCTGAACGCTATCTCCTAACTCTTCTAATCCGCCTGTGCGAGCTCCCCGGGTTGCACGTTGTTCCTTCAATAGATCTTGTAGTAGGGCGGAGGAAGGGTTCACGAGCGACGAAGAGTTGGGTTCGGGCGTTTCTGCATAATCCATACAACATCAGCATCCTCGTCCTTTTGAGGATATTCCTATCCCCTCAAAAGTAGAGCATGGTACCTACGAGATCTTGATCTCTGGGGTGTCCGAGGGGTTTTAGCCATGGGCGAGGCATCTTGTAGCCACAACATGTCTATGTATTGATCAATACCATATTCGCGCCATGTTGAAGGTGGAAGTTCGCACCGTTACCAATTCGTGCTGGAATCTCCGTGGTGATCCTGCCCTTGACTCGGGTGAGTGCGGGAGGTCTAGGGGCCTCTGATCTCTCTGCAAAAAGTGCAATTGCGTTAGCCCAAACAGAGCAACATGCAGGAAGAAGCTAGGGGGAGGCTTCAAGGGAGGACAAACTTTTCGGCTTCGAGCTATGTCTCGGAGGTTTGGTCTCGCTCTGAATCGTCGTCGCTGGCGAGGGGTATGAGCAATGCCGTAGGGATGAGGGCGTCGTCGTCTTCCCGGCAGCGCTATTTCGCCTCTGTTGATTTTCCTCCATTTTGGCCGTACAGCTGAAGACCAACCCAACTAATGCGTATAGCTGGCAAGACGCAAGACGACTGATTGAGTGCAGCGGACCGACAGGGACGTATCCACCAGCCGCAAGCCTCTCATCGATAACGACTAGGCACAAGCAGGCAGGATAGTAGCGCAAGGGCAAAAATTAATGTCTCGTCCCGATGATGGGAGATTTATGACGTGAGGGGTTTTCAAGATCCGAGATATTAAATTTGAAACAAGCGCACTTGTCCAGCTCCTTCGTTGGTGAGGAGGAAACCATGGAAGAATGAATTGGAGGGGTGGGACGCAGAACCTGGAAGCGACGAAGCCCCCTGGAAGCGCACTGCGATGTGAGGGGAGAGAGAGAGGAGGAGAGGTGATGACGAGCGAGCTCGATTGTGACGAGTCGACCGATGGATCTTGGTGGGTGGCCAAGAGAAACAGGGAGTTGAAACTTGACAGCCTTGGAAGAGCCAAATCCCCCACTGCTCGAGCTCAACAACGGCATCAAGATTCAGAATTCGTTGTGGTCGGAAGACGTACTCTGTTGGTATTGGCCGTCATGCGACCAAAACGAGGGGGCGTTTGTAGATGCAGAGCTGCGTTGGCTGCTGCATTCCAGTGATTCTGTCTCAGCGCATTCCGGCTCCAAGAATGACCTCAGGAATCCAGACCATCATGGAGAGAAGGGAAAACACCTGGACCTTCCAGGGGGGTGTGAGTTCAAGCTAAGGTCCACTTCGCGCCAACAAGAGTCCAGACTAAGGTCAGGAACCTTTGCTTAGTGCCATCCTTCGCACTCCTCATGGAGAAAAGGATCCCAGCCGGGCGTTTTCTGGCCACTGGGATGGTGCCCTCCCTCTCTTGGATTTTCACAAACAGCAGCCCAATCGGAAGGAGACATTCCTGAGAGGTTTCATGACTTTCATCCCTTGCCAACGAGACCTGGGAATTTCCTTTTTCTCCTCGTCTGGTAAATAAATCGCTCCAGCAAATCAAACTGAAATCCTCATTAATTGCGATGCATCCATTGTGGCTGGACTGACATTTGAAAGTCTGAAAATGCATCCGCTCCCAGTTTTCAACTCCTGCCCCACCACCATCCACGGTTCGGCGACGGGTGAACTGTCTGGAGCACCACAGTCAAAATTATCAGATTCGCCAGTCGAGATGTCCAAACCCAGTTTTCCCATAATTTGAGATCTCGACCCATTGTTCATCGCAAGTTAATGTCATGTGTTCTCTGTGTGCTTCAATCTGAAAATCACTGTTCGAAGTCCAATAGGTGCCTTCGTCCTCGCGGCTTTCAGTCGATGTATAGTACACACTGCACGCTACCTGTTCCACCACTGCTAACAACTCCCCAATAATTTCGATTCACTTTTTCTTCAGAGTCTGGCTTCTGAGATGTTTGCTCCTAGTTCGCCGAGTGACGTGGGTCTCATTTCCTTGCATCCCAGCGCCTGAAGTATTCAGTCTGATTCAAGAAATTTGAGTCGATGTTGTTAGATACCTCTACTCGAAGCGAGAGGGAACTGAATCCCTTTCCTGACTCCTTCCACGCCATAGTCATCATCCCCAGCCAGCACAGGTCATATATAATCCTCCTCAGTCGAGCCAATCTTTTGAGGTTCTGTAATGTTCTTCCTGAATTCATTTTGTAGTCATGTCTCATAGCCGAACAAGCGCAGCTCGTTCCATATTCTTTTGCTCATTTAACCCCTCACCGCTCATCTCTTCTTGGCCTCTCCTGCCCATATCCGCGTCTCCTTTGCACTGTCGTGGGCAACACGGAACACTAAATATAAGTTTAACAGATGATCAGAGCCAAGCTCGGAAACATATGGCAAACGTACACTGTCTCTCTGTCTCGTCGAGTCCTCGCAAAAACTCCACGCCGTCCCCAAGAGCGCCTTTCGGGTTATGCGCATGGTCAGCGATCTCCGCTGCACGCTTTTTGAATGTCTAATCGGCCCGCGTTAGTAAAGCTCCCCCCATGCGTATCCGCAGTAGGGGCTTTGTATGTACGTTGCTCAAGGTATCGACCATCTCTTCTTCCTCAAAGAGTTCAAGAACTCTTTCGCTCAGCCGGTAATAATTCGGTGCCAGTGCGCGCAGGTCAACCGTTCGAGGGTCCGCTTTCAGAGCATTCATCACGCGCTCGGAGAGCGCAGACGGGATGTCAAGTGTGACTAGTCGAGACGTTCCTAGCCGTGCTCTTGACTGACTCAGACACTTTCCCTCTCGACAACTCACTTTGGTGGGAAGCAATTACCCGATTGAGAGCATCTCACCTAACCATAGTGGAAGATCAATGCGCGTCCCCGCTTTTATCTGTTCCCTCGCGGTCAGTAATGACAACTGTCGCGTGTGCGCAATGGACCAAGCCCACATTTTCTCCAGGGTTGCCCTCTAAAATGCCAAGCCCGGGGACGTCAAGTTCAAATGTACATGGCAGTTTCTTGGTAGATTTAGAGTGAGTGTTTGGACGTCAACCACAGAGTCTGGAAAGCGCTGTCGTACCTGGGCGTCTGTCAAGATCGAATCAACCTCGTAGTAAGACATGCTGTTCGTCTAAGAGACCAAGTTTCTCAGAATGTGAAAGATTTGAATGACCCTGCTTGAAGAGTGACCGCCAGATCGCGTCCCACATGACGCGGTATCACGTGACTTCTGGTCCACGCGAACTTTACACTTCACGTGATCGCCATCGCGAGTGGATCAGAAATACGCCCGTGCTGGATTCTACTTTATGGGGCATTGTTTGCCTCCATGCGGGTTGAGGTCTTTACCTTCCCCTTCTATAAGCAGGCGTCTTTCCAGTTTTAGAGTATTCATTAGAGTAGTGACTAGTGTGAGATGCTTTGGCCACTGTACCAGGAGACGTCTCAATATAGTAGTTAAAAGTAGTTGTTTAGGGGGTCCAGTAGATGTGAACAGAGGATCGGAGAAGTTAGCAACAGACCAGGACGAGAACCACCACAACTCCAACCAAGTCAGTAAAGGAAGTCATTCAACTCTTAGAACCTTCAAGCCCTCGAGCGGAGCGAGGGATGCAGGCCTATTCTTTCCAGCCTAGATTGTCGGTCACACCCGGCCGAATGGCCGGGGACAACCCAGGAGGCATGCAATATTGTTGCCCCCAGCATCAAGAGGGGATAGCTATGATGGCACGCATCCCCATGCTGCATATGCATTGTTGCATTTGAGATATCCAATTCTGCGGTGATTCTGCGTCGGTGCGAGAAACATATCGTAGTCGGAGAAAGGCGTTCTTTGATCTGGTACTTCTGGAGTCACGAGGTTTTCGCACTCAAAAGTGGATGTGGTAGTAAGCATTGAAGCCTCCGTGGGACTCATGGGAGAAGCTGGGTGGTTTATATAAACGATGGTGGAGTCGAAGGGCTTGGGTAACCCGATGCCTGCAAGTAAGATGACTGTGTAACAACAAGGTAGTAAATATCCCTGTGCTTTATTTCTGCGGTGCTACGCGAGAGTGCTCGAAGTAGTCTCCTGTCGGCGGGAATTCGTGAAACAGCTGACTTCCGCTTCCGGCATTCGTAATTATCACCCAACCTCGGAAGGAGATGGCGTTGACTTGGGGATCATGGAAATCACGGATGCATCGACCAGCGATCGGCAACAGGCAACCACAGAGTCAAAGACCAGAGTCGACCATGCCGATCATCGCGCAGAACAATCGGTCTTGGTGCTTGGCCCTGAAGGCCGGCAGAGTCGGGTCCACAACAATCCAGACCAAACGGTTGCAATTCTGTCCTTGACACCCACTGTTCTCAGCCATATTCGAGGGAATCTGGCTGGTTTCGGCAACAACGTGCCACGTCGATGGGGCCGTCGGTGAAAACGAGGGACAATGCGTTGCCCAGTATCTTCCCATCATTGCTCCTGTATGCAATTGAGGCTCTTGAAAGTGATCATCGTGGGTTCGTAACTTCTGGGCTGGGATGGACGGCCTTTGCTCAGCAAAACCCACCAGGAGTGGGAAGCGGAGCGCTCCACGACTGATAAGGCCCCTCAACCGCAAGGCAATTCCAGGACAAAGCCTGGGTTGGGCCCTGGGTAAAACCTTGGTTTGAGCCAGAGTGCGGTTTGGCCCTCGACGGCCAAAATTAGCAGCGCTCGACCTCCGACTGGCCAGAACTGGAACCGGCAACGCAACGGCCGTCAAGTTCCAAGGTCTCGCACATGATGGAACTTCCCTGAATCATGTTGCTCTCGAAGAGCAACAACAACGGGTTGACTATTATTCTAGACATTATTCTATCGCAACCCTCGACGTTGGCATCTGATTCTCTCTTCTTGTCCTTCTTTTCTCTGGATCATCCCCTACCTCTGCTCTTCGCTTTCCATCCTTGGGCGGCTTATCTGTTGGGTTGTTGAGTCGTTGGCCTCGTCTTTGATCGCTGGTCACACGACAATTGAACAATTTTGATGGCTGTTGCTCCCCGTCGTGGACTGCCACCCCGACATCTCAAAAATGGCGTACAACGCCGTTTCCCAAGCCGACCACGAGCTGGCTTCCGACTCTGATGATTCTCGGGGTCCCTCTCCGCAACCGCAGCCACGCCCTGGTTCAATGATAAGCGCGATAACGGCCAGTTACGTTGTGGTGGAAAACGATGATTACGAGGTGGTCGATCCGCACCCAACACGCCCAGCTCCCAATAGTGCGAGTTTTAGCCCCCGGGCGGCTGATGCACCTCCGGACCGCACGGAGCAACAAAGAACAACTACCGAGATCTCTATTCCTCTCAGCCACCCAACACCGGGGCTGCAATCGTTGCAAGGCGCCTACCTTCACAATGTGGAGAGGCTGGAGAAGACCGCTGAACGTCTAAGCCTGAGTTCCGCGGATATCGGAAGCGAGATTCGTAAGATGGATCTCGAACAGCGGAGGCGCTCAAGCTCAACCTCCAACCATACCAATTCACAGAGCCCACAGGATGGCACCGTTGTTTCTCGCCGAGGCTCGCTGCAGTCGGTTACTCGTTTAGCGCAGCTCTCAGAGCAACAAGCCTTCGAAGACCTTCCTGAACACTTGGAGACACGAGTCTTAGAACATCACGCATCGGGAGACGGCCGCGAACCCTCGGTAGCGCAACATGCCATACCCTCTTCCCTTCCTCCCTCCCTCATATCTGCCGCCACATACCATACGGAGACGAATGAGGTCGGGCCTGAGCAAGGTCCACACGCCGTACGCTCTTACCTCCCCACACCCCCGAAACCCACCGCCGCATACCCCACGGATAAGAATATGGTGGGGGTTGAGCGAGAACAGCCCGTCATACAACCTCACATTGCGTCGCCTCCCGAATCCGCGATATATCACACGAAGATGAACGAGATCGGGTTGACAGAGGTGAAAGGGGCCGGGGCTGAGCGACCCCCCTCAGCGGCTTCAGGTGACACTTACCTTCAGGCCAGGTCCCTGTTCACAGATTTCGATGGCGTTCACTATGATCCGAACGGGAGCCGGCGGCGGTTGTCTTTGACCAGACCTCCCCTCGCAAGCCGGCCTGAGTCCTACAAGCAGCCACAGGAGGGGGAGAATATGGTCTTCTACCCTGCACCCGTACCGATGATGCTCAACCTACCTCCTCGACTCTCCCAGCGCCCGGATCAGCGCGAAAGAGAGAAACGCCGCACACAGCTTCTCGATGTGGTTGTCCCTGAGAATCGAAAATCAGCGCCGTGGCTGTCTGACCAAGATCAAAGCGATCGTAGGAGGACGAAGCAGCCGTCAGAGTTACCACCACAACTACGCGCCAGTGTCTTTTTTGAGCCGCCAAGCACATCCCTTGACATAGAACCCACACAGACCTCGGCGGTTGCGACACTCGACAGTATTCTTGACGCCTCCACAACAGCTCCTGTCACAGCTTTCACTGACCACCCCTTCGCCGGCCCTCTGGGTGCCGAGGTATATGGCAGCTCTAAACATGGGAAACTCTCCAAGGACGTATCGGGACCCAGGGGAAAGCAAAGACCAAAGAGCACGCTCGCGCCCCGGCATCAACCCTCGGGTTTGAACTCTCGGTCAGGTTCCCTTTTGGCAGAAGGGCGTGAAACCACATCGTTACCTAGATCCAACTCCGACACTGAAGACGATTCTGAAGAGGGTTCGGAATCTGGTGAAGAAGACTACGATGATGATGAAGAAGAAGAAGAAGAAGAAGAAGATGATGATGATGATGATGATGATGATGAAGATGATGAGATCCAAATCACCGGGCCACCCGCTACTTTACTTGCAGAATTAGAGCAAAGAAAGCATGATCTAAAACACAGGCGTCGGACTGCAGCTAACGCGGTTGGCTTGCATTCCACCCTTCTCCAGCTCGAAGCGGTTGCAGCGAAACAGAGCGAACACAGGCGGCAGAAGCCTGTCGCCCTTGCATGGGAAAATACGGATGCCCATAACGACGAAGATGAAGATGAGGATGTTCCGCTTGGCATGCTTTACCCGGATGGAGCTCAAGCCGCTCAGGAGGCTCGGCCCGTGGGCCTTATGGAGAAGAGGGAGATGGAAGAGACTGAACCCCTGAGCAGGCGACGAGCACGACTCCGAGGCGAGCCGTTACCACAACCTCCTGAACAGCGTCCTGTTACTATGTATTCGCATGCTGCGCAAGGCCCTCTCGATCAGGCCCAAGAAGATGACAGCGGTGACGAGGAAGAAACTCTTGCCCAGCGCTCAAGGCGACTTAAAGACCACCAACGCTCGATTTCTAAAGCTGACACTGATTTTACCACCGAGATAATGGCCGAGTTCGACAATCTAAAGGATGATGGGACTAAAGATAATCAGGATGAGCCATCCCAAGAAGATGAAACCTTAGCTCAGAGACGGGCTCGTCTCAAGAAGGAAGCTGATGCAAAGCGGAACTCAGGCCTAAAGATTCCTCGCTACCGACGGAGTATGGCGGATGTACTCTCTGCACGAACCCCGGAAACGGCTGGGCAGCAATCGCTGCATCAGGAGGATCCCAACCCTGGCGGCCTCGTTCACCAGCTCAATAATCGGGTATCGATGCAGCAACTTCCGGCTAACGCCGGACCGCCGAAGACGGCGGCAGGTCCCCCACACCACCAAACTCCTAGCATGGCCGGGCCGTATGGTTTCGGAATGGCACACCCGAACACATTTTACAGCGATGCCATCCTAAACAATGGACACCTAAGTTATGCAATGCCGAACAACTTCAATCCCAACGCCCTGCGAGATGTAATCGATCCGGGGCAGCGAGAGATTATCGATCGCTGGAGGCAGAGTATCGTCTAGTGGCTTTTATCCCTCAACCCCTTTACATATCGACAAACGCTGGAGGAAAGCGATCGGGTCAAGAAAAATAGGGTGCAGCGGTTTGTCTTGAAAGAGGCGAAGGAGAGGAAGAAATCTCTATCTGTGAGTTGAGCCCCCAGCCGGGTGTACAGGCTAGTTGCTTTAATAAATTTCTCTTCATCTATACTATTCTCGAGAGATAGCTAAGCAGAAGTGTAAATATCTCCTAGGATTAGATGCCTTTCCTATACGCGCAGCACTCTCAGGATTATAACCTGAACGAGTCTTTCTTCTTCTCTAAGGAACATCCATATCTATGGGATGTAGTGTCGATACTAGGCTTGCCGGACCTAGAAGCATCCATATCACGACAAGGTTCATTTCAAAAGTTCCAGTCCATAGCATGAAAACTTTACTCAACAAGTGATGACATCTGTGAAACTCAGTTGATAAATTTTTACAACAAGCCCGTTCTTAGCCTGTTCATCCAACAGTTACGCAAATAATCAGAAGACCTCCAAGTTGTTGAAAGAAATTACGGCTGCTCCCTACTCTGGGATTCTTGAGCTGAGCCTTAGCAACTACAAGTGAGTATAACTCCCTCCCGGATCTGCAGGTGTGTGCGTGACAACTCTGATATAAATGTTCAGGCGTTCTGGTCTGCCAACCACACCCCTTCCGAGCTATTCCTCCAATCTGCCTCCAGGATGGGTCTGCAACGACATACCACAGGTTCCGGTTCAACAGGAAGCGCGCGAAACTTCGGGCGAGGCGCCGTGATGATTGGAGGAGCACTGGGGATTGGATCCAAGCTTATACCGATGAAGAGAACTGTGGCGTTGCAATAATCTAGCGTCTTCAGCGTCTCCAAGGGCTCCAGACCGAGGGTCCAGGCGAGAAACCCTTGGAGCAGCAGAGACAGGATCTACGACTCGCCTTACTCAAGCATCACCGCGACTAGCCGACCGGTCGAAACATAATCCCTGCGAATCAGACATCAAGGTGTGAGAAGTGCAGCGGGCAAGTAAGGATACGCATGGTCGATCTGCACTCTGGCATGAGGACAGTATCAAGTGTGCTGAGCTTGGAGGTTGCTGTGGATATCCTTGTGGTTGTTGCAGCAAACCTCTCCGCGAATATTTCCGACCTACTGGAGAAGGAAAACAAGAGCCAGTGGCGCCTTACGGCCATTGCACTGCTGAGTGTGCGTGCTGCGTGCGTAACCAGGGGGGTTGTTATGTACCGGATCCTCGTCTCCCAGACCCTAGAAGTGAGGACTTCAAAGGCTCGTGTTAGCTTCTGTCGACCGTCAACGGTATTGGTGACGGATTAATTCATCATCTGACTTCATACGAGGGTCAGCCAGCGTCATTGCTCCGCCACCTCCCTCATATGAATCGCTTTAATCGTTCCTTCATTTCGCTTCACTCACCTGCATTCAATTGCTCTTTCCTAATACGGCTATCATGAAGTCTATCGCAGGTATAAATATCGCTAGATAGGCCTTAGTTAGCAACTCAGATTCTTCTTCCGCTTTTATCCCTATGATTACTCAAGTTACCTCAGCGCGCTTAGAATCTCCCCGTAACTCACTCGCACCTCCGTGGCTCATAGCTTCGAACCACTCATGAAATTCCGGGGGCCCGGGGCACCTTAGCACCTTCGTAATTTAGCATACTCGCTCTTCTACTTTGTTTGGAACTGAGACATAATACCTCTCCCACAATTGACAATAATAAAGGCCCTGTACTCATACTCTATTGGACAGACAAGTATCGATACAGATGACTGGCATCGACAGCGCCGTCTCGAGAGGTCCTTAGAAGAGGGACGCAACGATGGAACTGCTCTCCTCTCACATCATATCCCATCATTAACATTCTCAAAAACAATAACACATCAACTATTATCCTGCATGGAAAACTTGACCCAAATTTAACAAGCTTGGCTAGTTATAGCGAAACAGCCTCTACCCCATGTCTTGGGGCCCATTGAAATTGATCTTTTTGGGAGTGCTACTAGGCATCATTGCGAAAATCTTATGGAGATGCACGAGGGTTTGTGATAAAAAAATGCCAATAATAAAAGCCTTGTATTAATACTTTATTAGGCAGGGAGTTGTAGACCGACACGATATTTACCAACGTCGTCTTGACAAGCAATCCCCTGAAGCAGGTCATAACAATAGAAGCGCAAACAAGGAAGCCAAGTTGTCCACACCCAACCCTGCCGAGCCCAACCGGGCCTCACCGAGGCAAGTGCTTCGAAAGGTTGTTGTTTCAGCGAGTTCATGCCTGTCACATTACAGGCATGACATTCCTCGACTTTCTTGGTTGCAAAAGAAGTGTGTAGCAGTGCAATGCTATGGGGATTTATAGATTGGCTAGACAAGAGCTGACGGGAAATGGGGATATGAGCGGGTGTCTGATTTTCTGGAATTGAGAGATAGCTTCAATGAGGTCTTGATAACTTCGAGGCTGATTGCTCAAAGAGAACGAGTCAAATCTTGATGCCAGGTTTGCAGGTGTAGTTGAGGTCCTCCTAAAATAGGCACACTGCTGCTTCTCGCCCCACATGGCGTCTCTCGATCGAATCCTCCGCAGCGCTGCAGCCACAACTGGCCAGCACTGGGGGGCCATTCTTCGCCAAAATGGTTCCCTTCTGCACCTCCTGAGCGAATCTCTTCTCCCCGTCATACGGCGACAGCCGCGAGTGCCCCAAGGCACAGCTCACCATGCCACCATCGACTGTGTTCTCGTACTGGCGCCGCCGATCGAATGCGCCCCTTGTTCCTCCCGCTTTACAGCCCACCTCGAAAGTACTTGGTTCCAGCAGTCCTCCTCAGCTACCACTGATCACTGACTCGACAACTTTAACGGCCACTTTCGACGAGAAGTTCACGACAAGAGAGGGCCGGCCTTCACCAGCAGATTACTTCGCGAACTTTGATGGGGGAAACACAACGGTCTCCGTGTCGGCTATTGATGCGCCGTCGTCCTCGACCGCTACCCTTACAGCGGAAGCCTCTTCCTCCGAGGACCATACGCGGCCGCGATCGAGCCCCGAGGAACAACATAAGGAGACATCAACTCTTACTTCACAATCGGATTATTCCCAGCCCTCCCTCGCACCAGAGACCCCAGACCGGACGAACGAGAACTCTTCCAAGGCTACCTCGCCTTATCAACTGTCCACTGGAAGAAGCCCTTTGAGTCCCCAGCCTGTTGACGGTCAGCCAATGCGATCAGCCTCCCCGGGAATGGCGCCACCGAGCCACCGCCGCTTTCTAACCTCCCCCGAAGAATCACCGGGTGACAAAGTTTCGGGATCGCAGAGGGAATATCGGTTCGAGGGGCCTACGAGTCGGCGGCTGGTTGATCGTGATGTACAACCGGTTGAGCCTGTGCCACTGCCGCAAAGGTCTGGCAAGACGATGCTGCATCTCCTCAATCCAATGTCTCTCTTGGCCAAGAGACGCGCTCATCAGATGGCTGGGTTGCGTCCGGAAGATGTGAGCAAGGGCTCTAGGAACCTCGTACCTGCAATTCCGGACGACTATGACCCTCGAATCCGGGGCCACATTGTCCACGACTTTTCCGCGCCTCGTCCTAGACGTCCGCTGTCGGCGGCACCTGTGCCCTCTCTCGAACCGACGAATCAACCAAGCGTATCTAGTGGGATTGGGCATGATAATAATGGGAACGAGCTGAGCGTGCGCGCAAGCGATTCGGGCGGCATCTTTGCCAATCCACCGGAGCAGGGCAAGAAGCATTGCGATCATTCGCCCGTGTTCAAAGAGCATTTCGAGGATGACAAAAGGGCTCTACAGGTTGAGAATAAAGCTTATCTGCAATCATCTCTCTTGACAGATCCATCTAACCGGGATCACAATCCGCATGCAATTCCGGTTTTTGCCAGAAAGCTCCCTTCTTCAATCATAGACAACGGCGAGAAGCCCCTCGATGAACAGTCGAAACCGAGTTCCAGAACTGATGTTGCAGTTGATAAGCCAACGGAAGTTGAAGAAGACCCAGATACGTTCGATATTGAACAGCCACAACAGCCTTCTGGGCTGCCAAAGCATTTCAAGAGTAACGCTTCTCGATTCAGCTTCGATATGAATGGAGTCGGTTCCTCAACCCAAGAGAAGCTATTGGAGGAGAAGCATAAGGAGAAGGAAGCCGCACGGAAAGCCCAAGCGCGGCTGAATGGAGAGTTCAGCGACATTGAAGACGATTACGACAATGATATGTTTGACGATATGGATGGACTTGAGGAGGAGATTCCGGGCGTTAATGTAGATGCTGATGAGGATGACCACTTTCGAGACTTCTCGGGCCCCGGGAATATACTAAATAAGTCGTGGCTAGCCCCGAATCTTTCTCCCGTCGTCGCCAGCCCTATCCAACCGGATATGCCAAGTACTCAGAATGGCCAATTACCGCCTTCGGAGACGCAGGGACTCGAGCAACCGACGGCGCCCCTCACTCAAGACGTCTCGATATTGGCAGATGATGCCTCAGAATCTTCGAAAACATTTCTAAGAGAATCGAAGGACTTTTCTGCCGCGCCATTACAATCAGGCCCAGACGAAGACGATCTCTACTTCGACGATGGGGAGTTTGGTGAACTAGACGCCGAACAAGCTGGAGATCGGTTCGATGAGTCTATCTTTGATGACCCTACAAGCCATCTCTATGATCGAAAACAGACCGCGAAATCTGTGCCTTCTGACCAGCCTGGACCTGAGGAGCATGGACCAGAAGGAGGTTCTACTGGTGGCCTGAGACACGTTCCAAGCGTGGTTAGTGATCATCATCAGGGATTTGCTCCGAGACGATACGGGAGCGTTGTCGGGAATGCACCTAATTTGGAGCTCGCGGTGTCTCACGCCGGAGTCCTGTCAGAGCATAACTTGGAGGCTTTTCATAATGCTCTGGCGGACGCGGCTAATCGGGCAGCTACGAAAGGCCATCTTGAACACACCACGAGCACCAGCGAGCGATCCCTAGGCCAGGAAAGTACAACTCACACATTGGATTCCCAGCCTGGCCTGATATCGGACGAGAGCCGCGTAAGTCAGGTCATAGACCCGGTTATAGACCCGACTTCCTTCGAAGAAGCCTTCGAAGACTTTGATTACGACGATAATGACGATTTGCTCTACGACGATCCAATAATAGCAGCTGCTAACGCCGAAGCGCTCGAAAACGATGACGAGGGTATCTACGGACAAGAGTTTGGGTTCTATGCGCAGGCGTACGGCAACGGCTCGGAGCTCACACATGGAGGCTACTTCGGCCCTCGAGGTGTCGAAGGGATTTCTCGCAGCCACAGTGGGGGCGGGAAGTTTCGCGAACCTAGTCTAACCCCCATCACTGAACGGAGTGAATGGAGTACGCGCAACTCGATCATCTCAGTTGCGGCTCACGGAGTTGCCCACTCCAATCAGTCAGTCCCAAGCCCTGGGCTGGCTCAGCTGGTTGATATAGGCAGTCTAGATGATGAGCTGTCGTTGGGCGCACTTATGAAGCTGCGACGTGATGCCTGGGGTGGGAGCAACGGCAGCCTGCGGAGTAGCAGTGGCAGCCCGCCCCCACAGCAGAATTCTACCTCTAATAGAGCTAGCTTTGCTTTCTCCGATGTGAGCCCTACGGTGCATACCGTTCCTCCAGATTTCCTTGGGAGTCCAAATTCAATCGACTCCCCGGTGAGGGAATCAGACCGAGGTGCATGGGGGTATCATGTCCCCCAACAACGCACAGAGCGACCAGCGGCCGGAGAATCCGAGCCGTAGATCTAGACACTGACACGTGAGGTTTATTGGACCCCTTCATATATCTACATTACTATTTATTACATTATACCCATAGTTTTGAAGGTTAGCGTTTTGTACAGCTATGACGTGACGATTTAAGAAGGGATCTGGTGGCATTCTGGGCTAAGTAGCACGCCTTTTGCATATCGACTACATAATCATACTTCCTCCTATCCTCCCGTCTTCTGCATCACCCATATCAATGATGAAGTCTCCAAAGATACGTTATCCGCCTGGCTCTCCGCAAAAAACCCGTGGCGGGAAATGGTCATAGCCGGCTGTGGCTGTGCGGATTTCTCGGCCCGTTATCTGTTCGGATCCAGAGTCGGGCTGAGTCATCTGTGGCGCACCGCCGATTCTCAGCCAGTCATTTCGGATTTGGGCCAAACTTCCAGGACGCTGGCTCAGCCACGCGGTGCACCCGCCCGCCATAGCCGATTCTTCCCTCTCGTTGCTTTGCTTGACGCCCCCAGTCATTCCCTCCCATCTTTTGCTTCCTTCTTCACTTGGTTGCGATTCTCTTGTCTCCTACCTCTCCCCTCTTTTTTGCCCCAATCTGCAGTTTCATTATTCGAGGGTGTTCAGCTCTCTGATGAGTCGCGTTTCTATTCAGGTGCTGCGGCAATTTTAAGTCGACACCTGTTTTGACTGGTCCAAGTTGTCCGTCACTCCCGTGGAGTTTTCCCTTCATCCGCTGCCAAAATATGCCTCATGCAAAGCTTTCTATCTGCTGACCTGCGTTTCCAAATGACACAATAGATTTTTGCTCTTCTCAGTTCCTACGCGCCACTTGCACCTCTCTTCCCCTTCGTCGTCCTTAAAGCGACTTTCCACACGTCATACTAGTTCCTGAGTCTTTCGCATTCGCCCGCCCGTGAGTGAGCTCGAAGTTTGAGAAAGCCGCAAAATGCTTCGTTCCACCGCCATGAAGGCGACCAGCAGTGGCATGCTGAGTGGTCCTGCCTGCGCTGCGTGTAAACGGTCAATGTCTCTAGCTTCCGCTCTTCGGCGTGGTACTTCTGGCTCCAGCTCAAAACTCGGGTTGGCCGCCCGGCGGCCTCTCGCCCTTGTTGATCGGTTGTCAAATGGCAAGAGATACTATGCGGCGCCCGCTGAGGGCACTGGTGTGGTAAGAATGATCATAAAGCCCCAACTTAATCTCTTGATCTCTGACTGACTTGCGTGTATCGTTCCAGGAGGCCAGCGACTCCTTCCTCCAGGGCAACACGGCCAACTATATCGATGAGATGTACGTCGCATGGAGGAAAGACCCCGCTAGCGTTCATATCTCATGGCAGACGTATTTCCGCAACATGGAGGAGGGAAAGATGCCCATTTCCCAGGCCTTCCAGCCCCCTCCGACACTCGTCCCAACACCTACTGGTGGCGTACACCAGGAAATGCCTGGCGCCGGTCTTGGCTTCTCCGCGGGAACCGACGTTACGAAACACTTGAAAGTACAGCTCCTCGTTCGGGCGTATCAGGCTCGTGGTCACCACAAGGCCAAGATTGATCCTCTCGGTATCCGTGGTGAGGCCGAAGCCTTCGGCTATAGCAAGCCAAAGGAACTCGAGATGGACCACTATGGCTTCACTGAGCGCGACCTGGATGAAGAATTCGATCTTGGCCCTGGTATCCTCCCCCGTTTCGCAACAGGAAACCGCAAGAAAATGTCTCTTCGCGAGATTATTGCCGCTTGTGAGAAGATCTATTGCGGTTCGTACGGTGTGGAATATATTCATATCCCAGATCGCAAGCCTTGCGATTGGATCCGTGACCGCTTTGAGGTTCCAGAACCCTACAAGTACTCTGTGGATGACAAGCGCCGTATTCTAGACCGCCTGATTTGGAGTTCCAGCTTTGAGAGCTTCCTCGCCACTAAGTTCCCAAATGACAAGCGTTTTGGCCTGGAGGGATGCGAATCCCTTGTGCCTGGTATGAAGGCTCTGATCGATCGCAGCGTCGACTACGGCATTAAGGACATCGTCATTGGCATGCCTCATCGTGGTCGTCTTAATGTCCTCTCCAATGTCGTCAGGAAGCCCAATGAATCCATCTTTAGCGAATTCGCCGGCTCCACCGAACCTTCTGACGAAGGCTCGGGCGACGTCAAGTACCATCTAGGTATGAATTTCGAGCGCCCCACCCCCTCCGGTAAGCGTGTGCAGCTCTCTCTTGTCGCGAACCCATCCCATCTGGAAGCTGAAGACCCCGTTGTGCTGGGTAAGGCCCGCGCCATTCAACATTACAACAACGACGAAAAGAACTTCGACTCAGCTATGGGTGTTCTGCTGCACGGCGATGCTGCCTTTGCTGCGCAGGGTGTTGTCTATGAGACCATGGGTTTCCATTCCCTGCCTGCTTACTCGACAGGAGGAACCATTCACATCGTTGTGAACAACCAGATTGGCTTTACCACCGACCCTCGCTTTGCTCGATCTACCCCGTACTGTTCAGATATTGCTAAATCGATCGATGCTCCTGTTTTCCACGTGAATGCGGATGATGTTGAGGCTGTGAACTACGTTTGCCAGGTTGCTGCCGACTGGCGTGCCGAGTTCAAGCGTGATGTTGTCATTGACATTGTCTGCTACCGTAAGCAGGGCCACAACGAGACTGACCAGCCATCTTTCACCCAACCTCTGATGTACAAGCGTATCGCCGATAAGAAACATCAGCTCGACTTGTACGTTGAGAAGCTCATCTCAGAGGGTACATTCACCAAGGAGGATATCGATGAACACAAGAGGTGGGTCTGGGGTATGCTCAACGATAGCTTTGACCGAAGCAAGGACTACCAGCCCACTGGTAAGGAATGGCTGACTTCTGCCTGGAACGGTTTCAAGACTCCCAAGGAGCTTGCAACGGAAGTTCTGCCGCATCTTCCCACCGCGGTTGAGCCCTCTATCCTGAAGGCTATCGCAGATAAGATTAGCGGCGCCCCTGAGGGCTTCACTTTGCACCGCAACTTGAAACGTATCTTGTCTAGCCGTAAGAAGACCGTGGATGAAGGCCAGAACATTGATTGGGCTACTGCCGAGGCTCTTGCCTTTGGATCTCTCGTTGACGAGGGCTATCACGTCCGTGTGTCTGGCCAGGATGTGGAGCGCGGTACCTTCTCCCAGCGTCATGCTGTTCTGCACGACCAGGAGACTGAGTCTACATACACCCCCCTTCAACACATCAGCAAGGACCAGGGAAGTTTCGTGATCTCTAATTCATCCCTGAGTGAATTTGGAGCGTAAGTTTTGATCCCTGATTTGAAATTGAAAGACGACATCTGATGTGTTCACAGCCTTGGATTCGAATACGGTTACTCTTTGACCTCTCCCAATGCCCTCGTGATGTGGGAAGCCCAGTTCGGTGACTTCGCCAACAATGCTCAGTGTATTATTGACCAGTTCATCGCTTCTGGAGAGTCCAAGTGGCTGCAGCGCTCCGGTCTGGTTCTGTCTCTTCCCCACGGTTACGACGGCCAGGGCCCTGAGCACTCGTCCGGACGTATGGAACGTTACCTCCAGCTCTGTAACGAAGAGCCTCGTGTCTTCCCTTCCCAGGACAAGCTAGACCGCCAACACCAGGATTGCAACATGCAGATCGCCTACATGACTAGCCCAGCAAACTTGTTCCACCTGTTGCGGCGCCAGATCCACCGTCAATTCCGCAAACGTACGTTCTTACCTCTTTTTATAGCGCTCTAACTAAGCTAATGATAATCCAGCCCTCGTCATCTTCTTCTCCAAGTCCCTTCTCCGACACCCGATCGCTCGCTCATCTCTGGAAGAATTCACTGAGGGCTCTCACTTCCAATGGATTATCCCCGATCCGGGTCACGGTACCGCTATTGACGATCCTGAGAAGATTGAGCGCGTTATTCTTTGCTCTGGTCAGGTGTATGCTGCCCTGACGAAGCACCGTGAAGCAAACAACATCCGCAACACTGCCATCACTCGCGTTGAACAGCTGCACCCCTTCCCTTGGGCTCAGCTTAAGGAGAACCTTGACAGCTACCCCAACGCTCGTAACATTGTCTGGGCGCAGGAAGAGCCCTTGAACGCCGGTTCTTGGAGTTACGTCCAGCCGCGTATCGAGACCTTGTTGAACGAGACCGAGCATCACAACCGGCGCCATGTCATGTACGCAGGCCGCTCACCCAGTGCCTCTGTGGCCAGCGGTCTGAAATCGGTTCACCTGAAGGAGGAACAAGAGCTTCTGCAGGACGCTTTCTCCGTCCACCAGGAGCGTCTGAAGGGCGAGTAGGATTTCGTCTTTCCGAATGCTTCATTTAAGAAGGGAGTGGACTTTTCGTCTACCGAAAAGCCCACCCATTTTGGCCTACATTGTATGACTGATTTTCTTTCGTTTCCTTTGTTGTTTTGCATTGGCTCGGTCATGGTAGCGCTGGGGCATTGGTATCTAGGGTTGACCCTGGTGGAAATTTCCTGGGCTGGCCTATTTATACCTAGAGTGTCTTTCTGCGTATATGTAAAATAAATACTAACGTTGGTATAATATGAATCTCTTTCGTTCTGCTTTTTCCTCCCGGGCTGGCAAGTTCGCCCACCCAGAGACAACAGTGACGTCATGGCTCGTTTTCTCCGCTGACTAAACACCACCTTGACGCCTTGTGTTTCAGGCATTCGTCTCCAATCTGCCCAGACTCGGCGCCGTCCGCAATCAGGCCCTTTTCTCCGCACTCCTCAGCTTCTTCTGCTTTTCTTTCTCATCGCCGGTTTCAGCCTTCGTTCTCGTCGCCCTTGCGGATGTTCCTTTTGTCGACCTACTTGCCTTTCGCCGCTATTGATTGTCACTGGTCGTTTTGTTCGAACTTAGCCTTGCTCTTTCCCTGTTGAACAATGTCTGCTGCTGCTTCGTCGGCTGTCAGCTCTCAGGGTCAGAATGCCCGTCAATCGGCGCGCCAGACGAGGACGAACCCTTCACGAACATCCAAGACTCTCGGACGCTCCTCCTTTTTATATGGTCATGGATCAATGATGGATCAGGTCTCTTCGCCTCTAATACCCCATGGATTCTACCCTGCGCTCACTCATTTCACTGACGCCATCACCGCCCTTCCACGGGAGTTCCGACGACACAATTCGCTGCTCAAGGAGGTCGACGCCAAGGCGTGGGCACTTGAGGAGAATCTATTACAGCTACTGAAGGTTTCGTCTGAGTCTCAGTCGACTCCTTATCCGGCTAACCCTGCTCCTGTCATTGGAGGAGTCGTTCGAGATGACCTCTTGCCTGCGGTAAGTTCTGGTGCATGTGTGATCGTATCATACTAAGGATGTATATGCTGGTAGGACCCTTCTCGGGCCCCCGAAACTCCCGAGAGTAAAAGTCGCCGCGTCCTCTTCGACCGTGTTCGACATACCCTCTCCGATCTTATGATGACGGCCGATGAGAAAAATCATGTGATTTCTAATGCAAACGAAGAGCTTGACCGTCAGATCATGCGCCTAGATATGATATTTCCGTGGATTTCTGGCGAGATTAGTGAGGAAGCCCGCCTCGGAAGTCTGAATCACTGGGCATACTCAAATCGGAATGCTGCCAAGTCTACCAACGAGCGTCCACGCCGAGAGGCCGCCTCAAATAAGGATCTTGTGCATGCACTGCACGAGGCAGAAGCCGCGTCCCGCAGTGAAGCCAGACGAGAAGCGGTATTAGCGCGCAGGCAACGCCGGGCTCATGCGGATTCGGACTTAGAAGAAGCGCGCGCTGCTGGCTCCCGCAAGGGACAGGGTAGTAAGGGTCGTGTTCCCGCGGACGCTGGCTCTATTGGTCAGAGTCATTCTGGAAACACTGGCTCCTCGAGTCAGGCCAAGCGTCGCAAGGTCGAGCGACCTGCCACTGTAGAGGGTAGCGCAGCTATGGAGCGTTCTGTTAGCAGCGCTGGAGGTTCTCGGGGCGGACCGAAAGACACTGCGGATGCGACCAAGAAACGACCGCGGGCGCCAAATGCTAACGCAGCTGCTCGTAAAAGGTAAGTTTATCGCTACCCATCCCACAGTGGTTAACTAACAGGGAGCAGAAACAACACCGGAGCATCTGCCGCGGGTTCACCTGTCTTTGGTGCTTCTCCCCTTGTTGGGTCTGCTTCAACTGCAGCAATTCCACGCAGTGCAGCCAGTCCTGGCCCTGGCGTGTCGCGGCCGCAATCGTCCAGAGCACCGCAGAACTCAACGCAAACAAATGCCCGGCAAAGGCCCTCATCATCCGCATCAAACCGTGTATCTAGCTCTGGTACGTCTATAATACGGATGTTATCCTTGACATCACTAACTTTTGTAGGCAAAACCACCGACATTAAAGCCTCACAGAAGGAGACACCATCTCGAACGGAAATGGTTCCTTTTCCAGATATTCCGCGGACCCTGGAGCCTGAAACCTTGGACACCCCTCAAACCATGGCATCGGTGGCCACTCAACGAGATGATACTGATCGTAGACCCGCTGATTCCACCGAACCCGCTGAGGGCCCGGGTCCTGCCACGAATGCGGGCCCCAAGAGTAGACCATCGAAGACCTCGACACCCGTACTTGCTTCCGCGGAGCCAGTCCAGCAGCGCGTGCGGCCGACAAGAAGCACAGATCCCGCACCTAAGCGTACCCAGAAGAAGAACAGCGGCAACAGCGCACCGGCGATGCCACCACCGACAGCGTCGGACGGAGAGGAATCGCTGCACGAAGGCGACGACGAGGATGAAGAAGGCGAACCACGGTACTGCTACTGCAACGAAATCAGTTTCGGCGAAATGGTGGCGTGTGATAACGATGCGTGTCCCCGCGAGTGGTTCCATCTATCGTGTGTTGGGCTCACGAAGCCCCCCGGACGCAATGGCGAGTTCTTCCCCCCCCTTTCCGAATGATAGTTGCTAATCAGTGAATAGTCAAATGGTATTGTGTCGAGTGCAAGGAGAATATGCGACGAAGTCGAAGCGGGCGGTGACACTCGAAGCCTGAAAGTGCGAGAAGTTCACTCTCATTTAGCGTACGGTTCTAACAGCTCCTTCAGTAATAGATCTACGCGAATACCTTTTGTTTCAAGCATCGGTCAATTCTAATGCTTTATTTGCTAGCCCAATATGTTAGACCTTCTCGTACTGTATAAAACCCATTGTAAGATATACATTCACACGACCATGCAAGTCACTCACTCCTAACAACCCTCTGCCTACTACTCCCACCGACCCCAGCAGCGGAGGTCCCACTCGCTGCCGCGGCGGCCTCACTTTCCAACCTCCTCCTCAAATTTTCAAACCCCCCGCTCTCCGCCTCCCCCCTCGCCAACCTCGAAATCGAGAACGAACTCCCCTCCTCCCCAACAACCCAGCCAGGCACCCTCCACCCGGAACTCCCACTCCCCGCAGCGAGGGGGAGAACATCCGCCCGCCACGCAACACCAACTACCCACCCCACGAAACTCGGCAGAATCATATACGGGAACTGCGAAAGCGCGAGTTGCGCGGCGACCAGGTACGTCGTGGATTTATCGCTCAAGGATATCGTCAGCGATTTCTTCGCCGATGTTGTTGTTGTTGTTGTCTGCGTAGCCCGGGTGGATTGGGAGCGGGAGGCGGGGTTGGATGGCGTTGCAGGGGCAGAGGAGGGAGAAGTCGTAGTCGAGATCATGTAGCGGTATGTGGAGGGGATAGAAGCGTGGTACTGCGCGAGCAATGCGAAGATTGTTGCCGTGGGCCCGGAGGGGAGGTAGTTTATTCTCCCTACTGTGACAGGTCTCACGACGAGGGTCAAGAGAAGCGGTGGGAGGAGTGTTGTATATGGTAACGTCGAAAGAATAAAGGTCTATGGGAACAGGGCACAGAGAACACATCAGTTAGCGGTCACCCCATCAAACCGGGCATGAGAAAGGAAGTTGGTCGGGAAGGAACATACAGCCATCTTCCTTCCCCCCCACGCCCGCTCGACAACACGGACACGGTAAACCAGCAACGCGGCGAAAAGGGCCTCCGTTGAATTCGCGAACCCGGCAACTTGCCAGATCAGGGCACGCCAGAATTGGCCGTAGGGGAAGAAATGCGGGGAGACGTAGATGGCGGGGACATGTTTGACGTCGAAGATGGAGAGGGCGATCGAGGCGACGATGGTGTAGATTAGAAGGAATTTGGTGAGGGGAGTGTTTGCTAGACTGCTTGTCTGCATCTCCTTCTTTGAATTCGTAGCAGGCGGACGGGATCGTGTGTCTGGGGTTGAGGAAGGAAGGTCGTCTGGTGGAGGATTGTTTGTGACACGTTGCGGAGGCGGTGACGTGAGGCTTCGGAGAATGAGCCTCGGCATGCCGATGCTGAAGAATCATCGAGACTAAAGTGTTTCTTTCAGTGGGAGACTAGGGTGATCCATAGAGTTAAATTCGTTAATTGGCTAGCTATTACTGGGATCTATATTCTTGGTCTCCTCAGCTAACGCCTCCTTATACCGTACCAGGGCTGTTTCCAATGCCCGGATCGTCGGACCCAAAAGACGCTTCACTGCTTGCTCTCCACCTGGTATACTGTCTAAATTCACCCGCAGCCTCTTCCCCGTCGCCTGTAGCACCTCGCGCGCATGCTGCTTGGTTTTGTTCACCTCGACCTGGCGCTCTGCCTCTGCATCTTTCGCGACGGCGGTGATGCGATCCATTGCGCGGTTCAGCGACTCAACCAGAGACGCCACTTCCGTTGCACGGTCCGGATTTCCGGACAAGAATGCCTGCCAGAATTGGTGCAGAAATTCGGTGGTCGTAGCGTGTGTGAGGGTTAGCCGGTCATAAAGAGCAGTGGTCAATCCATACGTGTCGGAGCTTGCCGAAACCTGTGCCTGAGCACAACGTTCTTTAATGACGTCCAGGATCTGTTTGGATGCGAGATACCGGTACGTCCGGGAGCTGGGTTTAGAGTCCTCCTCTTCGTCGTCTTCCTCCGGGTCGACCAGCTTACCTAGTGGTGCCGAACCGTCGTCGCCGAAATTGCGTTCAAGCATGGTACGTAAATTCTTCAATATCAGCTCGGGATCCTGCTTCTCGAACAATCGCTTTTGCTCGTCTTCTGCAAACTTTGCCGCCGAGAAAAACCGGCTCTGGTCTCGTATATTCAGAAGCACATGATTCTGCTCTTCGTCTCCGCGTAAATCGCGTAGCTGAAGCTCGTCATATGTCCCATCGTCTAAGTTCCCCACGGGTGCCGATGGAGCCCTATCCGCGGGGGCAACATTCGACATGATCTTTTCGCTTAGACTGTTTAGTGTGCGAATTATGGGCACCTTCTCCACGGCTGAGGGCCTCATGTCCAAGTCCGGGCGGTTCCCCCGGCGCTGGCTGTTATGTCCTTCGTTTCCTTCCAGGTCGAGGAAATGAGGCACGCTAATATCACGCGGCAGGTTCCCGTACTCGTCTGCCTTGAGGTACTTATCCAAAACCGCATCTGTCGCATCTGTCTCAGAGATACGCTCTCCACGCAGTTTCTTGAACAGTCGACTTTGGAAGAACCGTGACCAGAACTGTGATTCACTCAATTTTGGAACATTCTCATCATACACCCGCTTGACAAGCGGATGCTGACTAAAGATCAGCTGGATTTGCTCCTTGCTGATATTCAACTTGGTCACACTATCTTCCGTCCGCGGTTTCAACGTTGATAGAACATTATAAGAACCCCGCGTCTGTGATCGCTCGATAGCATGCGCGCGCAGGAGGTGCAGCCGTGTAGACCAAAACTGCGACATGAACTGACTCGCAGATAATGCTTCCGGTTTTGTATGCAAAGACTCCATGAACATCTTCTGTAAATTCGCATCCGCCTTCAGCAGCGACTGCTGCAGCTCGACATCAGTTCTGAGCCGTTTATCATCATCCCACCAGTTCTTTCCTGGTCCCATGGATGAAACAGCGCTCGCCATTGCCATAGCCGCTGACATGCCGCCTCCTTCTCCAGTGGGTACGGCAGAAGCCGGAGTCGCTTGCGCGGACTTTGCTGCTTGTATCGCGGCACTGAGAGCATCTTTAATAGCGTCCGCTTCTGCCCGGGCGTTCGCGCCGGCGGTAAACGAGAAGATGTACGGTTCGGATGTCGCAGAAGAATTCTTCGGAGGATTAACTAAGATTTTCAGCATAACTTTCGGGCTACTCGCGGGAGTCTGTTGTAAATCTATAATCTGTTGTTAGGCTTCCTTTCCCTTCGACCAAGGCATCGAGTATGAGGGTCAAACATACTCGTAATCTGAGCCACAGATATTGTAATTGTGCCAGATGCACCGCCCGCTGCTGGAATCCACGAAACCGACTGACCGTCCGCCGACATCGTCAGGGTGCCGTCCTTCTTCTTGTACGCCACCGAGCCACTCGGAGGTGCCATCGCGGTCGAACTCGACAGCGTCCACTGTCCTGGGCGGCGTAGAGAGATCCACCCATCGGGAGGGAAGAAACCCCAGTGCAGGAGCTGGGTGAGGGTTGAGGAAGGTCAACTGCCTTCAAGACAAGAGGTGCGCTTGTGGGACTTCGGGATCGTGTCAGAGAAGCTGAGAATTTGGAAGATGTTCAAGGCTATGGCACGTGACAGGGCCAGACTTTTCCTTGCCGTCTCTTGAGAGCTCCAACCGCCGACTCTGGGATTAAGAAATCTTAGGGTCTCATTCAATCCAAGTAATATGGCATTAACACTACTCAGCCTTGTTTTTAATCCACACTGAAGCTATGCTACATTGGAGCGAAGATGAGAGAAACCAGCAACCAAAGCTATTCATCAAACAGATACCAAATACTTTAGCTAACATCAAATATGCCCTACGCCCGCAATGAACTTTGCTTCCGTTATGCAGCCAAAACAAAAGCCCATGCTTGATCATGACGTGAAAAGAAAGCCGCTCACTTTTGTGCTTTGGAGATTGAAAACGGAGATAAGAATCCCACCAAAACGAAACAGAAGCAGGAATAAATAGGACACGCAAGAATAGAAGGGTATAACGCCAACTCATTTTCAAAAGTGAAAATAAAAATAAGACCATTTGCCGGTCTGTTTACCTCTTGAACATGTAGTGTCCATAGAGTCCACCCACATCGCCAATAGCAACGGGTATCTTTCTCATACCCCACCATCTGGCTCCCATTTTCCAAGAGCGGGAGCCGTCATCAACTTCAACACTAGGCATGGATGCGGGGTCACGCACATACCAACCCCGGCGTCCTAGTTCACGAACTGTCCAGTCGGGTGAAGTCTTTGTATTCTTGGGCTTCTCGCGGAGTGGGGTGATAAGTTTGTCACTGAATTCAATGACTTGAAGCGGATAACTCTGCTTAGAGAGCAGCAAACATGAATTGGTGTTGAAAACAACACCAACTGATAGCCGCGATATCTTGCTAAGGTCAAGGTAGCAAAGCGTAGATGGTACCCACGACGAAGCTTCCGAAGTCGACGCGTTGTCGCCAGCGAGCTCAGGCGGGGCAAAGAAACAGTTAAGGTCCTGGGCGGATAGATCTGCCGAGCTTAAACCCAACTCCTCAAGATGCTTGGTCAAAGGAACTAGAGCCTTGGTATGGGCTGAGGTGACCTTGGCGCCGCCAATATTGAGGGAGCGAAGCGTGGTCGGAAGCTTTGGGAGCAAACGGTGTACATCTTCTTCCTCCAAAAGGCGATACCGAGAGGCATCGGTCATGACGTTGAGGAATACCAATGAATTGCACACAGCCGGGTGCGTTGCCAAAAACTCCACAACACGTGGACCGCGAAGCCGGATGCATCGTGACAGACTCAAGTGGGTAAGCTTCGCCGTCTCTGGAATGGAAAACAATGCATCCTCACTGATCTGGGTATGCGTGACATCGAGATGAGTCAAGTTGACTAAACGCGGGAGGAGAACCTCAAAGGACGAGGGTTGGATGCCACTGCATTCGTGGAGGGAGACTCGCCGAAGGTTCGGGAGAGTGAGAGGCAATCCAGATCCAAAAGTTAGAGCCTCGTGGAAAAGAGCCGAGAAGGACGAGGAAGAGCTGCCACAAAAGTCAATGGCGTGCAAGTTAGGCAGGCCGGTGAGCAGCTTGACGATTACTTCCAAACTAAGATCGCCCTCCAGATGCTCCTGGAGCAGGCACTCTTTGAGGTTCGGTAGTAGGCTCAAGAAATTCAAGAGTGTGCTGGATGTTAGATTCTGGATTTCAGAATTCATCTGCTTCGTCCGCCCCAAACCAACGGAAGTGAAATGGGAAAAGTCAAGACGACGCACTAGCGTGCCCAACGCTGGATACTGCGACATGTGATGGAGGGCCTTAGAGAAAATGATAGAGTGTGGGAACGTCATATTCCTGTACAACACGCTAAGCGTTGCCGCGTGCAATGTCTTTGAGGTGAGGAGGCACGAGACCAAATCCACATTTCGGGGAGTGTAGCCGTTCGGAGGAACGTCCAATGCAAGGTGTGATATGATTTGATCTAGTCCATGGGTTAGATGGGAGGGCAGAGTTGGGGATGGAAGTGTCCATACCAAGAATCTCCGGTGGGAGCTTCTCCAAAAGGGATGATCCCGGTTCTGATCTCTTTTCGCTCGGCTTGGGCGTAGTGCTGGCAGGGGTTGCGTTGGTGGGAGTTGGCTCCCAAGCCCAGCCGCGGGTACCTGCATTTCCAAGAGCCCGCAGATCGCTGTAACTCTTGCTAAGGCTCTTTCCACCCAAGCGAATCTGCTTCCATCCGAGGAAGCCTCCGCATGGGCAGCAGAACTCAGGAGTGTGTTGCATGTCCAGCTGGTCAGGCTTGAGGCGCTCTTTATGGAATTGGTGGTCAACGTGTGTATCCACAAATGACTGTGCGATTCCTGTATGCCAACGTTAGAGACAACGTAACCGACCGGGCGTGTACCTACAGCTGGCATCATCCAACCACATCTCTGTAGGCGAGGACGAGGGGGTCCGTACCGTCAACGTCTTCTTTGATGGAACCAAACGACTCACGACGGCTGCTAGCCTTGGACCGGTTAGAAGAGGAGCATGTGGAGTGAGGCGATGAGTTGCGAGAATGGGCGGCTGGCGAGGTATCCCTCAGAGGAGCGGACGAGAGAGACGGCTTGTGGATGGGGGCCGACGAAGAGGTTGTGGCGGCGGACATGGTGGAGAGAAGCTGGAGTCGGGCCTCTATATAGGCGGATCGCGGCCTCTCTCAGGGAATATGCAAGTTGCAGTAAATTCTTAGAAGTGTAACGAATCGAAAACCGGGGAAGCTGCAGGAAAATCGAGTGGTGGGAAGAGGCCAGGGGTTGGAAAAGCTTTTTCCTTCCCCAGATTCCACTCCCAGGCAGGTCGCAACAGACAAGAGGGGTCAAGACAGCAGCGTGAGGGGACAGGTGAAGCTGTTAGTCACAAAATTGGGGCAGACGGAACAAAGGCTCGCTCCGACTGGATGCACTATTGAAAAGGATGGTTCCAAAAAGCCAGAAAATGACAAACAAGATCGTCGTGCGGTTGAAGGACGCGTGAGGGCGCCAGAGCAGATGGGAGGAGGGAAGATGGATGAGAGGGGATGGCGTGGGAGAAGCTGCAGGAAAGTGAGGTTTCTATGAAGTAAGTGAAATCACTCTGGTGGGAACGTGGTCAGGTTGTGGCAGGAGGAGCTGGAGGGCTGTTTAAGGTTCTGCTTGAAAGACCCTTGGAAATTGCCTCTGAGATGATGAGGGGAAGAATGTCGGAGCAAGTTCTTTTTGATTATTATTTCCTCTGGAGGCGAAAACTCCAGAGATGAATGACTGAATGCGGCGACAAAAAAAAACAACTTCTTCTCCAGGAGTGGCACTGTTTCGACTCGTCTCTGACTCAACAAAGACCAAGGCTCGAGTCGTCAACAGCTCGATCCGAAACGCCCAACTTCATTTGTAGTTCCTCTTGTTGTATGTCCAAGCATCATGGCTAGCGCAGTTCTTCCCAACGATGATTTGACCCGCTGTCAAGGAGGCGATTTTTTGCTTTTCTCCGGCATGATCTAATTTCGATGTCCTGTGGAGGATATCAATGGGAGAAAGTGATTTGCTCTCTCTCAGACTTTTCTCGTCTCGGAGCTGGGACTTCGGTCAGATGATGAAGGCTTCCAAGGCCCAAACTCACTCCTGACACTCTGGACATTGAAGCACTTGACCTGAGCCTGTTGAGCTGTTCATTTTGATGGATCGCCATGTGCATTCTATGACATAATGGAAAGCCGCCGCCGCAGCCCCGTGACCAGAAGCTGTCAGAGTTCCCTGCTTGGCGGTGTACTGCGGACAGCGCTGTATTGAAACGTTTGATCTCCTCGAGCAATATTCCGTCAATTCCTTCCTCCTGAAGACATTTGTTCGTCTGCGATTTGCACAGGGACCTCGTTTTCCCTCTCCAGTACCAATTCTCCGTCGTTTCCACCAATTTACCCCTTATTTTCAGCTCTCATAAATGTTGTTTAATACGGCCGGGTGTACGAGGAATACCAGGAGGCGAAGTCCTTACCTAACAGTTACTACGTTCCCGCTCGTCATTTGTTCCGCAGCGGGATCCCGTGACGCTTCGGAGGAGCCGACAGGCTTCTCGGGGTGTGTGCCGAACCCGGATGGGAGGCGGTTGTCGGAGGTTCTGGAAGCGATCTGGGCCCAGTCAGAATGGAGGCCTGTTCCCATGTGCGCCCAAAGAGGAAAAGACAGGAAAAGTTTGTTCCCAGGGGTTGCTGATCATGCAAGTCCGGGGAAAGTTGGACGACGATGATTGACGGAGCGGGCGATGTCCCTCCTTCGCCCAAGTCGCTTGCTTCGCCAGCCCTGGAGCCCGCCCCATCTTTCCTGACACAGCGGATATTCTGCATTTCCCGTGGAAAACTTTCTTCGGAGCCTGTATGGCCCACAGGTTCACAACAAGCGGGAAATCGATTCACATCATCCGCACCAGGGGAAATCCTGAATCTCTTCCCCTCTGCCTCGCATCTCCAGCGAGATTTCGATGTGTCATGCCCCATCGGGAAAGTTCGGCATGGCACACAACTTGGAGGACAGACGTGCACTTTGTCTCAGTCACAGATCTTGGCATCCCATCCATCCTTGCGAACAAAAGCTCTTTCTCAGCCCATTCAAGCCTTCTCCGCCCATTGGATCCAACAGGAACTTTCATTTGGCGCTTTCATCTCTTACCCATTAACGTGGAAGAACGAGAGAGAGGGAACGCGCCATTTATGTCAAAATTTGCCAATTTATTGCGCCATGCGACCTTTCCGTGAGCTAAGCTTCGTGTCATTGAGTGACTCTCTACTCCCTCACATGCTCCAGGAAACAACTGAGGCGCTCAACGAGGTAGATGATGTTTTACCTACCTTCACATCATCACGTGGACTCTCCGGAGATTCCTGTCAAACTGGTGAGCTTGCAAGACCGCAGATCGCCGCATCCACGCTCTTGCAAGCTCACAAAACGTCTTGACTCGTCGCTCCCCAAGCTGGATTCGCTGCTTCCCCAAGCTTGGCGAAAACTCAATCCCGCCATATCTGATTTCTGTACTTCAGCCTCAATCTCGCATTTCGTTCATTTGTCAAAGACGAGAGTATATTGAAAAATGGTACAATCCCTTCTGGGCCTCACACGCGCTTGAATTTAGTGCTAGGAATTCAAAGTGCCAGGAGTGCGACAGCGGGAAATACACATGGAGTAGAACTCGAACGGAACCAATTTGTACAGGTATCGGAACGGACCTCTACCCTTTCCTCCTCAAACCGCCAATGCCCTACCTCCGATAAATTAATTAGGAGTCTTGTGCACCAGCAGGCCATGAGCTTCATACACCCTTTTCAAGATCTCCCTAATAACGGGCTCCTTCCGGTCATTATAATCCATCACGGTCTCGCCAGCCTCCCGACTAGCCTTTGCCGCCTGCCGTTTCACATCCGCGTACAACTCCCTATCACGTTCATTCTTTGGGTCCCTGAGCCAGTCCCGAAAGAGTCTGTGCCTCACAACCTCAGCGCTATCGGGTCCAAAAACATGGACATTAGCGTAGGGCTCCTCGCAATGGAAGAAGCGATGGTTGTACCACTTGGGCTCGCGGTGGAGGAACTGGAAGCCGGCACTTTCCAGCGCGGTAACGTAGCGATCTTCGGCTGTAGGGTCGGGGACAACCACATCGACGTCAACTACGGCTTTTGCTGGGAGGCCAGGGACGCTGGTGCTCCCAACGTGTTGGATGTAGAGGAGATTATCTTTGTCTAAGGCGGCTTGAATCCGTGCTTCAATGAGGGCGAATGCGGCCGGCCATGCGGGGTCTGGCTCGACGATTTCGATCTTTTTTTGTGGACGCGTCGCGACGACTTCAATGTCGGCGGGGTCGTAGGGGATGTGGTGAGTGATGGACTTTGGTATGGTCATTATTGCTGGATTGGCCGGCTTGGAAGGACGTGAGCGCAAGAAATGTTGGTTCAGGGGCGTTCTTTCCTCACTGATCGCGAGGTAATCTTTGATGTTGCATTCCAGATTTCGATTCCTGCTGCAGCTCGGTTTTCCGCTTCTGCTTTAGCGCTCCTTCTTTCTGAAACATACGAGATCGCCGACCTCAGTCAACAACGCAGAACTTCCCCGCACCATGCTCTCCCTCGTTGACCTCCCTGAAAACATCCACCTCCACATATACGAGTACCGAGACCCTCGCCATCTCAACAACCTGGTTCGGAAATGCAAGATATTCCACCAGTGTCTGAACTTGAAACTCTGGGAAGCCGGAACTGATTTCGGATGCCGCAAAAAGGCAACTACTCCGCGAGTCAGCCCGAGGAGGCTCTCTGGCTGCAATACAGAAACTGGTTGATGAGTTCAAATTCGAGGTTTCCAACCACGCAGGATATGAAGCATTGAAGCTCGCTGCACAGAAGGGCCATGTTTCCGTCGTCGCTTACCTCTTGGACAGAGGGGTTGAATATTGTCGCGAGTCAGAATATCGAGCCCTCATGGAAGTACCATGGTCAGACCGGCATGAGCAATCGGCTTTGGAATTGGCCGCTGTTAGCGGAAATTTCAATGTCGTGCGATTACTTCTTAACCATGGAGCTACCCCCGAGGATAAAGTCGATGCTTTGATATTGGTAGTGAGGAACGAGGAGGAGATGGTTGTCCGCGAGCTTCTGGACAGAAGAGACCCTGGTTTTCCGGGACTACTCTCCGCAACCTCAAGCGTTTCTCTCCTCTAATTGGCGGCACTTCCCAAGGTTAAGTCGATCATGTCGCTACCACTGGATTGCGGTGTCGACGTCAACATGTATGATGGGGTAAGGGACACGCCTTTGCACATGGCTGTCAATGCCAACTGGCCTTGGGCAGTGCAAACGCTCCTATCTCGAGGAGCTATCGTCAACGCTGGGGATGCGCGGGGAAGCACGGCGCTTTACGCCGCTATTGAGCACGGCAAACCCCGCGACAGGCTTCGTATTGTGCGTCTCTTGCTTGAATATGGTGGTGACCCGAAATGCAACAACAATTATCGGGTAACACCGCTTAGCTTGGCAATGACACACGATCATCTTGATATCGTTCAACTCATAGTTGCACGCGAGTTTACGCTCGATACTGTTGGAAACATGGATCGCTTGATTTGTATAGCGGCCCAGGGGGGCGATAAAGCACTGATAAAAGAAGCGGTACGGCTCGGAGCAGACATCAACAAGTCCGGACGTGTTTGGATTCATGAGTGGCCCCCGCTCCTCCATGCGAACTATGGGGGCCAGCTGGAGGCCATGAAATTCCTCATATCGATTGGTGCGATCTTGGACCCTCTCCCCGGAAGTGATCAACCAACACCCCTCCACCTAGCCTTGGCACAAGGCCATTTAGCGGCTGCACAGTGGCTGTTGTCCAAAGGTGCGGATTTACGCCGCACCTGGGGTCGTTTGCATCGATGGAAAAACATCCACTCTACCTCTAGACCGACGTGGAAATCACTTCATTTTGCCGCTATCGGCGGACTGGAGGTTTTCCGTCTGGTCTTGGACCAAGGATATGTTCTCCCGCTGGGTGACCCAACACTCGACTCCGTATGGGCCTGCGCGGTTTGTGGGCGGGACAGCACGAACCAAGAATTCCTACAACTTGTACCGCACTCAATACGCGACGAGAGTGGTGATTATGCTGACGCGGTTGACCCCGTCACATATCTGTTTGAGCTCCCGATGCGCTGGTTGAAGGAGGGTATGGTGAAAGCTGTTCTCAAAGAAAGTGGCGTCAGCCTCTGTCGAGCTAACGAACAGGGAGAGGCCCTACTCCATATATCAGCGATTGGCGGCAATGAAGATATTATTAAGCCTCTATTGTCGCTGGGCGCGCCGGTCAATGCAAAAGATAGCAGGGGTCGAACAGCCCTGTTCAACGCCGCCAGTACCGGGAGTTCGAAGATCGTTCGTATGATTTTGGAATGGGCTGCAAGTCCTCACTCGGACACTCCCAAGAATCACCCACTGTGGGCGTGTCTTTTCGGCCCTAATTCAATTTTCCGCATTATTCCCGCGGCAATAACAGAAGATTATATCGCCCCAATGTGTGCTAGAGTAAAAGAACTTCTCGAACATGCGACTGGTACTAGTGAAATTCTCCAGCAGCGAACCATACTGCGTGAGCTACTACTTGAGAAAAAAAAACTTGCGGGCCATGGAAATAGCCGTGAAAATTTTGCTCAACTTCGAAACAGACCTAAATGGAATCTATGAAACTGGAATGACACCTTTGCACTATTCAGCGTCGTATGGTGACATTCAGATAGTCGCCCGCTTATTGCTCTGTGGCGCCGATATAGACGTAAAAAACGGGCAGGGCAAGACCGCGGTACAGGTTGCCGAAGACAGTGGTTGCAGTTTTGTAGTAGATTTGCTCTTGAGGAAGGCTGCTGGACTCTCGATCTCGATCAACGAGGTTGATTCCTTGCACGAACGGCTTGACGCCCGCCTTGTAGATAGTATGTAAGAGCAAAAGGGCTAGTTGCACATTGGGCCCGAAATGTCCCTATACCGAGCCTCTGCTGAATGCCCCCGGGCCCAGGCAGGCCACTTACTCCAACTGTCTGGTGGGGATGGTTGATCTTCATCTTATCAGATAAGATCATGAACCCCTCTGATGAGCGGTGAGTGACTCCACCAATTGCTGCACCGTGAATCGGCAGAATCGGCTCCTCGCCTTTTTTTTTTCCTTCTCGGCCAGCTTCTTATCAGTTGAGTCACGACTCGGTCTCCGGATCAGGGTTTTCTTCCAGTGTATATGATTTCTCTGATTAAATGATACTCTTCTCACAAATTTGATTAGCCATCATTGATCAGTTACCGTCCGACAAACCTCGAATCGAGTCACATCGAGCCCTACCATGGCGACCGACACCATCCCCCATAACACGTTCGACACGATCCTCGTGTTGGACTTCGGATCCCAATAGTATGCTAACTTATATCCGAATCTCAATTTCACTGTGCGGAACCGTAGGCTAACGTATCTTGCGCTAGCACCCACCTCATCACCCGCCGCCTGCGAGAAATCAATGTGTACTCCGAGATGCTCCCTTGCACCCAGAAGCTCGCCGATCTAGGATGGAAGCCCAAGGGTGTCATTTTCTCCGGCGGTCCTTATTCTGTTTACGAACAGGACGCTCCCCACGCCGACCCAGCATTCTTCGAGCTCGGCGTTCCCATTCTGGGTATCTGCTATGGCCTCCAAGATCTCGCACACCGCCTGCACGCGGACAATGTCGTTGCAGGAACGGCAAGGGAATACGGCCACGCCGACCTGAAAGCTACGAAGTTTGGCGGTCACGTCGATAAGCTGTTTGAGGGGCTTGAGGGTGATATGACCGTTTGGATGTCACATGGTGACAAGCTTCGTAACCTGCCTGAGGGGTTTCATACTATCGGCACTACACAGAACTCAGAGTATGCAGCCGTTGCCCATAAGTCGGATCCGATTTACGGAATTCAGTTCCACCCTGAAGTTACTCGTGAGTTTGTACTTTCACGGACGGGAGTATGTGGATACTGACGGGTTTCCAGATACACCCCAGGGCGGACAGCTCCTCAAGAACTTCGCGGTTGGTATATGCGGTGCTGAACAGAAGTGGACAATGGCGGAGTTTATTGGTCAGGAGATTGCGAGGATCCGCTCATTAGTTGGTCCGGACGGTCAGGTGCTAGGTGCTGTCAGTGGTGGTGTCGACTCCACTGTTGCTGCAAAGTTGATGACAGAAGCCATTGGAGACCGATTCCACGCCGTTCTAGTGGATAATGGATGCATGCGATTGAATGAGTGTGAGAAGGTAAAGGAGGTCCTACAGGAGCAGCTGGGCATCAACTTGACTGTTGTTGATGCCGGGGAGCAATTCCTCGCCGGATTGAAGGGCGTTGAAGACCCTGAGAAGAAACGCAAGTTTATTGGAGGAAAGTTCATTGACGTCTTCGAAGACGAGGCCAAGAAGATCGAAGCCCAGAATGTCGGGAAAGTCGAGTGGTTCCTTCAGGGCACGCTTTACCCTGGTGAGTTCCAGGAATCAGTCGTTTGCGATACCCGCTTCTAATAGCCATACAGATGTGATCGAGAGCATCTCATTCAAGGGCCCTTCCGAAACCATCAAAACTCACCACAACGTCGGCGGAATCGCAGAGCGCCTAATGCGCGGCCACGGCCTCAAGCTCATTGAACCCCTCCGCGAGCTCTTCAAGGACGAAGTCCGTGAACTTGGTCGTCAACTTGGCATCTCTCCTGAATTGGTCGGCCGTCACCCCTTCCCTGGTAAGCTCCCAAAATCCCCGCCCGTTTCTTTTCCCAAACCTAACTAACAACCACAGGCCCTGGTCTCGCCATCCGCGTCCTCGGCGAAGTAACCAAGGAAAAGGTTGAGATGGCACGCAAAGCAGACAACATTTTCATCTCCATGATCCGCGAAGCCGGTCTATACGACGATATCGGCCAAGCCTACGCAGCCCTTGACCCGTCGCGCGCCGTCGGCGTCATGGGCGACAAGCGCGTGTACGCGAACATCATCCTCCTCCGCGCGATTTCCACAAAGGACTTCATGACGGCTACCCCCTACCCGTTTGCATATGACTTCCTGTCCAGGGTGTCGACGCGGATTGTCAACGAGGTGCCTGGCGTGTGTAGGGTCTGCTACGACTATACGAGTAAGCCGCCTGGTACTATTGAGATGGAGTAAAGAGATAAGAAGTAATACGCCAGGGTGCACCGGTAAATAGAGATTAGAGTGTGGGTGTAGAGAAAAAGTTCGCGTTTCCAATAACGAAGGGTTTTGATTGTCAGGTGAAAACAGCCACATTCCTGTTTCGATTCCGTCCCGTTCTTCGGGCAGCCTGGCCCATCCAACCCAGCAACATTTACCTGTAGGTCTCTATAAAATAAAAATCATCTTCGTGTGCCTAGGACAAAAATTAAAAAATGTAGCCTCCCCGACTGGGAGTCGAACCCAGGTCTCCCGCGCTTGTTCTCCATCGGAGATTGACAAGCGGAAATCATGACCGTTAGACCATCGAGGAAGAAGGTTGATCCTGCCTTAAATTTTACCGTATATGACTCTATAACAAGACATAGGGCTTCTATAGAGACCAGGCAAAAAAGAAAACAAATGCGAGTAACTTAGAACTCAACAACCATGGTTTCTGCAGGTCGGGCTTTCTATGTTGTGTGTTTCTCAAACCTTAGCTCATGTCAACAGTCAGATGAATAGTAATGCCAGGGCTTTGTGAGTCAACTACTATCACAGCACGGAGAGAAAAAAAGAATTTTCTGTTAACAGCAAGAAGTATTAGCTTTGAATATCCTGGCACAACCCAAATACTTTTCGAAATCCTTGGTGAATCGTGGTCAATATACCATAAGCAGAATGGCAAAACATAGAAGGACAAGCTTGATACCCACTTCACAATGCTATAACTTACACACGCAGGCAATTGACCTACAAAACGCAAACCCCGCCAAGTCATATGAAGACCCCGTGAATGCTATCTCTGAATCAAATCCTGCGGTCAAGTGTTTATTCCATTCTCTGCGATGCTAGCATATCGATATCTCGAGCATGGTTTTCGAAGGATTTAGGCTGAGCCTTCAGAAACTGCAGACTCCGGCAGGGTACGGAACATTCCAGCGGTTATTAACACAGCCAATGCAGATTTCGAACGCTAAGCTAAACCAAATCTTACAGATTCAGAATGTCTTCGACCGCGAGAGACTTGTTGCGATGACCGGCAATGATCGCGTCCCTAGGTTCTACGTCAGGGCGTGGGTTTTCAAGCTAGCCCAGCTTTTGTTGGAGGTACAACTGCTTCGAGGGAGGAGGTTCTATTCCACAAGGCGTGACCAATGGGAATTTCTGCGTTGCATTGCTGCGTTTGGATCCCTGATAGTCTGGTATGTCGGGATGATCAAATGGACCCCGAGAGTTTATTCACAGATCCCAGCTCGATATTGCCGAGAAACCTCCAAACAGTCGATTATATGGAAATACACGAATCCCCACACCTTGCGCTTGCTGTTCACGGCTCAAACGAGAGCGTGGGCAATATATTAGATGCAGACGATACAGAGCGTCTCCTGATCTCGGCGAAAAGTCTAGACCTTGGTACAGTGTACCCAGACACTGAATGAGAGTATTCCCGCCTCAGAGAAATTACGTACGCTGGGTGCCCTCAAACAGTGAAATAGAAACGCCACGGCAGAAGAAACCACCCTGTGGATGTTCTTGATGCAAACTTTTTTCTCTAGAACTTTCTGAATGAGAAATTTCGTACTGGAGGGACTTTTCCAATTATTCCACGCAGCATGGATGAGAGTGCAACGGAAGACCTCCAGGAATTTGTCAAGTTCCGTCGAAGACCAAAGAACGTAGACCATCCTCACAGCGCCAAATGGCTAGAGATGCTGGATAGCCGCGTCCATTCATACCATTCTAGCGCCGAATTTCAGTGCATACAGAAGCTGCGAAACTCAAAAGACCTACCCGTACTCATCTCACGGGTCGCAATTTACCGAGACCATTTTCGATTTGGGGGCCTCTGATCCGGCCCGGATGGGAAGTAAGGATGTATTTTGTATTGAGGGTTCGCATGATCATGAATTGTGAGGGTCATCCGTGAAAGCACAATTCCAAGACAACCCTGGAACTACCGCATTATCACTCATCTGTGCACTGTGCTCCAGTGAACACCCTTGCATCGTTGGGGAGAACTGCTCCCAAGTGAGAGGGAAAAAATTCTCCCCGACTGGGAGTCGAACCCAGGTCTCCCGCGCTTGTTCCTTTTAGGATTGACAAGCGGAAATCATGACCGTTAGACCATCGAGGATTTGTGCCACTACGAATTCATTTTTAACGTCATTAGCCAAGGCCTTTCTCATGAACTGACGTGTGACAGGTCACATGCTCCTTATAACCCTAGCTGTCATACCTGAGGACAACATTGGGAGGTGGCATAGTTTGGAGATTTGTGGCTAACGCTTGGGGGAGGGGTGGGCTTCGATATGTATCATTCCCGTGGACTCAGTAGTACTCAACTGCCAGAACGAGAGGCGGAGCCCCAGACTGACCCGCGGTGGGGGTATTGCAAGGCAGGGTTAGTATATGTAAACCATTTTTTAATTCACCTACTCCGGCAAAATGAAAGTATCTCACTCTTCTAGGATTTGATGTGTATTGACCACGTGAATGCCACTAGCTGACTGCTCCAAAGCGACCACCACAGCCATTGGTGGTATATGTTAGGTCCGATTGTAGTAATATTCACGACTCCAAAGTCACAACCAGCGAATGCTGCTACATCATATTGTGCAATTAATCAAAAGCGAATTGGGTATCATTGAATCAGAATGTCCCATGAAAGTGTAACCTCTCAAGCAAAGGCAAAAACTAAGACCCATGAGCAAGGAGATGAAACACCCCAGAAGCTCCGTTCCGCTCAAAATCTGGTCCCCACTTTCCGAGATGCCTCATTATCCAGGCTCCCATGCTTACATTCGACAAAACAGGCGACGGTCCCGCGGCAAAGTCGGTCCATTACTAGTACTCCTCTTCCTCCTCTTCCTCCTCAACATCCTTCATTTCGACATCACTGATGACGCAGCCAGTCCTGCTGCTGACGCTGTTAGAGCTCTCAAGACTGGACCTGGTACTGGTCGGCACCAATGCGGCCGCCTCCCGGATGATCTTTGCGATTCTGCTTATGATTTCGACTTTGTCGCGAGTAGTGTAACACATGACGTAATGTTGGGACCAGACCGAGTTGTTGTCAAGGGCCAAAAAAAAGAATTCGTACGAATCCGTGCCAGTTCCGTAGACTCGGCAGTCCCGCTTGCCGGCCCTCTTCCGGGCTGCGTGAACCATAGCTAAGAGGCAAAACTGGTTAGAGAACATTGACCTGGACATATGATTCAAGAGGAGATAAAAGAGAATCGACGAGAAATCAGAGCACTCACACATGGATACCAGAGCCTGGCCCCGGCTCTGGTTGGCAGCACCCTTGGTCTTTGCTTCCACTATGACCTGATTTGTCTCCAGGTCGTCCCTGTTCCCCCACCAAAGAGTGTAGTCCATAAAGCCGTTGAGATGGCGACGAATGCCTTCGTACATCAAATTCTGGGATATGTGCCTTTCTGGGGCCTATGATACCTCCTCCATATGTTGTTCGATGGCAGGGGTGATGAGATTGTCACCGCTGTAGGCACTGCGGTGCGCGTTGGCGAGAGTGAGATACAACATGACATCCAGACGACTCCTCATGAGTGCCTCATTCGACCTCGACCGGCGGGTGGCTCTCTCGAAATCTGCCAGCACAAGCCCTGGCAGGCTAATCAGCACGATTAGTAGATTCATGCAGCGAGCGGCCAGACTTACCCAAGGGGATGGGGATAGATATGTATTTATTCGTTGCGCGTAATTTCCAGCATGGACGACAGAGGTCTTTGCCTGGTACCAAACACAGCCTCGAGCATGTCGGACTGAAAGTCCAGTGTCGTAAGGCTCGAGACATTCTTCTCGGACAAAGTTCGCATCAGGCCAATGGCCTCTAGGTACTCCTGCTACTCACTAGTCGTAGCCTTTTGGTGGATGTTACGGTTATACAGTTTATCGAGACGCTCCAGGGCCTTATTTGTGGCCGGAAAACAGTGACAAGTTTGTTGGGAGCCATTTTGGCGTGCCGTTCTCGAGAAAAGTATTAAGAAAGGACCAGGGGTCAGTAATAAGGCAGGTTGCTCGTGTAAGATGCGTGCGAGGTTCGCATGATGAAGAGAAATAAAACAGAGGCAAGATTGACTGATAAAAGGGGATGGCGGACCAGGTAAGACAGTGGATAATATGGATGGGAAAGGCAGGATTGTATCGAGGATTCACAGAAGGATTTACGGGTCTTGTGACTCTCACGTTGTAGTCAAGCTTTTCGGAGCATCACAGTGCCATTGTGTCTTAATCGTCCTCAATGTCAATTAAAACGATTGGGACAGCGATGAAAACAGGGTAATGCAGCTCCCTCAATATCCAGAGACGGCTTGGTGGTTCAATGGTAATAGATTTCCATCCGAATATAATTAAATTGCATCGCCATCCGGAGGCAGCCTCCGGCGCTCGTTACACTCTGGACTTGCCACCAGGAATACAGAGTGTTGCAGTGAAGCTCAGCAATTCTACAGGGGCGAAGATTGTTCTCGAATCCGTACTAAGGCTATTGCTAGTATTTGTTGATAACTAGGACTCTTCTCTGACTAATGTGTATTAACAAGAAATTATCTTTCAGATAAACAGTATTTCCAAAGACGGCAAGAAAGAGATATACATGACCTCGGGATGGTCGTCTGTTTTCCTTGTTGCTGTTCTCAGTCAAGCCTCTGCATGAAGCAGTGCAGCAAACATTGGAGCAAAGTCATCAGGGATTGCCACCCTTAAGGACCCAGGAAAGACATTTGATAAGAGATATCACAGCTAATGACGCCGCCAGGGGAGAAGAGTCAGCTTGCCGACTTTACTCGGTGTACCACGTCCTGCCCCGGGAATAGGGTCCAATTGGCGTGTCATCTTGGCAGCTCATTTCCCCAACAGTTCAGCGGCAGATCGACGAAAACTCGATTTCCCCACGATTGAAGGCGAGGTCGGAGCGTTTATACTCAGGTCGAGGGAAGGCTTCCTGAAATATTCGCGGCCTTGTTTATTAGTTATAAATTTGGAACACTTAATCGTAACCATTCCTCGATGGTCTAACGGTCATGATTTCCGCTTGTCAATCTCTAACTGGAGAACAAGCGCGGGAGACCTGGGTTCGACTCCCAGTCGGGGAGAGTCTTTTTTGCAAGCCCAATTCCCGATTTTTTTTTGCTTCACACGTAGATTACCATTCCCCGAAATTACACAGAAGTTATGGGACCGTCGACGCTACGATACCGCGACCCGATGTCAAGATAACATTGGATGTCTCTCAATTTCCATATAAATATAGATTGTGATCACTCATGTAACCACTGTACTGTTGCGAACATATTCTGATGAAACGCCTACGAATGCTTCCCCAAAAACTTCGAAGGATAACGACCAAAAGTAATGCGGGAACGCAGCATAAGCATCGTGCTTCACAGGAAAACTCTCCTGCTCAAGCGTATCCCTCATCAGCCGCGCATCATCCCTGAGCATATCAGCGCCATACTCAACAATATAAACTTTCTACAACTCCCTTAATCTCGGATGCAATAGCGAAGAAAAATAAACCTCCCCCAGCGGCCCATAACTCTCCAGGAAACACTTCATCGCAGCGAGCGTATCCACCGTCGTAACTGCATTGTCCTCATATGCCATGAACTTATCTCGTTTATTGACAGGTCCAGCATCTGGATGGATGACGGCGGGGACGAGGGCAAGAACGACCTTGAATTTATTGCCCATCCCAGCGTCGAGGAGCTTCAGCGCGACGGCAAAGGCGATGTTTGCCCCCGCGGACCCACTCCATCAGCATGACGGAGCAAATTGAGTTGGTGAAATGATCCAGCGTCCACAGGGTCGCGTGCAGACAGTCCTCAAGCGTGACGGGGAACTGTATTTCGGTGCGAGTCTGTACCTGATACTCACGACCGTTCTCTTGGTGGCCGCGCAGACTCGTCGCACGCCAGCGTCCTCGTGGTCGATGCTGCCCATTATCTAGCCCTGCCATGGATGAAGACCGTCACGTTGGAGGGCTTATTGATCCCAGTGCTCGCTGGTGACTTCGGGGATATTATTGAGGGTGTATAGATCCGCACCCAGACGCCATCTATGAGAGTGACGTCTTGGGTTTTGACGGTGGGGTTCGGCGATGGTAGAGTGTATTTTGCAAAGAGTTTTTGGATGTTAGCGTTGTCATTGTCGTTCAGGGCGCCCACTGTTGTACCGGGCATAAGGAGGGGGTTTCCGAGTTTGTTGATGAACTGGCTAGCAAGTTAGCCTGGATTCCTCCGAGGATACTATCCTGTGATGCTTGGGAGATCCTACATCCTACATCCTACCATGCAGGCGCCAACACAGGCTTTGATTCCAAGCCCATAGTTGATGTAGTAGTTTTGGAGCTGCAATTGCAAATGTATTGTCTCATTCACGCAGGGATTCAGCCATGTTTATATGGGACAGCATGGCTGCCGCATTCTTGTGGCCGTGGCCTGCCATTCTCGTCCGACTCCTCCGTTGAGTTGCCATGAAGAACCCATTAACCCCCGACGAAGTGGGGAGCAGCATAAGAGACATCATGAATCATCCACGGATTATTGCCGCAAAAGGCCTTTTAAGCTCCTTCTCAGTACGAGTGAATATGCTGACATCGCCTGCTCATCATGAGCCATGTTGATGCCAGCTTCTCGATCCCCACCTGTGCTTGGGGCCGGAATCTTGGCTGTTGCTGCGCCAAACCCAACGGGCGTTGTTCCATTTTCTTTACGCAGCGAGATGAAAGCCAATAGCAGGGCAAAACGTCCTCTCAAAGACGGGTGGGTAAAAAAAAAAAAGTTAATGTATCTCCCCGACTGGGAGTCGAACCCAGGTCTCCCGCGCTTGTTCTCCAGTTGGAGATTGACAAGCGGAAATCATGACCGTTAGACCATCGAGGATAGGAGATGACCAACACCCTTATTTTTGGCCATATCAAGGGACTCCAGGAATCGCTATATTCGGACACGGATTTGGAGAGGTCTAGATTCAATAGAGGAGTCAAGGTTATTTGTTTACAGGAATGGTTCCGGGAGCTGGGAATGACTCGTAACCATTTCCTACGAATCCGTCTGTGTAAGGACAACGACTAGAAGAGAAGAGACGACAAGCCGGACAACGGCTGTGCGGTACTTTGGCAGGTCAGCGATATGTTGGATCTGGCTACCAATGAACAATCATTTTGTCTATCATTCGGTTCATACGAGAGTGTATACATCGAGTAAATCCTAGAGAGAAACAATGGCAAGCAAGCGAGACCACGCTACCCCAACCAGCAGGATACCATACAAGTCCGCCGACTACCCTCGAGACCGTCGGGCTCCAACTAACGATTCTTAACGGCATGCCTCACCCCACCATGATTCTCCACAAAATTCAGCCACATAGCATACTGCGTAAACAGGGGGACGCGCCGGGGATCACGGAACCGCGCGCAGGGGGCATACATAACATATTTCTTTACCTCGTTATACAGCTCGGCGCTCCACTCGTCGTAGCCTTTTCTGTCGGGCTTGGGGAGTGAATTGCGAGCTTTCTCGTACCCGGCCTTGTAGGCGCGGACTTCTGATCTGCGCGAGAAGTAGTTCTTGTGGAAGTGGTTGAATGCGAAGTCTTCGGCGCTGTCGGGGACTGAGTGGTGTATAGAAGAGAGGTTAGTATGTTTGTAGACGCGGGGAGGGGGAGAATTCGTGGCGGCTTACAGAAGCGTCCGTATCCGTTGGCCTCTACTATAGGCGGGACGATGAGGCAGGGGCCCGGAGATGGCATGTTGGTGTTATATATACCAGAAGCAGCTGTGTAGGTGGTTTGTTAATGACAGTAGTGATAGAAAGATAGAATTGGTTGGCTCTGGATAGTCTGGCCCACGACGAAGGGACATATATATACACCCATGAACCAGGAGTATAAAGTAGCTGGGCTGTATTTATGGTGTTTAATCTGGGTATCATGTTTGATCAAGGCGCATTGTTTCTGGGTTTGGGTTTCTTTCAATTTTCCAACCTGAGGATGAAAGGAGTGTTAGATAGTTTACGTACTTTGAACACTGGCCCTTTCAAGCTTACAAGGGCTGGCGTGAATTTTGCAGTGAAGATAATGTATAAAAATGTAGAATTGAATAAAGGCTTGTGGCCACTTGAGTGGTTACAGTTAGCAAGACATGGGATTCAATACAAGGCAAGGTTTCAGAAATGGATGAAATACATTCACTCGAGGTCCCAGATGGTCAGCACATTAAGGGTGTCTCCTTGTCAGAATTTTCCCTTTCTCGCTCAACAACATTTTCATCAAACTTCCCCAGCTTACCATATCCTTTTCTAACACATTCAAAGATAACTTGGCCGTATATACCGCAGCATACAACCTCGACAGCATGGAGTTCCTTGTTGAGTTTAAAGACGGCTACAAAGAGCTGCAGCAGCAAACCGTAGTCTGCAGCGAGAAGTTTAAAGCTCGCTGGAGCAGCTCTTCCAAGACACTAAGCTCAAGTCCCAAAACCGATTTCCTGGAAGCCACAGAAAGGGTCTTGAAAACCTGGCCGTGACTGCAATTGATATGGACGAGGTGTACACAATGTTTGGAGTCAAACATGACAAGGATCCTGATACTTACTGGAGGGTGAAGCCGTCAGAGTTTTATTTATCGGGTCTCAGCCTACTTAAGTAAGTCCGAATCCATGTCCTGGTTTGGTCGACGGGGCTGACATGCTCAGAAACTACCGTCGAGCAGATTGCCCGTGTTTTCAGTCTTGCGAAGAGGAACAAAGTAGCGTCAGGCTATTTATCGATACTGTCCTCCTCGATGTCGATGTTCTCAATACTATCAAAGATAAAGCCGGCCAATATGAAGTCAGCAATGGCAAGGACAAGCGGCCTTCAGCAGACAGCACGCTGAGCCTCAAGGATCTCTAGATGGGTTCCGAGGCGGGGATTAGCTACATCCTCCCAACCGACCAGCTAGACAGCTTGGTGATTATGAAGGTTACCGGCCGCATGGATTATAATGTTTGGTATGGACAGCCCAGCGAAGCGGAGACGAATTTGTTGGTGGTCAAGGCCAAACAGAAGTCTGGTCTCCTTGGCGGCCGATACCAGGTCATCACCTATATGGGTAAGTCAATTGCCGAGATTCGGGGAATATTGTATATCGTGGATACCTCTAAGCTCTTAGCCCTAATTCAACGCGCTCGTCTCGAGGCAGGCCATATTAGGATCCCGATCTATGGGATCGCAACAGACTCCGATATATGGGATTTCATGCACATCGATCTGCACGGCAATGTAAGAGGATCCCTTATTGGTGATATTCCAGGTAGTGTACTGACTGTTTCAGGTGCATACTATGCAGCTGAACTGGCACGCTACAGATGGAGCGCAAATCGTCCCAGTACTACACGAAATCATCCGTGCAGCGTCGGCTCTTACCCGAGCCCCAACCCGTGAGCTCGCTCGTGAACAGGCTCTCATTGGGCAGACCAGCCTGACTCTTACCGACCTCGGGAACAACCTGCTCTAGCATCCCGGCTTGCTGTAGCAGGAGGGTTGCTTCCAAGCATGCATGTTGGCAGGCCCATGCAAACAAGGTGGCATTTCCATCTATTTCCCGGCGTTTGCTGTTTTCTTTGTTTTCTGTTTAAATTCCATGGGCTAGTTACCTGTCGACGATGGTTTTCTTCTAAGTCACCCTTTCTCGCGCATGCATTTTGTGCTCTTCAATGTATTGTTCTAGGCCAATGCTCAAGGTGAGCTGGGAATCGCTCTTCACCGGTGGCTCTTTTTTATGCGTTTGTACTAAAGATGTTTGAATACAGACTGTCTGCCTGGCGTCTGATCAATTAATAAATACAGAGAGGTATGGGAGGTTGCGAGCACTGGTTTCATTACCCGATATTCGAAGCGCGAGAGGCCAGAGGATACCACTGCAGAGTCCTTTGGCTGCAGCAACCAGATGCACAACATCCACTGCTCGTCGAAATGGTCAGAACAATATCGGTTCTCCAAGTCATCACCAGAAGTTAACACTGGTAACAAATGGAACGGAACCAGGAAAGCCGCAGGGACTCGGCTATGAACAGACAACGGCACGATGTAAGATTTGGGTCCAAGTGATTGAGGGTTTGATGCTATTTCTCACTTATATTATGAGGCGCAGGTATGTCTATTCAACTCCTACTACACTGTGTCAGCATCTTGGCTCCGAGACAGTTAAGATACATGCATCAAGTACACCGTTGTAACTGGGGACAGCGCATCACTGTGCGGAGTGTACAAGCTACATTCCTGTCCCCGAAGCCGCGGGGCATTTTGTTGTCGATTTTCTCTCCAGCCAAGGGGAGTTTGTTCAGTACCTTCCTCTGTTCTGTTCGAGCACACAGTACGGTTCCGAGTCATGACGCCACCACAACGCCAATCTATGGGTCCAATTTCCCGCTCCAACCCGTGGACCCTTTCAAACTCAGCTAACTTCGGCACGCCCGAGCCCTGGATAGCAGTTGCCTGGTTCGCGTTTTTGTTTCGGAGCCGAGTATCCCTCCCGACTCGTGGCGAAGTCAATCGGGAACTCTGTTAAAACTCTGCTTCGAGTCGGGACATGTCGGTCTCCTCTCGGGTTTGCTCTGACGGTCGGCGCCGGCGCCTAACAGGAAGATGGACGAGTCAGTACAGTAACTTGAGAGTATTTCGGTGACTGGGTAGTACGCTTACTCTGGATATGCTCTTTTCTCTACTTCTCTACTTTGCAGTGAGCTTTCCGTACAGACTGAGTGGTGGGCTCGTTGACGATTCAATGATCATTTTTTTCGCCATGCCTATTATTATTTTGTTTACAGTCTAGGAGGGGACGGCTTGGACCGGGGGGGACAAGTTGAAAAGCCAATATTATTGTCTGTTTATTGTATCGTGACCACATGATTTGAGAAAAAGAAAAGGAATTTAACCTAGTTCACACCTTATCTAACCATGAACAAAGTCTGCTCGCTTGGAAGTGTGTAGTCAAAAGATCCCACGGCAAGGGAACGATGGATATCAGTAGTCCAAACCCGAATGAAATCCCATAACATGAAAGTACCGTATGCGTGACCGTCTAACATTGAAGAAAAGGAGACATGATGTTGTGCGAAGACCAAACGCCAATCATTCTTTTCAGAGTCGTTCAGAGGTAGAGAAAGTGAAGCAACCCATTTATTCGACAGCAGACGAGTTGTTACTGTGAAGAACAGGGTTGACTTTGGGGTTCCACTTCATCTTAAATTCCTGGCCGAGTTCCTTGCGGACGGCTGCCTTGACGGCTTCAAGGACATTCGGGAAGACCCCGAAGTTGGCAGGGTTCTGCTCGTCGTTGTCCCCGCCCTGGAAGACACCGGTGCGGACGAGGCAGGTGTTCCAGCCGTACATGTTACCACCGCAGATATCGGAAGCGGGGTTGTCGCCGACCATGTAGACGTTCTGAGGAAGATGATTCTGGTTGTGAATCTGCCCCATCCAGGACCGAAGGACTTCGTCGGCGTAAGTGTAGGTAGCGCGCTCGGGTTTTCCGTAGACAACACGCTCAAGGTCAACGCCGGTCAAGGCCTTGTATTGAGCTTCGATAGCAATGCGGAAGGCACCCTGGGTGAGACGGGGAGGACCCTTGTGGTCGGTGGGGAACACAAGGTCACCTTGGGAGAAGTAGATGGGGATGCGGGAGGCGACGGGGTCCTTGGCGCGAGTCAGGAGCTTGCCATCCTCGGCGAGCAGGAGATCAATGATAAGCTGGAAATCCGTCTGGTAGTCGCGAGAGTCGGCGAAGACGAGAATCGCGTCGAACTTGATTTTGGAGAAGTCACGGGGCTTTGCCTCAGCGCGGTCCTCGTCGGTAAAAACTCTCCAGGGAGAGATGGTAGGGTCCCAAGCGAGGATATCCTTGGGATGGACGACGTTCTTGAAACCGTAGTTCTCGGCGACCTCGCGGACTTTCTGGCCCTCACCACCGCAAACAAGAACTGTGTCGTAGTATTCGGACAAAGCTTGCATGGGGGTGTGCGACTGGATGAACTGATCGGTGGAGATGGGGGCTTCCAGAATCTCGGAGAGCTGCTTGCAGCGGGCAGCCTCGGTCTTTCCACCACCGTTCGTCAAAAGAATGTAGGGGATCTTGATACCAAGCTCGTTATCGCCATTAAGCATGCGGAGGGCGTCCTTGGCCTCCTCAATGGGCTCGTTACCGTGCGCCAAGACACCGTCAATGTCGAAAGCAAATGCCATGTTCTTCGCAGCTGCAACCTTCTCCTTGGACATGTCCTGGACCTGGGAGGCCAGAATGTCGCGCGAGACGGAGGCAGCATCAGCGGTGTAGACGGAGGAGAGGCGAGACACACGGGGAGAGCGAGGAATGGGGAGAGAGGTGCCAAATGAGTTGCGCGAGCCACGGCGGTCTCTGGTGGAGGGAGACAGGCTCAGATTGTGCATGAACTGCGCAGCATCGCTGATGGAGCTTCTGGTGGCGGGAATCTCGGTGATGTTGCCAGCATCGTTGGGAATGGGTAGAGAGCCAGCCATGCTGCTACGATCTCTAGGAGAACGAGCATCAACAGCGGCACCAGAGCCACCAGCAGCGGCGGGAGACGCTTCGACGCCGAAATCAGAGTCTTCAAAGCGAGGCATTGTGACAAAAAGTGCAATTGATTGCAAGGACAAGGAGGAGGGGAAGATAGAGGGATGATATCACTTGAGAGCGGAAGTACTACTCGCAGATAGCTTTCCGCCGCAAGGAGAGAGATGTGAGGATAAAGAAGGACTCGGCAAGGAGGAAGGAGCTGTCGTTATATAAGACGAGCTCAGAAGGGAGAAAGAAGCTGATAGAGAATAAAAGAGTTCCAACAAAGGAGGGAAGCTGATAGCTAATAAATGGCCAGGCGTGAATGTTGCAGTGGTGGCCAAATCGCATCGTTACCAACCAAAATGATGTATTTTCCTGCGTGCATCGATTATTTTCACTGAGGATCCACCCAAGGGGCGCTGAGGGTCCTTGTATCATCCATCTTGTTCCGAGCCCAAGGGATTCTCGCCATCATCATTAGCTGGCGGCCCTCCTTATCCACAGGAAACCAGAGGGAAGACGGTTCCAGTGGATGAGCTCGCAAGTAATTTACATGTCTTCATACCCGAAATACCGCCACCCGCGTGCGGGCGCCTTTCGTCCCTTCCCACCCCCCTTATCTCTGGCGATAAGCGGACCGTATCAGCGCTGCTGTCGCTATCAATTGACTCTTCTAGAAGTCTCCGTCTGAGACATAGGGTTTGCATTCGGAGAGGCTGTTGCTGTTGTTATCAAATCTGGCCTGGGCTCTCTTGCTGATTTTTACAAATTTTGACTGTCAAGGACAACTGAGGATACCAAGAAAATGATCCTCTGGGCCCGCATGGAAGCAGGGGCGATGCTTATTGGACAGGACTGTGTGCAGCGGAGCCAACGAACACAAACGATTGGAGCGTGTGAAAATTCCACCCGTGGGCCAGCCACAGATCGATGGAGCGGATGACGATCAAAAACGCTGGCTCTGCGGTGATGTCATTAAATTACCGAATGGTCTTTTTTTTTGTCCTTTCGCTGGCGATGGCCTTATGTTGGTTCTGTTCTTTCTTTACTGCTGCAGTGACAAATATACTAATCATAAAAGGTGCTCCAGACTTGGCTTCTCAAGTAGATCGTGTCTTTACTTGTATTATAGCTAAATTACCCTGTTATTTTTCCTATCTCAGGTGAATTGACCGCATTCGGGCGATATTCACATTTGATAAAGCCACAGCCCCTCCTTGCCCACATCCGTTCCCCCAACCCCACCAGCTCCCTTCGTCCATCGTGAGAGCACCTTGACTGCGACCTCACTTCTTGCTCTCTTAACATCCTCTCTCCGCTTCCACCTTCGCGTCTGAGTCTCCGAACTCAATTGCCTCAATATTCGTCCAATATGTCCTCCGGAAAGAGCTTTAAGCTGAGCAATGGCGTTACCATCCCCGGTGTGGGGTTCGGTACGTTCGCCAGCGAGGGTGCAAAGGGTGAGACGTATAGGGCCGTCAAGAAGGCTCTCGAAGTCGGATACCGACACTTGGACTGCGCCTGGTACTACCTCAACGAAGATGAGGTTGGCGATGGCATTCGCGACTTCCTGAAGGAGAACCCCTCCGTCAAGCGCGAGGACATCTTCATCACCACCAAGGTCTGGAACCACCTCCACCGCTACGAGGACGTACTCTGGTCGATCGAGGACTCCCTGGAGAAGCTCAAGGTCGACTACGTTGATCTCTTCCTCATCCACTGGCCCATCGCCTCCGAGAAAGACGGCCGAGAAAAGCCCAAGATTGGTCCTGACGGAAAGGTACGTATCTAACTCTTTGTTGTTATATAGCCGGGGGCAAAAAACTAAGTCTAGCAGTACGTGCTCCTCAAAGACCTGACCGAGAATCCGCAGCCGACCTGGGAGGCCATGGAGAAGATCTACGCAGACGGCAAGGCCCGCGCCATCGGTGTTTCCAACTGGACCATTGAAGGCACCGAGAAGCTCCTCAAATTCGCCAAAGTCGTTCCTCACGTCAATCAGATCGAAATTCACCCCTTCCTGCCCAACGAGGAACTCCTTCAGTACTGCTTCAAGAACAACATCCTGCCCGAGGCCTACTCTCCCCTGGGCTCCCAGAACCAGGTCCCCACCACCGGCGAGCGCGTCAGTGAGAACGCTACCCTTAACGACATTGCGAATAAGGGCGGAAACACTCTGGCTCAGGTGCTGATTGCCTGGGGACTGCGCCGCGGATACGTTGTGCTCCCCAAGAGCTCCAACCCCGCGCGCATCGAGTCCAACTTTAAGAGCATCGACCTGTCCGATGCCGACTACGAGGCTGTCAACAAGGTCGCTGAGGGTCGTCACTTCCGCTTTGTCAACATGAAGGACACCTTTGGCTACGATGTGTGGCCCGAGGAGACCGCGAAGAACCTGTCCGCGTAAAATTCTGTGCAGAGCTATCGTGGTCCGAATTGGCAGCGCTTCAATATGCAGGTCATAGCTCACGTTCCCCCGTCCTCGGCAGTACTGTCCACTAATGGAGCAGGAGAACATGTGAGCCCGAGTGCAGGCCAGCTAGGAACAAAACTTGGGATCTTGGGATAGAACGAAATTACAAATAGAGTCATGTCTCTGGGTAACGCACAATTCTTTTGTAACTAGATGTAAAATGAATACGAAGGACAAGAGCAGGAACCAATAATTCGACGCCCAAAACAACCTCGATGTTCCCTCGACAGATGTCCCGCCGTTCAGAGGAGAGTGGATACAGAGAAGCCTTCGACGGAGGACAGTCCTCCATTCTTGTGGGCAACAACCGCCTGCCCGTGACGTCATTCCGCTTCCCCTTCCCGGCGCTTTCTCCAGATGGAACGTTTTTCGCTCGGAAAAACACGGAATCACAATGCACCGGTGGGCAAATATAGGCAAGTCCAAGTCCTGTCTACGGGTTTCAGCTCAAGGGGAGTGGATTTTGTAAAAGTACCTCGTTGTATCAGTCGGGTGGGGTCCGGATGGAGAGGTGCTCTCCAGTAGTTGTGCGTGGATGGGGGCAGAATGAGATAATTCTTTCTTTGGAGGACAAAAGCCGGCGAGGGGGATATCGGGTGCTGAGAGGATACAGCAGGTTGAGCGACGCGATCTCCGATTTTGTTGATTAATGGCAACAGAAAGAATCAGCCGTCATGTAGAGAATGTATCCATGGATACAGCTTGTTACTTTCAATCTCCAATACCTTAATCGATCGGTGAAGTCAAGGATGCAGCCCCCTTGGAACCTCAAACCGCTCTCCATCCCTCCCTTGTCCGCCCTTGACAGGGAATTAGATTATCAGGAACAAACACCTCTCCCACCCCTGTCAGCCACAAAGCCACAACCACGCCCTTGACCAAACTCAGGCAAACCTTCCTCACGGAACTGCCCGTTTGGAACTAGCTGGGTCTCATTGGCCCTGGCGCAAATGTAATCTCCACGTCAATCACGGTAATCCTCCATCTGCACGCACCACCCGAGCCTTGGAACCGTCACAAGAGTCAGTGTTGGCGGCTGCAGAGTGCACACTCATGCAGATGTGCTCTCGGGGTCGTTGCACAGGAGGGAGCGGTGTCCCGCTGGACTCAGGTTCGGTTCACGTATGTTGATTGCGCTAACCATTCGATATGTACTAGTCCGCGACTCGTCTGCTCTGGAGAAGAGGTGGGTTGCACTGCAGAACGTGCGGCCCGCAATTGCGGCAGGAAAGTCTGATATCATTGTGCATTGTTTTACCTGCATGGATTCACCGTTCTTCCCCCCTCCGTCAAGTCTTCCGAGCGAAGGACGGGTGTGCAGGGGGGATGTCCTCGGGGAGACGCTCATCCGTTCGGCTGAGGAACGCGGCACGGCAGTGATGTGAAAATAAAAAAGGGACGAGGCGGAGTTAACCGAGCAATTTAGCTCCTTCCAAGGTTGATTTTTTGGTTTCCTGTGTGACATGCATGGGGACGATCGGGTCGTCGACTCTTCCGCGACAACGAGACCGTGGCATGACGCGCTAGCTCCAGCCACAGCCGGATTAAGTGATGCGAAAGAATTCCACGACACCTTTGTGGCCTTTGCGGGGTGATGGCATCGTCACATTATTCGTGTGCCCCTCTTGGCTATATAATATTGCAGGACGAATAACCTACCTGAGTATATTTTACGCCGAGAAAGGGCGAGCACCAAGAAATCTCGACATCATATCTGATCTAGCCTCTCTACGCCTGCGGATCTTATGATATGCTGATGTATAACGAGCGAAGTGCCAAGGCTGTTGATCGCGATATTCGGCCCTTAGTGGGTGCCGCAATACTCTGGGATGTTATTGATAAATCGACATAAATTCGGGAGACTACGCAAGGACTCAGTGACCGAGCGATTCGGTGGGGGCAGTTGGTATCACTCAAAGCAAGCCCTGAAAGCATCCACCCAACTTCAGTGCCAGCCACAACTCCAAAACTCGACATATTACATCTAGAATATGAGGACCTGTGAAATCGAGGCCAAGAATCACCATTACCCCATTTGCAACTGTAACTTAATATCAACCTACTGCTTCTAGCATCCCCTCACCGACATTCCCTCATGTGCTTTGAACCATACTAATCTGCACCAAGTACTGTGTAGCCATGAAGTACGCGCCATCTCAGTGAGCACTTCCTTTGTTTCAAGTCTATCTCAATTCATGACTAGAGTGTGCCAGAAATAGCACCCTTTGCAGCCATATCTAGCTCCCCTCCAATTCTGACCAGATTCTGCTGCCTAGATTCCTGCCCTGAGGCTCTGTCCTGTTGTCGGTGATTATTTGCACAACTAGATGCCCTTGGACAGGACAAACCACAGCCAAGGGTGGTACACTGTCTCATCATCAACCGGGTCCAAAATAGTTGGCAAATATTTTGTATTCCATTCTTCATCCAGATCATCATCAAAATATTTCGGGCTCGGCCTGACGCGGCGCGCCTTGCAATACTCCCAGTAAGCAGGGTACCATCCTGCCTGACCCCAATCAATGACGGCAGCTACCACCGGATTTGCCCCAGGCGATAAAAGGATATTGGGGGGTACGAGGTCGGCATGAGTGAAGACCACAGGCACCTCCCCATTGATCTCAATATCGCAGCCATTCTGGAATCTCTGGACGGCGTCTGCACCATAAAATGGGCCAGCCAATTCTCGATGATCGTAAAGAAAGATGTCATTTAGTGGCTGATTATCTAGGCCGCCTAAGGGGCACTTTAGCGTAGTCCTGCCTCGCTACCGCAATGAGTTCAAAATCACTTACCCACGTAAAGGACTTCGTCAGGCTGTCTCAACGATCTCCAGGCCTTGACCATGCCGTTGAGCTCTTTACAAACAGCTTCTCTCTCCTCCTCGTTCATAGCACTCCATCTTTGCTCCAGTGTGTCGCCCACTACCAAAGACATGTAGATAAACACTTGGCCACCGTCTTCGGACCACCCAAACACTTCAGGTACCGATACTTTGCCTTTCAACTGCTTGTATATCATATATTGGGTCTCTGCCTCAGTAAAGGTTACGTCGCCTCCATATTTGACGATCAGGCCCAACGATGGGAACTTGACGGGCGGGGGTCGTCTGAAATCGGTGCCGTAGAAGGCGCCTGACTCCTCATTGATGGCTCTCACATCGGCAGGAGTAGGGAGCGTAGACGCCCGATGCTCCCTGAAAAAGCTAGAGTCGGAAATGATCCTCTTTGTGTTGTGGTTTGACTCATGGAGGCCGACCTCCACCTCGGTCATCGTCGAGATTAAAACGGGTGAAGTAGGGGTCTCGGAGGTTACAGGAAGACCCAGTCTCCGAGAGTGGCGGACTTTAAGTAAGCCAAGAGCCTATTGATTCCTAGTAAACGGGAGTTCTTGAAACAACAGCGAGCCCCAGAGATAGAAACACGTTGGTGCCAGATGAGCGACAGCGAGGTGCGAAGGTGGGGTACGTAGCCAGACCAAACAAAACTTCTAGCGCTGGATGGGAGAACATAAGCGCCAGCCTGCTGTAACAACATTGGAAGACAATTGAATCCCAAGGGTATGGTACAGCATTTCTCGTCCAATACTTGTTTTCTTAACTGCTGGACCTTGGGGGATAATAATAGGAGCATAATTCATGGCCTCGAGCGTGGTCTCCCATACCGGACAGGGCCTCCCTAGGGGACTATATAAAAGCCCTCCCTTCTCCAATGCATATCCATCAATTGATTTTCTTTTGCCTTGCATCTGCACGTTGTTCATTGTTCGCTATCCGCAGGTCGGGATTCGGTATATTTTACTTTCTCTCGGTTTGAATACATTCTTGCTATAACATTCTTGTATATTCACATACTATGGGTCTCTTCTCCTCCTCCAAGCCAGGCGCTGTTCGTCCACCTCCACCCCTCCAGGGCCCGGGCAGACCGCGGCCCGCCCTCAGGCTTCCAGGCCTCCGGCGGTTGCCCCATCAGGACCTCCGGGTGCTTTTCTTGTCGAGTTGCTGATCTACAACGGTGCCCCATTTAAAGACCACTGGGCGTATTGGATACGCTCTCACCGGAGTCCGGACCGTGGTGCTCTCATACACGCCGCTGGTGATGTGATGAACGGCTTTTCGTTTGAGATCAAGCGTAGCTATGACTTCCGACTTACTGGTAAACCTCCAACGAAGAGGGTGCCCCTGCAGTGGGTTGACGAGAAGTTCGTCATCGAGAAGGTGATGTTCAACTCCGACAAATACAAAGTTGATCAGACCCCAGTTTGCGACTTCGAAGTTAGTGCGCACAAGGTCAAAGTTCCCGAGAAGACTTTGAGGGCTGTTGATGACAAGGTACTTCTTCCCAAATGCTTCTATTGAACAGCAAATACTTTTGTTGCCATTACATTGCATTGCTGGTGCCACATCCCGCTTGATACCTCACGCAAGCTGACTATGATATCTCTAGGTTACTTCGGTGCCTAGAAGGCTCGCCCAGGTCTTTCCACTCCGCAATCTGATTATCCGCTGGACCAAGCCTTCCTTAGCCTTGTTCACAGTCTCCACTTGGCCCCCCTGTTTTGTTTGAATCTCCAACAGTATAGAAAGTCACTTTCCTTTTGTTGACGGAGGAGTTGATTCAGCAGGCCAACTCTGCCTTTGCCGTTTTGTCACCGTGACCTCATAACCTTCTCTCCGTTTCTTGAACAACCGCTTGACTTGCTTCGCGGCTTTCTCTCATTTTTTTTTTTTTTTTTTTTTTTTTTTTCCCAATCAGAGCAGCGTTGAAAATGGGTGCCTATGATGAAGTCGACGACGCTTTGCGTGCTCAACTGATAGGGCAGATTGACGATGCCCTCGACGGCAGGCTGGTGGAGACGGGCTTTTGGGCCTTCCTCTGGCTCGCGGATATCGATAAGCTCGAGATCTATACGAAATTTTTCCTGGGGATGCCGGAATCTAGCAGGTACGATCTTTGTGCAAGCCCAAATTGGACGAGGGCACTGAAGATTTGTAAGTTCATAAAAAGCCCATCGGGAAGCGAATTATCTAACAGGTACTATCTTGTTAGGGACCACCCGTGAACGCGTCAAGGACGAGAATAGGAAGCGCAAGTCCACGACTGCTACCCCGAACCCGCCGACTCCTTCAAAAGTTTCACGCCTTGCCGAAAGCGTCGGGCGAGCAATTCAGGATATTGGATCTCCAGTACCCTTGTCCCGCAGAGGCAGAAGTCCACCATCAAAGTCAAGATCCAAAAGCCCATCAAAAATCCCAACCCGCGTCACATCCGCCGGACCTTCCACGCCCTCCACCCTCATAACCCCGGGAGTCAATCGTCGTGAGCCGAAAGATTACGCCCGCTCAACTGCAATCGCCGATGACGTGAGTTGAAAGCCGCATATGTAGTCCCTGGTACATTGCTAACAGAGACAGTGTAAAAAGAGAGATAAACACACCTGCCTTGTGACCCGGGGTGGTGACTGGATCGAGACGGCGCACATATACCCCTTTTCTCTCGGGACGAAAGTCGGTAGCCAGGGCTATACAGAGTTTTGGGCTCGTCTATCGGTGTTATGGCCAGCAGAAAAAGTCCAGGCCTGGGAGGACGCGGTTTTGGGAAGGGAGCGAACAGAAATACTCCCCAACCTCATATCCCTCGCGCCGACTGTCCACGGCCTTTGGGGGAAGGCGAAATTTGCATTACGGCCCATCGAGCTGTCAGCTGACCAGACCACACTCACCGTGGAGTTCCACTGGTTACAGGACTCGGCATACGAGCCCAGAGACCTCCGGATCCGGCCAGCTAATCCGACTGAACTTGACGGAACTACGCGCCAGACACGCCTTTTCGACTGCCGCACCAAGCGCTGTATCTGCTCGGGTGACATCTTGACTTTTACAACCGAGGATCCGGAGAAGTTGCCTCTCCCTTCGGTTGACCTATTACAAATGCAATGGTTGCTGAACAGGCTCGTGGCCCTTGCGGGTGCGGCGGACGTCACCGACGAAGAGCTCGACCCGGATGATCCGATGGGGTTAGCTCCGCCAATCGCTGTGGGCGACGCAAGTGAGACTGGTATGCCGGAGGAGGCGGAAGAGGAGGAAGATGACGAAGGAGAGGAGGAGGGGCTAATGGGGACGGCTGGGACGGCGGGTGCGGTTTCTCGGGTGGGTAAAACTGGCCCCCGTTGATTCATCGGCAAGGGAAGCAACAGGAGGATACACCCGAGAGCAATCCTCTGGCCTTACGGACTCGCAACCCAAATGTTCACTGAGGGGGATCAGTTCGGGGTGGGTGATGATCATGAAATACGGAGTTCTTAATGTTTAGTGCACGAATAAGAATTTGAACGAAACTGCTACAACTGGCATCTCATTGAAACGGTCATCAATTCAAAAAGGTCCCAGCCCAGGGGGATGGCACGAGAAGGTAATACAGTGAAGTTAAGCCCGCCGAATTCGTCTCGGCATCGGCGTTGAACCTGCATTGACCTTGAGCAGGTTAGTCTTCACTGAGCGTCCACTACTCAGCAGCGAGGGCCGCTCATTATTATGAGCGGCAGAGGGTATCTTTGACGGTGTGGGTTTGGGAGCCTTTGGCGTTAGTTTCTTACGCCTCGCGATTGGACTTGCTGTTGTGGGTGCCAACGGCGAAGACGCTGTGTTGCTGGGGTCTGACTCTAGCGGCTTTGGTGGTCCCAACCGCCGCACACGCCGCCCCCGGGTCGGTGCAAGAGGAGATGCAGTAGTCGCTGCAGCTGCAGCCTTTCCACCACCAGTCTTGAGCGACGCCTGAGATTGAGAACTGCGGTTACTGGCCGCCCTTGTTTTCTGGGGGCTTCGTGCTGTTGTGGCCTCGCTATCCTGGTTGCTGGCGGTTTCGTTGTCGCTCTCGTCGCCTTCGAATTCAACGAGGCGTTCTTCGTTCCAGGAGACGTTCTTTCTTGGTTTATTGCTCTTCTTGAGACCGTTGTCGTCGGGTGTCGGACTTGCTTCTGGCGTGTGCCGAGATAAACTCTGAAGTGTGAATTTTGGTAGAAGGGAGTCTCCTTTGTTCTGGCGAGTGTTGCGTCGAGTCAACAGAGCGAGCTCTTGTGCTTCTGTTCGCTGAAGGAAGACGAATTCGGTTCCCCTGGGTCGACGCAGGGAGAGCGTCGTTCTGAAAGAGGTTGGCGCGGCTGCACGCTGAAGGGACTTTGTTCGCGCGCTTCGACGAGCGACGGGACTTGAAGAGCTGTTTTCGTCTGCATTCTCTCCCTTTTCGGAAGATTTAGATGGCGACTTTTGAGGGGATGGCGAGTTGGTGTCCAGATCCTCCAACACCCGGCGCTCCGGCGTCGGTATTTCGACAACGACTTGTGGATATTCCACAGGTTGCTCCTTCTCCTCCAAGTCCTGAGCGATCATTGCTGTGGCTGCTTCGGCCTCCGCGGCCGCTTTGGCTTCGCGTTTGGCTTTGGCCTTGGACAGGAAGTTATTCAGCAGCTCGGTATCTTCTCCGCCGAGAGAACTGCGTAGAGCCGATCGAACCAAATTCGATTCTTGCTCGACTGTTAGCTGCACCGGGGCCGTCATTGCGGTATCCTGAGCTGGGTCTGTTGGGGTTATGGCTACATTAGGCGAATTGTCGGTCACTTCTGTGCCGTCAAAGGTATACGCAGTTGTAGCTGTAGGGACTTCCTGGTGGGCATCATCGGGTGGTTTTATGTTTGCGGTTACCCCATCTAGTTCGTTTGGGAGGCGACCAGGGTCACCAGGTAGCGTGTCGGGATAGGCTGCCCCGAAACCCAGTGTCAGAGACCGCTCCGGGGTATGCACCGGGGATTCGCCGGTTTTCGCAGGGTCCTGCAAAGCACTCTCGTCTGTTGACGTGGTCCCACTCGGAACGGCCCCGACCTCGCCCATCTCCTCGTCGTGTTCTTCAACCTGGAGGTCATCATCCAGCATCTGCTCATGCGAGCTGGTTGCTGGCGTTGTCGGCAGCTTGCCTAATAGGGTAGTAAGCCAACACTGTCGCTATCCGCGGTAGACACGCCAATTTCTTAGTAGGTACGTACGTCGCTTCCGCGAGACTTCCGACTCCCATTTCGTTTCGAGAAATGACCTGCCTCGTACGGCGGACGTCTCGACACTCTCATCTCCAGGGGAACGTTGAACCGAAAGACATTGTCTCTTGACGCCGCGAAGATCATCCGTGTTTCGTCGCGTGTTGATCTCGAGCACAAATTCGCTCTCCCTGAGCCCACTCGCGCACGGCGTTATCAACTTCTGCAGCGCCTTCATGCTGTTGAATGAAGAACGAAACCGTTTCCACACTTTACGCGGCTTGGAGCGCGCCAGGAATGAAGTCGACGGCTTGCGGTCCCATGAGCGAGGGGCGTTGGAAGTTTTAACCGGGGTAAAATGGATCTGGATTTCATCGAGGTGACTAAAGTCGTGCTTGCCTTATTAGCGATTTCCCAATGTAGATGCCTTGGCTTCAAACTCTGGCGTAGTTTGCATTTTGTGACCGTCGCGTTTTGCGAGCGGATCGGGTGGAAAGGCAGGAAAAGGGGGTTCTGTTCGCTTGTGCTCCTGACACTGACGGTATCCACCATGGGTTGCTCGTCATCGCAAGAATGCTCCCAGAGGCAAAAGAGAATAATCGCACTCACCGTTCCTGGACTCGTCGGGGAAGGGAAGCACTCGGATCCATCTTGTCGACGCGCGGAATGCTTGTCGCGTGACGGCGAGAGAGCGTTGGAATGCGGTAGGGCTCACGGGAAGGGATAGACTTCTGATAAGACGATACAGACTACTAAATGATAAAGAACAAGATACAGCGAAAGCCGGCGAGACTGCCGAGTCGCGGGGAGTCACGGCGTGTGGAAGAGTTGCAGAGAGCGGACGAGTTTTGGTGTTGTTTGACGGCCTGGTTGGCGTTCAGGGCGCACGGTTGCCGTGCCAACACTAGTCTGCGGAAGCCTTCTCTCTGGCGCTTCGGTCGTCTCGAATCATGGATGAAGATCATTTGTTGCTGATTGAATCTGACTGGAATCTGATTGATGATTTGTTCGAGAAAATCCGGGGAAGAGTATTTCATCATGCTTCTGATGCTGCCCGTGGTGCTCCCCGGCGGCACCCATCGTCAGACAACATCAAAGGACATGGCTCCATCTTCCGTATGGTGGGGGAACAAAGGAAAATTTTGATGACAATCACAGTATAACCATATCATGCTTCAATTCAGTCTCCTAACTATAAGTGTCGTTTTGATGATCGTATCTCGTAATTCATCCATATCAACAGCCCCAACCCTGCATCCCCGTCTAGATGAAGAAGCGAAGGCGGAGCGTAAACACCAAACGCCGCACCAGAATGTCGATCTATAACAACTTCTCTTTCATATCGCTCTCATCAAAGGGATCTCCGAATTCATCTGCAAATGACGATATTAGCAACCATAGCCAAGAATTAGAGACTTAGCTCCTCGAGCAGAGGAAATGCAGATGCATGGAAATGCTCAAAGACGAAAGCTGCATAACAAGTCAACTCACCGAGACTAAAATCCTGATCAATCACGTATTCCATTGCCCGCTGATACTCTTCCTGCGCCCGTTTACTCATCCACGATGCCCCCGGTTGCTCTGTCGACTCGTCTTCGGTGCTGGTAGCACCCTTTCCCAAATCGAGAATGTTGGCGGGGTTCTGAGTCTGCGAGCCCGGCGGGGAGAGCTCCGAGGCGCCTGCGAATTGTGAGAATGTTGTTTGGGAGGGACGAGTTGGAGTCTGGGAGCCGGGCTTCGGTTCTTCGGCATCGGAGAGGGAACGGCTGGATTCGGGCGAAGAAGCCATTTGGGAGTCGCCGTCGGCATCTGTACCATAGTGAGTTAATTATTGAATACAGCCATGAAGCCATTAATATGAATCTGTTCGCTGAGGGGAGAATGCGGGGTGGGCAGAATGGAAGGGGGTGGGTCGGGGATATGGAAGTAGTTGGTGTGCGTACGAACCTGTAGCCATGACGAATGGAAGCTAAGTCTGTAGTTTGGGAAAGAAACCAGTTGGGATAGAGAATCGGTCGTGTTCATGCGAGGATGGAGCTGTTGGAGGGAGATGGGGACCTGGAAAGGAACGGCGATGAATCTCTTGACTCAGCAAATCCGCAGACTTTCTCCGCCAAATTCGGCCGCTGGAGGTGTTTTTGACCTCCTCTTTTCCCCACCCCATTTTCTCTTCACAGAACCTAGAGATTAGGGCAAGCCAGCCGTACACGTTTATTTGAGCGCTGTAGTTCTATTTCCTTGGGTTTATATACTGGCTCAACTGTCCCGACTTCCACCGCTCTTTGCATCTCCGCCGCTCGTTCATACATCTGGGCCTAACGATTTTTCTGCCCTCCAACTCGATCTTTTTTCCCAGCGACGCCATGAGCACGAAACAATCAATGGGCGCTGACGCCTGGGAAGATGACTGGGAATCGCAAGCGGATGTTCGTCCAAAAAATGCCATGTCGTTCCCTTTGTTTCGAAATCTGACCTGAGACTTTCTTTCCCCTCAGAAGCTGGAGGCCGAACCCACCACAACCCCGCCGGAGAAAAAGGTCTCCTCCAAAGTCACGAAAGCCCAACGCAGAGCCCAGCAGGCAGAGTTCAACCGACAATTATGGGCCGAAGCGTAAGTCTGATCCCTTCGCTACGTTCTACTGTTTCAATTCCATCTGACATTTCTCGGTCTCTAGTGAATCTCCGCAGACATTCCATTTTCTCGAAGCTACCTCGAACGTCCCCTTGAAACAAGATTTCAAGCCAGCTGTCACTCTCCTCAGCCGAAACCCGCAAATAGCTCCCCGACAATCAGCATCGAATGTTGGTGGCGCCGCCATAGGACTTGGTCGACTGGATTTGAACGCGGACGATGACTCGGATGAAGGAAAAGCATCAGAACCAACACCAGAGGAAAGACAGGCCTTGGCATTGCGAAATCTGGAGGAGAAACAGCGCAAGTATGAAGAAGTGCGCGAAAGATTGTTTGGCACGCCGTCTGCCCCAACGTCTGGGGCGTCTTCCCCACGCAGCGCAACACCTCCACGGCATGAGGGACGTGGGAAAGGCAGGAGTCGCGGTAATGGGAAAGACAACAGCAACCGAGAGAGAAGAGAACAATCTACCATGTCAGGCAAGTCGAAGCAACTCTACGACCCGGATTCTCCTTCGAGACCCAATTCGTCTTCTGCCCGAGGAGATGAAAGGAGCCAGAACGACCAGACGCAGCCTCCACGCCAACCAATACGCAACCCCCGAGGTCCAGATAGTAGTGGGAGGGGTGGATTCGGCGCCTTTCGAGGAGGGAAATCAAATTAAACTACGCGCAAGACTGATTTATGGTGCGCTTTGATTGCAATCTCAACCCGCGCCCCCGGTTGCTTGGTGAGATTGGTGGTGAGATTCTTTGCAGCTTCATCTAAGTGCAGTTGCTAACAAGAAAACTGGCTCTGAGGAAGGATTCATCATTCAGGGGAGACTCCTTCCGGAGTTAATTGCGTTTGCAAGCTGAGAAGTATTGGGACGGTTCTCTGGGTGATTGTTAGCTTGGTCATACGGCGTCACGAAGATCACCTACCCGCATATCGCTCGTAGCTATCGAGATACAGATCATCCGTGCTGGTTGTTCTCTTGACTTCCTCGTTGCCTTCAATCGCGTCCACCCAGGTGGCCCATCGACTTCCAGGCTCGGGGTCTGGCCAGCCACGGTACGGCTTCAAGACGCGACTCAGCCGGACTACCCATGGGGCAGCCTGGATATCCACAAACGAGATATTCGGACCGAGGAAGAATGGCCCTTCGGGATCCGCGGCTCCAATCAGCGTGTTGAGGTGATCGCGGAGTTCCTGCGCATTTGCGATTTGCTTCTGCTGATTCTGCTCCTGGAGGACCCGGTAGAAGCTGGGCACGACATTGCGGTTGATCTATATCCGTTAGAAAACCGTGGTCCTCTGTGCGCAATGGTCGGGACAAACTTACAAAGTCAGTCCACAGCCGACAATGCGCTCGCATCTTTGCATCGCCAGGTGGGAGGAGAGGAGGATCGATGTTTAAATCCTCGAGCTGTCCGTCACGTCAGCTTTACGCCGAGAAACCGGGCAGAGATACCCTTACATATTCCAGCAACACGGAGCTCTCATATGAAGCCCAGTTGCCATGTCGCAATGCTGGAACCAACCCTCTTGGGTTCACTTCCAGCAGTGATTGAGGTTTTTGGTATGGGTCGACTTCGATATACTGATATGGAATCCCTTTCAGTTCCAAAGCTATCCAGACTCGCTGGACAAAAGGGCTACTGTGCATCAGTACAAGAGATTACTGAGAAAATACATAATTGCGAACCTACCAAAAGCAACTCCCGTACAGTTTGAGATCTGTTTCTTTGGTGTGATTCGCTACTGTTTCGGCCGCTGAGCCGGTGGCTTTGGTATGGTATTTTTTTGGGGCGGACGTGTTAGTCGACATTGTCCTGTTCTTGTACGCACTATTAGAATATATGAGATAGAGCCGAATAAATGAAGGATCGGACAACTGGTGATTCCGGCAGGATTTGAGGATGTGAAGGAGACGAAACAACATGAAGCTGGAGAAAAGCGGGGAACAAAGTGCTTGACCAGGGCGTGACGTAACCCGGTCTAGCGTGGTTAAAAGAGAAATTTACTCAAGCGACTAGCCTGTAAGGCTGGCTGGGAACTCAACTCACAGATAAAGATTTCTTCCTCTCCCTCGCCTCTTTCAAGGTAAACCGCTGCACACTGTTCTTCTTGACCCGATCGCTTTCCTCCAGCGTGTGTCGATGCCCACCACTCACCCCATCACTCTTCCCGTTCGCGCCGTTCCCATTGACACGCTGGATCGTGAAGAACCGCTGCCCATTGGCGCCAGGATGGCCATCCGGGAGCGGCGGATTCGGCGTTAACACGCCGAAGTGCTGATTCTCTCTCGAGTCACCCATAGAGACGGGGTCACCAGCCGCAGACGCAGGGAACTGAAGCAGGGTATTCACGCCGGGGAGCGAATCGGCTGAGGAGAGCGGCGTATCCACACCATTTCCATTCGCGCCAGGCGAAAACGAGATGGGAAGATGGTCTGCTTCGGCACCGGGGACCGCACCGGCCGCGTATCCGGGGAAGTACTCTGTGATTTTGATCTTGACGTCGCAGAGGTCTCGCTCTCGCGCTGTGCGCTTGCGCTTCTTCTTGTTCGGGTCGTCGGATTTCGGAGTGCCCGGGGGTCGACCTTTCAGACGGCAGTCCCAATAGTGCGAGACGAGGGGCTTGCGTTTATAGCGCTGGGTGGAGCGGTGGGAGTAGATATTGTCAATGTGGGGGAAGTAAGTTCGAAACCTGGGTTCGGTATTAGGCCCATCAGCTCCAGTTCATGTGGATAGACGGAGTGGATATTGTAGCGTGGTGGAATGGGAAGGTGTTGGAATTTGCCGCTCCACTAAAAAGGGTCAACCCTTCTAGTTAAGGGCTTATTCTGGTTGACAGAAGGGGTATATGGAGCCGTACTGCGCTTCGCTCATAACGATGGTCTCGTCGACGTGGAAAAGGCGTTCCCTCCAAGCTTCTAGGTCCGGCGGGTCTAGTATCGACGCTACATCTCGTAGATATCCGTGTTCCTTAGAGGAGAAGATGGACTCGTTTTGATCCTGAGAGTGCTGCACGTGTAGGGATGGCGTCTGATCCTGGGACAGATTCACACTTCTCGTTAGCGATCTCGAGAAAAGTATCTCGTTGAAAATCGCATGTAACCCGCACTTACTATCAAAGCGCCGTACGGGTCCTCCTGCCGGAGCGGCCGCACCTCCGGCGTGTGATGGTGCTGGTGGAGATCATAATGGTCAAACTCCGCGACTGCGGTCTGTAAAGGTTGCAGTGATCGAGCTTCGATATCGACGTCAAGATGTTGTGGGTGCTCTTCTGAGGGATGCTGCTGGTGTTTCTCGCCCGCGGCCAAATTTGACGCGTTCTCCGCAACCGAGGCGAGGAGGGGCTGGAGGGGACGGAGAGGACCCGGAGAGCGCAAGCCCAGCTCGTCCATTGCTGGGAAGAAAGATCAATTCCGGGCCGTTTCTGGCATGCGAATAGTTCGTATTGCGAGCTCCTTGGACGCTGCTTTTACGGGCGGCTGGATGGAAGAAAGTGGGGGTTGAAGCGGCGTGACTTGGCTTACTAAGGATCTCGTTGAGGTTGTCCAGGACGCTGCAAGTAAAAGAAGGCAGGGATGGGCATCGGCGAAAATAATGAGGAATAGTGTCTTTTCATTTGTCTATGTCTTCGGTCATATATCAGAAGCGCCCAAAAAAGAAATGATAATCATGTTGCCGGTCGCCTGCGAGTGTTGTACGACGCAACAAGCAAACTCTACGGTACACCAAAAGAACGCTGACCGTCCTGCTCAAGACAGCCTGCAATCAGTACTCCTCCTTCTTTGAAGCTCGAAATCTAATATCCATCTTCATCGACGCTGTTCTCGTGGTACATATCCAAGCTGTACTTGGCGAATTTGCTTCGGGCGCGTATTGACTCACCGAACCGCGAGAACAAGGGGGGCACCAGGCAGAATGCCGTGGCTACAGCGGCTAGCAGAGAGATGGCGACGTTGGGACCGAGTTGGGTAAACATAGGGCTCGATACGAGAGGCAAGATACCTGAAAGTAGAGCCCGGATGAGGCTGAGAGCGGCCAATCCACTGGCGGCATAGCTGAGGTAGCTGTCGGCGAGATACCCACCCAGGACGTAATCGATCTCGTTCAGAGCATATCCAATCAGTACCAAGGCCAACACAGACACCATCCAGTGCAGACCGTTAACGGCCGGCGGGATTGTCCATGCGAAGACCCAGAGCGCACCAGCGAGCACTCCAGATCCAATCCAGAAACCGGCCAGTTTGTGCTCGGGCAGGAGAATGCGGCCATGCTTCCGGCGCCGCTCAATGAGGTGTAAATCCAGGTACCGCGTCAACAATCCCAGACTCAGCCCAACGCCGATGGCGATGAAAGGAAGACATGCCTGCTTTGGCGTGAAGTCGAGGCTTTCATATATTGGTGGTAGAGCTTGGGTGAAGAGGTAGACGAGCGCGGTTGCCACGGCACTCATGACCGAGACAGCGAAGACGATAAGCTCTGTGAAGAACAGTCGAATCGGCCGCCCTAAGGCTGCGCGCACAAATGTTCGGAAGTCAGGCGTGCTGTCTGGATTCGAACTCACGAGACAGTCAATATTGGTTAGCTGCCGGAGCTGAGCTACCTCGCGTTCCAGCAAGAGCGAAGGCCGGGATTCGCGAATTCCCAGCAAGAGAAGGGTGAGGATTCCGGTCACGATGGCCGCTATGTAGAAGAGCCACCTCCTACATACGGTACGTTAGCCTATTATGCCCGGATGGGAACCATGGTTTGTCTCGGCCTCTCCCGACGTACCAGTCAAGATCGGCTGTAATAAAGGTACCCATGATTGGCCCCACAACCAGGCCCAGATTCGCTACGAGAGCCCATATCCAGATCATCCAGACTCGGTCCCGAGAGTTGAACAGGTCCTCGATGCTGCCGACGACTATGGTACTTGGGATGGCAGACAGGAAGCCGCTGAGAAGGCGGCCGAAAATAACCCCGTTAATGGACGAAACGGCGGCGATGATGACACAAGATATGCTGTACGTTACGGAGCTAATGATGTACAGCTTTTTTCGTCCAAAGCATTCTGAATACGGCGGTAAAATGATGCCCCCGAGGGCTTGTCCTAGGAGATACCTGGTGGACCATTCAGCGTGGAGACCTTCCTTAGCCCGACTATCAGTGGTCAGATGGGTTAAACGAACACTGTCACAAACAAAAAGATGGATAATTCTTTAGATAAGTGGAATTCGAGCGCTGCAGCGTTCGCAGCGGTTGACTGATTCCGTCAGCGAATATGGCTCGTGTGGCCGATTAGCAGATGCAAGGGACCTACTCCAGCGGTGCTGACGGCAGTACTACACGTGAATCACGCCCGTTAGCTTCTTGCTCTTGCCCTTAAGTCGATACCAATGAGAACATACGTGAAGAACTCGAGAAAGATCAAGAGTGAGATATCATAGGCCTTTCGAGAGATGTGCCAGTTGCGAGGATGCCTCGGATTCCCAACGGCCCATTGGATATGGCACCCATCAGCAGATACCCTGAGCCCGCACAGGGCCATGGACTGTTGCAAGACATCCTTGTCGGACTCTAGCTGAGACATTGCACGTATATTCCTTCTCCGCAACGCCAGAGGCCTGAAGGGGTAAACCGGAGCACTTTATAGGTGGTAGCGGATGTAAGTTGACGAAAGGAAGGGGGCAGGAAGCGTATAGGTTGCCATTGTCTCCATTTTCAGATGTCCTCGATTGCTCCTAAAAGTACCTTAGCGAAGTTAGAATCCGCAAGACAAGGGGGCGAGAGAAGAGAGCGAGAGAGATAATCGAATGAATGAACTCAAGCAAGGGATGCGATGTGATGCACCTACTGACTGTATGTCACACCCGAAGCCTTGGTGTAAAGCTCGACCCGTTCGTCCATAGTATTGGCTTCTGGTGCGCATTCTGGATGGGCCCTTTTGGGTTCCTGCATTCCGGTAGATGAAACCCAGTGGGACCTTCACACGACTGGACCACAGGATGTACGCCTGGTACAAGGGCCTGCAGGAAACCAGAGATAACTGGATGCGTCATCAGTGGACGAAATTTGCCTGGTACATACTGAGAAGCCGTATGGCAAAGAAAACACCCCTTTCCCGGTCGGCGAGGCGTTCTCGCCCGGATCACTCGTCTCTAAGGCCGAAATAACGCTCAAACTTCCCGGGAGGAACCAAAGAGAGTAATTTACGGAAGAGAGCTGGATTGGGGGAGGGAGGGCGTACTGCGGGATAGTCGCCTGGATGGATAAGCCCCAGGGATGGAGGAGAAATGTGAGGGTTGCCAGGTAATCCAACGTTCTGCATTCCTCACCCTCTTCGAAGATGCATCGAGCGAAGCACGGCGGACGCCACGTAACTCTCCGTCTGGCGCCGGAAGGCACTCCGGGCGCCCGCCTGGAAAATAATTATGATTGCTTTCAGAGGGTGGGAAGAAAGGTCAGGGTATTAACCCATATCTGCCGCTGCTGTGGGGTGATCTACGCGGGGAAGCTTGTACTGGTGTTTAGAGCATAAAAATACGTGCATTCGCAACAGATTATCATGCTACCCTTCTGTCCGCCCATAATTCTACTCCCTGACCATCCGGCTTTGTCTGCATAGGAACCCTTTGAACGAGATCACGAGTCACACCCGCCGCTTGGGTTGAGCTAGCGTTTATTAGGAATCGTTGCCGTTGTACGCAAGCGCATTAGGGCTTCCTGAAACGTTGTGGAGAACGCCCTGAGTGGCCAATTCCTTGATACGTTCAGTCACCTCTCCGGGAGAGGAAAGCCCCTCAAGAGCTTGCAAGTAGAGGGACAAGCCAACGATGTGGGGAGTGGCCATAGATGTACCGGAAATGGTGTTGCTCGCCGTGTCGGAGCCAATCCAGGCCGACAGGATGTCTTCACCAGGTGCAAAGATGTCGACCACCTCACCATAGTTGGAGAAGTACGCACGGGTGTTGTTACGGTTGCTAGCCGCGACGGTAAGAGCATTGGGGGCAGAGGCGGGGCTTGTGTTGGATGCATCAACCTGTTGGTGGAGGTCGTGTTAGGAAAAGCCTCAGGCGTGTCGCAAGAAACAGGGCTTACGTTTTCATTGCCAGCTGCCACAACGGAGAGTACACCCTCGTCGAATGCATTCTCAACAGCGTCGTTGAAAGCGTTGGAAAATCCACCACCTATCGCGATTTGTCAGTAAGGTTTCTCCTTAGCCGACAGGCAAATGGCACTGACCCAAGCTCAAGTTGATTGCGGCCTTGCCGGTGCGGCCCTTGCTGACGATATCGTTGGCAGCCCAGTTGAAGCCGTCGAGGATAATGGAAGTGCTGCTCTGTTCGCCTTGGAAGACCTTCACGGAGAGGAGATTGGCCTTCTTGGCAACACCATAGGTGGTGCCGCCGATGGTGCCTGCAACGTGGGTCCCGTGTCCGACGCTGTCCACATGGTCACCCCCAGCAGCGTTGTACTCAAGGCTGGCGCGTCCACCAAACTGCTGGTGCTCAACATTGATGCCCGTGTCAACAACGTATCCGTATGTGCCTTCCCCGGCGCTGGTGTCGTAGATGTAATCTGTACTCGCCTGTCCCTTGTGGGAAATGGAGCCAAGACCCCAGGGTGCACCAGACTGGGTCGTCAGCTCGTCAAGATACCAAATCTGGTCCTCTTCCACGTAAGCGACCTGTGTTGTTGTCAGTAAGTAGATTCCGCGCCGAATCGAGGCTGTATGAAGGCACTAACATCATCGCTGTTACGGATCTCCTCGATAGTGGCATCATCGAAGGAGCCGGAGTAGGCCGCAAACTTGCCGACTCCAAAATTCTTTTCAATTCCGGAATATCGAGCCCGCTCAGCGGGATAGCGGCGTTCGAGGTTGCGCCTGTGGATGTTCGAAGCCCAGGCAGTGTGGGTGTCGATCTGCTCGGGGTCGAGACCGGACTTGAACGTGACAATATACTTGCCAGGGAGTTTTTCAACAGGGCGACGAGCTTCGATAATGGGAGCGCCAAAAACGGCAGGAAGAAGGGCTCCAAGGAGGAGGATGGTGCGCTTGAAGGAATGCATGATGAGGATCCAGGAGACGGTCCGGAGAACAGGAGCTGCCTGGGAGAGATCGTGCAAAGAACGAGGGTTGTTGCTTCAGTGATGCTTGGGGAAAGAGCGACGGGACACACGCTCTCTTATATGTTTTGCGAGTGGGCCACCATCTCCAAGTCTACGTCAGTTCTCTCCTCCATCACGAAACGATTAGGATCTGCGAGTAGTTGAAACTCACAGGGTGACATTGCATCTTCAGACAACTGCATACTACTGTGCTCCATCGGGAAGAACGTTATCAGTGAGATAGATTCCGTTAGAAGCACGCCACTGGTTGCAAATGGTAACCCCACGATCCATTTGTCCTTGAGCAAGAACAGAGCGGACTGGGTCATCGGGCGACAACAGATAGTTAGTTCGTGAATGAAGCACGGGAATGCCTATGACAGTCCCTTCGTCTCTCCACGCATGCGCTTTTAGCGCTCTTCCACAGGCTCCGGTTGTCCCTATTCGGCACCCATATCAGGAAGGTGGCACATTTGACCTTCTGCAGCCGGCGCTAATGTCGTGCGAGGGAGCCCTCAACAAGCAGGAAGGCTTCATGATTTGCCCCGACGCTCCAGTGTGACCTGCTAAGAGAGCTTGGCGCCTTCACGCGACATGTGCCGTTGCTGCCCGCATTTCGATTTCTCGGCGATGGGTGGATCTCGCGCGACGAAGGTTTGCAGGAATATTTCTAGAACGAGCCGGTGCGGACGGAGCATTTTCCCAAGCAGACATTGCCGAGCTGCAACCCCAGAAAAGAGCGGAGATCACTTTGATAAGGTCTAGGGAAATTATCGGACAACTGAAGATCCCCAAGCCGCGGTTTGCCGCTCTTGTCCATTTGGCAGGCTCGTACCTGTTTTGTCGTCCCTGTGATAAGGCCTCCTGAGCCTCTCTGTGACGGAAATGATTCTGGTACGACACTGGACTCGCGTGTGCCTTGGGGCATCTCCTGATTTCTCCTCAAGCATGGATTGGCTACCTTGGGCTCTTATCCAACCTCCGCAGGGTCATGCTTTTTTTTCCCCTTGAGACTGCCCGCATAGCTGGTTCTGCCAAGGAAGTTGGCACAAACGGCGTTGGTCGTGTGGTCAAGATGGTCAGAGGGGTTGGAATATCCTGGTCTTCTGAACACCTGAGAAGCGCCAACATTGATTGAGCAGATAGCGGCGCTGGCCGAACGGGGGGAAAGCGGCCAATCACACCAACAAGAACCCTGTCGGACTTGACGTGGGCTGTGAAGGCCAAGAGATAATCGAACTCTTGAATTGCAACCCTGCATCCACCACGGGCGCCGCACACACGAGGCTGAAGAGCTTGGCGGGAATAACGCGATTGGGGATGCGATTTCTCATCGGTGGGAGAGGATTGGCATCGCTTGCCGGGGCGAGGGAGCCGGGAGCTATTGTTCGACGATTATTATCCCGGAACATCCAGTCGATCGAGTGTTGCTGGGAGGGGAACAGTCAAGAGAGAGTGGAGGAGGAATGGGAGGAGCGAGCAGAGGATTCTGGCGCTGTCGATCCTCTGATCTCCTCTGCTTGGCGATGGCCCTTTGGCTTCTCCAGAAACCAACGACTGTCCCGAGGTGGTGTCGCCGAATTCAAAGAAATCCGGATCGGATGACGTGTCCCTCCAATGACGGCTCATATATTATTAGCTGTGAATTAAGATCAAACACTTTGCCCAGCTGTCGAGGCAACCTCAGGCGGTCTCTCGACGCTTCAAGGAAGAATCGCCACGCTTAACATCGGTGACGGTCACCGCATTTCCCTCGACTTGATGTGATTTTCCAAGAAACTACTCCAGAATTTGGAGAAGATGATGGGTCGGAGCGCTTGGGACGGGTATCGACTATCTACACTTCTAAGCGAGGAGTCATCGCTCATGCCCCCCTTCGTCTTTCGGCATCTTCCTGGATAGCCTTCTCTGCCCTCACCTTCCATCGGTCCTCCCACCGCGACAAAGCTGGTCTATCCTCGATGATATCGTCACACCCCCACTGCATCCTGGCCTTATCTAGCGCCTGATCAGTCTCGTCATCGGGGCAGATGATGTAGAACGACCCTCGCTGTAACGCTTTCTCTAACTCCTCGGCGACCTGGCTTGGGGCCCAAGCACCTTTCATCATCTTCACCTCGCTCTCAGACGTGGGACCAACATTGCCCATGAGGCCGGTCCAGGTCCATCCTGGCACGAGTAGATGAGCCGAGATATGCGCCGTCGCGGGATCGGATCGCAGCCCGTGAGCAAGGTGTTCTGCAAGAATTTTGATGGCGCCCTTGGAGGAATTGTAAGCGGGATTTCGGGATCCGGGGGGGTTAGTGATGCCCTGCTTGGAGCCTGTGATGACGACAGACTTGGCCGATGAATCTTTCTTGAGGAGGGGGAGGAGGGCGCTGATGCCATTAACGGGGCCGAAGACGTTTGTGTCGAATACCTGATGAGATCATTTAATTATTAGTGAAATGCCAAGGTCTGAAAACTTCAGTATCGAGAGGGCTCAAAAGGTTCTCCTACCTCTCTCCAATATTCGACATTTTCAATCCATGGGCTTGAATCTTTGGGCTTCGTACCCCGCGCGGCATTCAAGAGGACGAGGTCGACCGTGGGGAACGTCGATTCCACCCGACTCGCAAGGCTATCCCATTGCGACTTGTCTCCGACATCAATAGGGTAGGCTTCCGTCTTGAGAGACGCATCCGTCGACGCCAGAATTTCCTTCGCTTTAAGAAGATTGACCTGATCGATGTCAAGCAGGGCAAGGTGCATTCCGCGGGCCCGGCAGAGCTTCGCGACTGCGAACCCAATGCCAGACGCTGCGCCGGTGATCAGAGCAGTTTTCTGACTTTGGAGAACTGTGGCCATTGTGTTGCGGATCGAATGATGGAACTCTGCCCTTGATTCTCTTTTTCAGAGAAAAAGACAAGTGCGTGTCGTCCCGAGGTCTTCATTTGTAGGTGCGGGGATGCGGCGATAGCGGAGTTTGGCTGTCAGCACTGTCGTCGTTGGTGACGATCGACGGGGGGGGATGAAGGGGACCGGAGTATATTCTGTGAGCGAGTTTCAGCGGACGCGGGAACGCATTCGCGTTCCCCAGCGCTGAGATATGTACTGTTTGCATCTTCGTCATTGCGATATCGACGTTTAATTACGGATTCGAGAACCAAGCCTTCGCAACGATCCAGGCCACGGACGCCTTCACGGACCGCTTCGGCGGGCGCAACGACATCACAGGTGGATATGAACTCGACTCTCGTTGTCTCTCTTCAACTGCTGAACTATATTGGCTTTGCAGCTGGTGCGTTTTTAACGGGCTGCCCGTATCCTCAACTCTGTGTATGTGGGCATGGAGCTCTCAGTGGTTCCCGTCTTCCAGTTTGAAATTGGTAAGATATATTTGGCCATGTTACGCAATTACGCGGCCTTAATTGTGCGCCCAGTGCCCGCTCCGGTTCAGGGCTGCGTTGTCGGAATATGAGCTCAGTCTGACCTTGGGAGGCGCTCCCTCAAGATCTTAGACCCGATGCTGTATCGGCTCTAGCGTCATGATATGTGTGCTGTTCGTCGCCGACAGGGTCGGCAGACGGTATGTTTCGGGCTGCAGAGTTAGTTGCTGCCGCTGACAACTTCTAGCAAATTACTGGTGTTCTCCTCTGCCGTCCTGCTGGCCGGGCTCATCGCGATGGCGGCTCTCGGCGTTGAGAAGCCGATCAAGGCACCGAGGTTGACAGGAATAGTTGCCATGATTGTTATATTCGCCTTGGGTTTCGCTAGCGGCTGGAGACCCCTAGCATACGTAGTGGTCACGGAAGTAACGTCGCTCAGACTGCGCGATCATACTTCACGTCTCGGCTTTTAGTTCAGGGTCTGCTTCAACCCTACCCCTTCTTGGTTGTTACAATTCGCTGACACTTAGGGGACATCAGTTTCGCCGTCAACTTTCGGTTCCATATCCCGTCTTCCCGGATAAATTGGGTTTAGGAAGTAAAGCGGAATTTATCTTTGGTGCCGTTCTGTCATTGCTCTTCACCTACTTTTGCGTCCACGAACGCAAGGGTAAGACGCTGGAGCATGTCGACTGGCTGTTCAACAACGGCGTTCGGCTGCGAGACTTTGGCAGACGGATGCATCTGGGATGCGAGAAGAGGGAGCCACTGGCCTGAAACAACTAAGCGATATTGAGGCTACTACTTCGAGGGCAACGAGTAGTAGCCACGTGCGGAAGGTCTAAGACTGGGAAAGGCGGATTTAGAACCTCGCAGGTTAGTATCTTGGACGATGTTGCATCTGTTGACAACGCTGGGCTGGCCTTTGAATTACAACGATGCGGTCTTGTTGAATTTATGTTCGTAGTTGGTAGAGGCCTATTTGGAGACTGCACGGACATTATACTGGAGGGATACGTTGTGACGAACCTCCAGCATCTTGGCATGTTTAATAAAACTGCAGTATGAACTTACTATCATCTTCGAAGAATCTCTATCTACATGATACCTACAAGGCTCAACCGGAGCCTGGCCATGATGTCATGGGTCGCGTCATGTGTTCGCCTCGATTTATATACACATCCTGGCCGAAAACATCAAACAACTCATCCCAATCATGCCGTTGGTAAAACCGCACCATGCTGCGCTCTGCATATTCCTGGTTATCTCGCTAATGTGCCTAAAGCGGTCGTCGAAAAGCAGCAAGCAGAAGCTACCCAAGATGGTTTCTTGGAAGGTCTCTGCCCTTTGTCATGGCGACCGGACGGTCAGCTCGGAACTGGCTGACGATCCTAAAAGGCCTCCCTACAAGATTTTCAAGGAACTATACGAGGAAAGCCATCAAGGGGAGCATTTAGAGCAAGACAGCGATGAAAAAATCAATGAAGACGATGAATTGAAGAAAGCGAAAGAGTGCGGGAGCTGGGCAGGCGCTGAACCCAGCAAGCTATTTCTTCGGGTACGAAGGCATGCTCCAATCAAGAAACCAGGTCGGTCGATCGGCTCACTTGATGTATATAGATATACCATGATGCGCTGTGTACGCTGGACAGCAATCCGCTTGGTGGGGTTGTTTCTCCGCCGCTCATGGGGAGCAATGGCGTTGTGCCACTGACGATTGTTGCGCCGCTCCCGGATGTCTGCCGTCATATGGCGAATTGCATCGTTCGCGCGGAGAAGGAGGTCTTTCTTGCGACGAACTACTGGATTCACTCTGAGGCGTCGACGTTGATCACCGAGGCCTTGAGGGAGTTGTCACGGCGAGCTGGCGAGCGGGGGGAAACGGTCATTGTGAAAGTCCTCTATGACCGGGGGGATCCGCGGCAGGTAGGTCCCACTTAGTCCTGGTTCTGACGGCATGTAGCTTATGGGTTAGGTGTGGGACAATCATCTCAGCGTTGACGAGAAGAGCTATGCGGCTGGGAAAGTCCATTTACCGACCTCACAGGAGATTCCCCATGTTGATATGCAGGTGATCAACTATCATCGGCCGATATTTGGGACATTCCATGCGAAGTTCATGGTTATAGACCGCCGCATTGGACTTATCCAGAGCAACAATATCCAGGATAACGACAATCTAGAGATGATGGTTCATGTCGAAGGGCCGATTGTGGATTCTCTGTACGACACTGCATTGATATCATGGGGGAAGGCACTGGACCCCCCATTGCCAATGCTAAATTCACCGGCTGTGGCAGTTCCTCCTCCGAGCTTCTCGAAAGAGGCGGTTGATGTCTATTCTGGAGAAGGAGATAGGGTACTTCCACAACATACTATTGACAACCCGCATTACGACGTTGATATCAAGACCGAGACGTGGAGAGTAAATGGAGTACTCGACCCGCGGGAGGGAGAGTCTGCAACACAAGCAGTCTCTCGTTATCTAAGTATATCATTCCGACAAGTACTGTCGTTCAAACTGACTGAGTCAGACCACACCCTTCAGCCGTCAACTACCGGCGACGCACCCGACGAAGACCAGGAAAACGAGATGGAGCCATATGTTCTCGATATACCGCACGAGCCTTTCCCAATGGCTCTGGTTAACAGAGAGCCTTATGGATGTAAGTTCTAGAAGAACTATTTATGAACTATCGTTCAATCTGGCTTAACTGCTGCAGCCCCTGACCACACAAGCGCGATGGTCCCACAAGATGCAACATTCCTATCGGCAATCCGCCATGCCGAACACTCTATATTCATTCAAACACCTAACATGAACGCGGAGCCACTTATTGAACCGCTCCTTAACACGGTGCGCCGCGGAGTAATGGTTACGTGCTACCTCTGTCTAGGCTACAACGACGCAGGCCAACTCCTCCCTTTCCAGAACGGGACAAACGAGATGATTTGCAACCGGTTATATGGCGCCCTCAAGACGGACGAGGAACGCTCTCGTCTCAGGATCTACAACTACGTCGGGAAGGATCAAACTCGTCCAATCCACAACAAATTCAAGAAGCGCAGCTGCCATATCAAGCTAATGGTCATTGATGAGAAGGTAGCTATCCAGGGTGCGCCCCAGCCTACCCAATTACAGAGTAGGCAACTTACGTGATTAACTTACTGTGTGATCAGGTAATGGCAATCTCGACACGCAGTCGTTCTACCACAGCCAAGAGGTCAATCTCTTCCTCGACTCTCCACTCATCTGCCGTACCTGGCTGGACGTTATCAACTGCAACCAGAACACGGCGAAATACGGCCTCGTAAGTCCCGAGGATGGTTGCTGGCATGACCCAGAGGCTGGTGAGCTTCCCGAAGGGTCACTCGGCATTGACCCTGGGAGGTATAGCTGGGTGAAGGGTGTTGTCGGCGCCGTCCAGAGGGTACGTGGGATAGGCGGATTCTAAGTTGGATAAAGAGCAGAGTGTATGGATATATGTGCATTAAGCTCGCCTATTCGAGTCTGCATAGTGTCTTTCCCAGAGTGTTTAAGCATTCCTTCAAACCCAGAAGGTCGCTCGCCATGGCGTAGACGATGCTATCGGGCCGGACGAGCACATAGCGGGGATTCGAGTGAAAATTGTTCAGACGACGCATGAATTGCTGGGTGCTGTAACCTGGTCGCATGGGATATCCGGCAAGCAAGCCCGCCGAAGCTGTACGACAGACGGGCCATCGGCAACCAGCAGTAGATGGGGTGAATTCCATGTCTGCAGAGTTTGAAGATGGGTCAAATAGCACAACTGATTCATCCGATAACAACGATGGATGAACCCCAGACTGCCGCAGGCCCTGTAGCAGAGAGACCAGGTCATTCTCCGTCCCAGAAGACCACCCCTGCTTCGACACAACGACAAGCAGCGTGAAGATCGTCGGAACACCCCGCAGAAACTGGTCAGATAGCCCGATCCTGGCCCCCTGGCAATCCGGAAGGCGTGCCTGCATGTAAATCTGGGCTAGTTTAATCCCACCACCATAGTCCGCAAGGAACGTCCCATCAACACAGCCGCGATACCCCTGCGGGTTAGCCAGTTCGTGCGGAACACTTTGCCCGACGAGGCTGGCGAGCGCCATACCGAGCTTAAGCAAGATGAGCTGCACTGCCCCTGCCAGGGTAGGCTCCTTGTTGCACAATTCACCGTTCTGCCGGGTTATGCGGGCTGAATTGTCAATTCCCATTCTCCGTTCACTGGCCCAAGACTGTAAAAGGGCTTCTTCCTGGGTCGAGGTCGCGGTAGTAGACGTCGTTGTCAGAATCGCCAGACGCCAGGCGAGCCCAACGGCGTCCTGTACACCACAGGCGACTCCTTGCCCACCAAACGGTGGAAAAACGTGAGCAGCGTCCCCGATCAAAATCGTTCGTTTCGCAAACCATCTGTTGACCACCCGATGGCTAAACTTGAACGCGCGACAGCGAAGCACCTCGATACAATCCCGCGGGAACGTTACCTGCACGAGCTCCCCTCCTCGTCTCCGTGACCGGACACCACGCGTGATAATCGGGACGAGATGCTCCCAGAACAAGACCCCTGCATCCATCGAGTCATCCCAGTCAGGAACCGCAAATTCATGTCTCCAGAGCCGGTCAGCCGCAACCCCAAACCGCCCACACGCAATGGGTCTCCCCGGTGGCCGACAGAAGTGCCAATTCGGCGGCCAAAAGAGATCATATACCGACTCTGCGTCGTATCCTGCGTCCCAGAGTGGGAAGTTCGGGTGCGTTTCCGGAGTTGGTGGGGTTATCTTCAGGTTCGCTGCTATCCAGGTGCCCTCGTACTCGAAGATCCCGGGTTCCTGGCGGATGCCTGCGGAGAGCTCGAGGAAGTGCTTGCGGACAATACCGCGTTTTCCGTCTGCACCAACGAGGTATGAGGCTGTGATTTGTTGGGTCTCCTTGGAGTTTGGGGGGAGGTAGGAGACTGTGAGGCCGTTGGGATGCTCGGTTCGTCCGATGACCTCGCAGCCGGGGCGCAGGGAGCAGTATTCTGAAGAGTTTACGAGCTGTCGAAGGTAATATTCTGGAGAGTCAGGGCTACGACTTCGATAGGGTGAGTGAGGTACCTTACCGAGGCGCGGCTGGCTTTGCAGGATGATCGTTGGCAGGGCATGCCCGAGCATGTCCGCGTCGAGGTTTACAGCGAAGAAGGGCTCATTCTGCGGAGAGCTATCGTGGAAGTTCATCGCCTGAAGCTCTACCAGGAAGTGTTAGTACGTATCACTCCTTGAAAGGAAGTTACGCACCTTGCCCAATTGAAGAGATGTGCGCGCCCAGCCCTAACGGCCACAAGCTGCGCAGGGCATCGCCGGTGAGTACCACTCCTCTCGGATCGCTGGTTATGTCTTTCTCCTTTTCCAGAATGACCGACTGAATACGGTCAGTCTGACTCTTTCCAGGACGGGAGTGCGTACCTTGATCTTGTATCTGGCCAGGGAGAGGCCGAGAACGAGGCCTGATGGCCCGCCACCGACGATGACAACGTCAGTGGCCATGGAATACGATGAGAGACAACTTTTCCTAAAGATTAGAAGTTGACTTGGAGGATGTCCTTTTATTTAGAGGAAAGGTAGCTAGCTAGCTGTAGGTCTTTCCTTGGTGGGGGCCTCGAAGTTGCGCCGCGGAGGATCTTCAGTGGATGTTCCTCCGAGAGGTTGGGCTAACAACTGTTCACAAGACTTATAAGGCACATAGTCCTCGGGTGTTTTCTTATACATGACCGTCCTCTGAAGACTCAACATGTCTTTCTTCATCCTCGACGTGATCGCCCGTCTGCCCAAAACATGGCAAGACTGGCTCCTCCCCCCATCGTCAATCTCCACCGTGACCAACGACCCGTCAAAAGTCCAGCTATCTCGCCTCGCACACGTGTACTTCGAGCACAGGGACCTCGAGAAGTTCTCCAAGTTTGCCGTCGACTTCGGCTTCGTCCAGGCTGAGCGCAAGGGAAACACCATATACTACCGCGGCTACGGTAGGGATCCGTATATCTATGTCGCGTCGCAGAGCCCAACTGGGCATTCGCGGTTTCTAGGAGGCGCCTGGGTAGCCAGGGACGAGGAAAACTTCGAAAAGGCCTCAAAAATCCCCGGGGCTGTACTGAAGGAGCTCAACGAGGCCCCAGGGGGAGGGAAGATGATAACCTTTGCCCGGCCCGACGGGACCTTCTTCCACGTCGTGCACGGCCAGGCCGAGCGCACAACTGAGACAAACAGCAACCAAGAAGGGCAAGGGCAGGGGCAGGGGCAGGAACCCTCGGCAACACACGAGCACCAAGGCCCCTACAACACGCCCTTCACGAAGCCTCGCCGCGGCCAATTCCAGCGGTACCGCGAGGGCCCAGCCCTAATCCATAAACTCGGCCACTACGGCTACGTGTGCCGCGAATTCGAGACCGAACTGGCCTTCTACACGGAAAATTTCAACTTTGTGCACTCGGACATCCTGCACCTGCCGCAATTCCCGCACGTCGACGTCCTCACCTTCATGCATCTGGATCTCGGCGATGAGTACGCAGACCACCACAGCCTCTTCCTGCAGCGTGCGCCGCCGACGGTACGCAGGACATACCTGCACCATAGCTCCTATGAGGTAGCGGATTTCGACGAGCAGCTGATAGGCCACCAGTTTCTTGCGAAGAGAGGGTGGAAGGCTGTGTGGGGCGTTGGGCGGCATATATTGGGGAGCCAGATCTTCGATTACTGGTATGATAGCAGTGGGTTTAAGATCGAGCATTATGCCGATGGTGATGTGGTTAATCGGGAGAATTTGACGCGAAGAGAGCCGGTTGGGCCGTTGTCGGTTTGGGGGCCTGAGGTGCCGGGGGATTTTGGTGCTAATAAGGCGAGGTGATTGTGTCATGAACTCTTTATAAGTGTAATATTCATTATAAGTGTACTCTTCTACTCTTTTACTCTTTAGAGGAGCGAGAGTTAGGATATGAAACAAATTAGGTTAGGAATACAAAAGCGTGAAGAATACCACAACTTCAATAAGCACAGTCATATCAGCCAAAGACTAAACCTATACCAAAGTCTCGCTTTTACGAGTCTCCAGACAAGCGCACTGCATGTCCGGATTAATGAAATCTCATCAGCATCCAGCCTGTGCTCCTGAAAAAACTCATGAAATCTCACATTATAGACTCCTGACCTCCCTCGAACCTGACCTCATTCTTTAGCGTTCCCAGCCCCGTAATCTCAACCTCAATCTTGTCCCCGTCTTTCAGTGTCTGGCGTGGCTTCTGGAAGATCCCCACGCCTGCAGGGGTCCCCGTCATCACAACTGTATATGCCGGTATCGTGGTGCCTGAATAAAATCGGTCAGACCCAAGCTGATACAGGCAATGCAATAAGAGAAAGAAAGAGAGAGAAAGCGCATACTTTGACTCATCCAACTCAACACCCGCTCCGGAGGAAAGATCATATCCCTCTCCAGCACAGTATCCTGCTTGACCACCCCGTTGACGCGGGTGACCAGCGTCGCTGGCCCTTCCCTGTCCCTGACTTTAAAGACATCCGGACTCACGAGGACGGGCCCGATAGGCGCAAACTTGTCAAAGGCCTTCGCGTAGAAGAACTGGCCGCCGGATTGCTCGGGGAGCTGGAAGAAGCGGCAGGAGAGGTCGTTGCCGATCGTGTAGCCGAGGATATACGAAGGTGCGTCCTCCGGTGTGATGTCGCGGCATTCGCGCGCGGTTACGAAGACGAGTTCGCCCTGTTGTCTGTCATTAATATTAAGAATATTAAGAATATAAATCTCTGTATATCCTTGAGGAGGGTTCGCCTACCTCCCAATCGGGAAGATGCGAGGCGCAGAATCGGCTGACGGGGATTGTTTCGTATGGAGAGGATAGTGCGGCAGCGGGTTTTGTCCAGACCGGGGGGTTGGCGGGGACATTGAGCTTTTTATCTGGATTAGATATTGATAGTTGGTTCATATACCGCAGATGAGGCATACCCTTGCTTCCTTCGCATGGCTCCTGTAATTCAGTCCGACGCAGTATATTGGGAGATCCATTCGCGGAAGAGGCGGAAGAAGCTATCAATGTAGTCAGTCGGTCTGGCTGGGAAAGCGTCCCGCCCCATTTATTACGGGTCATACCTTTGCTATGGTAGCTGTTGTCGCATTTCTGTCTTCCGCGAGGTCTTCGAACGACGGGTATGCGCTGACTGAGTCCCCGATGGTGGGCTCTGTCGAGTCGCATTTTGCGAAGAATCTCTCGCCGGTTTCGGTCTCGAATTGGCAGAGGTATTTGTATGCGGCTGTTGTCATTGTGAAGCTGGGTTGTAGAACGGGAGATGGTGATAATGAGGTGATTCTAAGGGTGACTGGGTGCAGTTCGAAGGGATTCTGACGAGACGAAGGACAGAGGTAGTTTTCAAGCAAAAAACTTCGAAAGGGGGTGATTGTCCTGACTTGATGATTCTTTATTCTGTCACGAGGTCTTGAGATGGGGCTATCTTTAGGGCTCAGATCCTCATCAATGTTCCTCCGCGGAGGATCTCCCCACACAACCATCACAAGCTGGAGCTCAAGTGCCGGTCTTGCATGGTATGAAGGACAACTCCATTAATTTATGCCTCGGCTGCTTGAAAGGAGGACATCTAGCCCGGGTAAGCTGCGAAGGAATTATACTCCATTGACCGAATCTCTTCAAACTATCCCAGCCTCCATCTACTCACCTCACCATGGCGCAGACGTTCGCACTCGTCACCGGCTGCAGCAGCGGAATTGGAAAAGAGCTTTCCATTGCCTTCGCCGCCAGAGGCGTCACTGTCCTCGCTACAGCCCGCCGCGTTGAATCTCTTCACCCGCTAACGAGCAAGTACGCCAACATCGAAGCATTCGCGCTCGAACTCGACGATCCAGAAAGCATCGAGAAGCTCAGAGATGCCGTATCCAAGCGCACAGGCGGTCGCTTAGACTACCTGGTCAACAACGCAGGGACACACTACGCGTCGACTGCGCTGGATATAGAGATCGCAGAGGTCGAGAAGCTGTTCCAGGTCAACCTCTTTGCGGTGATGCGCCTGTGCCAGGTCTTCATTCCGATTCTCCGTCGTTCGTCTCGCGCGCGCATTGTGCAGATTGGAAGTGTGACCCGGAGCGTGCCGGTTGTTTGGCAGGGGGCTTACAATGCGTCCAAGGCGGCGCTCAGTCAGTATTCCAAGACGCTCTGCCTGGTGAGTCTCTTGCAGTCTTGTCATCCATCGCGCTCATAAGATTCTAGGAGGTAAAGCCGCTCGGAATAGAGGTGATCGAGATTGTCACCGGGTTCGTGCAGAGCAACATTCTTCACCACGGGCTCCACGCCCCGGATACATCTCTCTACCTTCCGATCAAGAGGACTATTGAGGAGATCAAGTACCGAGGCAACGCGAATGGCATGCCGACAGAGGCGTATGCGGCGTCTGTGGTTGCGAAGTTAATGCAGCCGCGGTCCGGCCCGGAGATATGGGAGGGTGCGCTGGTGCGCTCCCTTCGCTTGCTTGTTACGTTCGTGCCATTGCGGATACTGGTATGTGGTCTGCTGAATTTCGGGTGGATTGGAGCTGACCGATCTGCTGTGCAGAATTGGATATTCTACCGACGGTTCAAGCTGGACCGTGTGAAGGCTCAATTGGATGACGGTCGCTGAGATAATAAGGGGTAGAGACACTACTTGCATATTACTAGTAGGGTTTAGTGGTATAATGAACAGATTGTCAGCCATCGAACCCTAAATGGATCAGGCCACGTCAAAGTTCCTCCGCGGAAGAACTTAATTTTGAATACCGACCAATCACTGCATTTCTTACGGGACAGCGATCCTCCGCGGTGTATTGGGTGGCGCAGCGCGGGGAATCATCAGGCAATTCATTCTCCCGCGCATCTTTCCAACTTGCTGTATCAGTGACGAAGGAACTTGACCTTCCGACAAAATCTCAAGTCTCTCCGAAAATGCAGCATCCCCCCGATTCGAGCCCGCCGTTGAGGGTGTGCGATCGGTGTATTCGGTAGGCTACCCTTCCCCACCTGCATTGAGAGTCCTCACTGATAACTTGCAGCAAGAAGGTGAAGTGTATGTTCTGCCATCCGAGGCTGCGGTATATCTGCTGAACAGAAAAGGTAACCAGGCAAGGCCGACATGCTCTCGCTGCTTCGAGCTCGGTGAGACGTGCACCTATACCTTGAGGAAGCGCAAGCCTGGACCACTGCGTGGCTCTCGCCGTGTGTCTCGCTCGGGAGGGGGGCGGAGTTCTCCCGAGAACTCTTTGCAACGACCACAAGGCTCGTCTGGGCCAGAGTCTATCTCTGGAGACCATGTCTCCGCCAGTTCCGACGTTTCTCCCTCCGCTTCTCACCAGACACAAGGCGGCCTAAGATTCCCTTCCGACCAGGTGGAATATCTGTATGCACCAACTGGGCCTCAAACACAGCTGAGACTAACGTGACATAGCCTTGCAGCATACTTCGACCTCTTCCAAGATGCAAGCCCTATCCACTCCAAGGAGCTGTTTTTCCGTCGCTACCAAAGCTCGCAGTGTAGCGAGGATCTCGTCTCAGCAATGGTCACCATAACAGCCAAGCTAATCGGATTCACCACAGAGAACGACGGCCTCGACTTAGACGCCGGGCTCGACTTTCTACTGAGCTCAAGTCTCCTGGGCGAGGACCTCATCGGCGAAGCCCCGTCACTCGACCAATTTCGTAAAGCCTATCTCCTGGCGTTCTACGAATTCCACCAGTTTCCCGGCCATCTCTCCTGGCTGCGTATCAGCCGAGTATCGCGCATGGCCTATCGCATCGGACTCGACCGTCTAGACCATATTCGCACGCGGTATGCAGACTGGCGCGTCCTCAGCGACGAAGATATCCAGGAATGGCGATCGCTCTGGTGGTGTATCTACCGGGTCGACAGTTACTCGAACATGGCGTCGGGAACGCCCTATCTCATCGACGACGCCCTCATCAACACATCGCTGAGTCGAAGCCTGGCACAAGCACAGGCAACTCACTCCACCCAGAAGTTATACCTACGCCCCGACGCAGAGCAGCTATCCAAGCTCCTCCTCGCCGCCCCATCAGACCCAGACACCCTCCTCGAAAACATCCACAACATCACCGTCGCAACCGTCCGCCAGGCCGGCTCCCTCCTCCGCAAGCACCTCCTCCGCTCCCGCGAGAAGATTCTCGCCCAAGTCGCCAGCATCGAGCGCCTAGTCGCAACAGTCCGCCTCGCCCTCCCCGCAGGCTGGCTCAGTCCGCGCCGCAACGCCTTCTCAAACGAGTCCCACGTCGCCCACCACGCGCGCCTGATCACAATCGCGCACCTGCGCATGGCGCAGCTCCTCCTCGCCCTCGCCAGCTGCGATCTGCAGCCCCAGGGGGCAGACGACGACGGCAACGGCGGCGGCGGCGGCAAGTGGCGCGGAAGCTGGCAGCACGTCCTAGAGGCATGTCAGGATATCGCCGCGGTCGCGGAGCAATGGGATAGCGCGTATTGTCTGGCTGTTGACCCGGCGATCTCGCTGACTATATTTACGGCGTTGATCTTCCTAGATCTCCATCGGAAGACTGCGACAGTTGCAATGGGGGACGATCATACGAACACGTTCAGGCCGGGCATCGACCACGCCATCACGATCCTGCATCTCCAGCTGCGCAGTTTCGGCCAATTCTGGACGATAGCGCGACTTCTTAGGCGTAGGCCATCCCCCTCCCAATGCAGCCAAAAGCGACAGCAACAAGAAGCTAACAGGCGTACTTGCATCGCAGTATCCTTCGACAGCTTCAGCCAGGCTGTCTCGGGCCCGCTCTCCAGCGAGCATGTCGCGCTCTTTCTGTCGCGCTTTGAGGCGCCGCTGCATCCGCGGTGGTTACAGTTTCTGTCGTCGGCTCATGTGGAGTTGGCGGGGTGCCAGTAGTCACAAGTTTAGATTCCTTTCGGACCTGTTGGTTTGAGGATCTGGCACAGTATGTCTTCAACGCCACTCGCAGTTGAGCAGTTGACAGAAGTCCCATCCTAGACAGTAGGGAAGATTGCATGGACTGTTGGCCCCAAGTATGGCCGATGTATATCTTCCATGCGCGTCCGCCTAGCAAAATCCCAGAAACGTATGGAAAAGAGCAGAAACTTGATATATAAGCAGTATACTTCCTTGATACAAGGACGTCATGTTCGGACTTCTACTGTATTTAGTCCTTCAATGCTCAATCAAGGCACGCGAGTGTAAGGTAAGCCCAAAGTGAACAACCCAGTACTCAGTAGCTCAAAATAGAACAGAAGTACATCGTCTATAGCTGAAACGGCACCTCAGTCTGCAACTCCTTCCCCTGGACAACCGGCGGCTCAGCGGCAATAAGCACACAAACCAGACGCGCCCACTCATCCCCCTCATTCGCCCACGCATGCATCGTCGCCTGCTGCACCGCCACGTCCCCCTCCCTCAGCACGGTCCGCGACCCATCGTCCAGGACCAGGACAACGCTGCCCTTCACACAGTAGATGTAATCCAGTGTCATGGTGCGATGCATCATCGCTGTCGAGGCCGTCGAGCGCGGCGGGAAGTCCACGATGCGACAGATAGTGCCGTTATTTGCGAGGCCGGTCTCGGCGAGGCCCATGTCTGTGTTTGAGTCTGAGTCGAAGTCTGGGGTTGTGCGTGGGGGGAGGGAGGGAGTCGACCAGAGGCTTGTGAGGAAAATGCCGTGGCCGGCGGGCTGGGCGGGGATTTGGGAGTCGTGCTGGATGATGGCTTGGCTTTGGGGGTTGTGGGAGGTGACGATGCGGCGGGTTGGGGGGAGGGGTGGGGTGGTGGTTTGGTCGGACATCTTGTCGTGTTGAGGATGTGATTCTGAGATTGTAATACGGTGAATATGGATGGGATCTTTCTGAGGGGTTGCCTGGGGACGTCAGGTATATCTGTCTTTTGATCCAGACTTCTCCTCAAGCGCGGCGGGGTATCTGGTCGATCATCATCATATTGGAGCGCCTCCGTGTGTGCTCCGCATCCCGTCTCATTTCATCTCCGCACTTGGCTCGGCTCTACAATAATGGTCTGGGAGCCGGTTGCACTCCCGTTCAAAAGTGAAACTCTCCCTTCAAGCCGCCTGCCGACCTCACACGAAATCTGTGCCTGCACAAATATCCTCCTCGACCGTGTGTACAAAGTTGTGGCGATAAATGACGAGGGCCTTACTGGGAACTTTCGAGCGCAGGTTGAACACAATGGTTGGCCAGACTACAAGGTCTGATACTACGAAAGATACCTTCCGCGCGTGCTCCAGGGACACCGACCGACTTTGACGCATGGGAACGTCCAACAGAAGAATATCATGGTCTCGGAGAACGCGAGCAAACGGAATGAGCAAGGGGAGAGGTGCTTTGATGTTACGCTGCTAGATTGCGCGGAGGCAGGTATCCGGACTTTTGGGAGTTCTTCTGCGCATCTTCCCCGCTAATGTTCAACTACTGGGAGGATGACTGGTGTTGGGCGACCCAGGAGTGCCTTGATGTGTGGCCTGCTGAGACGGCCATGATGCGCATGATTGATAAGGATCTTGGTCTCTGAGGTTTCAAGGGGGGAGAGCAAGGGTCAGACAACAACTGAACAATATTGGTCGGTCGCAGCGAAATCACCAAAGTAGTCAATAGCGAGAAACCGAATGGCCACAGCGGTGGATTTTGCGTCGAAAAAGCATTCCGTCAGAAACTGGAGAGGCGTGGAATTCTTCACATACTTTCTTCCGGAAAGCCTGAGGAGCTTTGATTGATTGAACAAGCCTTGTTTAGGACGCCATGATCCCATGAGGCCATCGCAGCCAAACGCATGGTTAGAAAGAATAAGTGGTGGGCAAGAGGAGCACAGAAATCTCATGCTCATAACATGCTTAATGAACTGACCTCGGCCACTAGCTTACATATTGGTCCTTTTATTTCGTAAAAGAACAAGGCACTGAGATCTTTCCATTGTTTTCATGCTCGTCACAAGTTAATAAATCACTGTTCATTGGTTGAAATAGCGAGGGACGATCGTCAGGTGATCTACCCTCTCTTCCGCCCTCCAGACTTCCCTCTGTCTTCAAGTAAGTATTCCCACTCATCACTCTTACGTTCTAAACCATAACGATGGGGAATACGTTACCAAATCTGTGGCCCTCGTCTGGAGCTAAGAAGGAATATCGGATCATTATATGGGGACTTGTATGTTTGCCATTGCGACTCCATTCTGGATTCAGAGCTGACTCGCTTGATTCAGTGGTACTCTGGAAAGACCACGATTCTGTACAACCGGCTCATGGTATTTTAACATGACTAGAGTACGAACTGGTATGTATACTGATGAGTTCTCAGGGCATGGATGATGTTACCCCAGTGTCTACGATCGGATTCAACATCGAAACAATAACACATAAAGACAAAAACTTTCTTATTTTTGTACGCAGCGCTCAAGTCCCTTGTCCAGGCATTCATCTAATTTTTTCGGTACCAGGACCTTGGAGGCCGAGATAAACTACGCCCTCAGTGGCGCGAGTACTTCTCCAAGCCAGATGCACTAATATACGTCGTGGATGCAACGGAGACAAACCGGCTAAAAGATGCGGCTTATGAATTAAAGTGTTTGCTCGAATTCACTGGGCTTTACGATAAGTCGAGCAGTACGCCTGTCCTGGTGTTCGCTAATAAGAATGATCTGGAGGGAACAAAACCCGCGGGGGAGATATTGGAGGCATTACAGCCAAAAGCACTGCAGCATCAAAGGTGGAAGGTCGTTCCGTGCTCAGCTCTTAGAGCTTATGGTATTGATGAAGGCATGGATTGGTTGGCGGTCAGCTATCTTCTTCTCCGTCGCTTGAATAAGGCTAACTGATAATTGATGTCCAGGAAATGCTTGGATGATATGTAGCATGTCGGAAAAATCGGGCCAGACAGAATGAGAGAAGAGACGACTTTATCATCTTCTTAAGATTGACCGCTCGTTCCTTGGTGTCGACGAAGGAGGACAGAACTGTGGAAACACACCCCTCGCCGAAGCTTTTACTTTCCTAATTGAAAACTCGCACAGTTACTCAAAATTCCAGTCCGCCTTGGACAGCCCCCATTCCTCGCACAACGTCCCCAGCCATTTCGAAACAGACACCAGTTCGTCGTCTCCGTTGTCCGTCTTCATGGCGATAAGCCTTCTCGATGCACGAACATAATTCTCCGTGGTCCACCTCGGCATCTCAAACCAGTCATGTGTTTTCCTGCATACAAGCGCCTTTCCTGTCCCTCCAGATTGCAGATCACTCCAGCAGTCATCGCACAGATCCATGTCATAGCAATACTTGCAGGAATGAAGTTCGGTGTCATAGTCCCAGTGCCGATTGCAGCCATTGCAGTGGAACACCCAGTTAACCCCTTTGGAGATTTGGTCAAGTATTGTGTCCACTCGACGGTAGGAAGTGGCCCTCTCCCATTCGCCGCCTTCTTCTGCTTTGGTGGCCAATCTCTTTGCTTCCTCCCAGACTTTCTGGAAATCATCCCACATCGTTTTACCGTGCGAGCACTCCCTTTCATAGAACTGGAGGAGTTCCACACTCGCGTCTTTCAAAGAGGGCTCGTCTCCAGCAAGAAGCTCTTTCAGTACTGTACCGTCGAACTTCCACGAAGGAAGCTGTAAAACGGCTCGCACTGCGTTCTCATAATCTCCAGTGTGGACTAGAAGGTTATGCAGTGCGCTGAAGCCGTTTCCATCATTGTCCATCTCGTCATCAACCAGGATATTGAATGCCTCTACCACGTCTCCTCGGAAAAGATCTCGAGCCTTCTCTCTCTGACCCTGGAGGGTATACAATGATCCAAGAACTGACCTAGGGCCGGGGGAAGTAGGGTCCTCTTCATGAATTCGCCGCAACCTGTCCAAACTATCCTGCGATTCGCCCCTGTGCCTTTGCATCGCTTTCTCAAGATAGAACGTGCTGAGGTGGACAAGCGCGCTTTCCTTTATGGGATCAAGGCCCCTTCGATCTTCCGAACTAACTTTGTCATTGACTGTTTCCAGGCTCTCGAGCAAATGACTTTCGACAGCGGCGAATTGCTCGGGGGAGTTCTTGTATTGATAGTACTTAGCTGCCCCTAACTGAAGCAACAGAATTGCAAGCTCATAGTACTTGTGTTCCGTGCGCGACTTTTCAATTGCCGCCTCCATATTGTCTCGGAAGACCACCCACCATTCCGGGGAAGAAGATATCAGCGCAAAGAGGGTCTCGAAACTGGATAAGGTGTCGTCCGCGTTCCGATTGCTCGCAGCGTTTGTCAGCATGGCAATTAAGAAAGTTGTTTGCGTGCCCGGGACCTTCTCAACAATTGCTTTCTCAATGATGCGCCGCGCCTCGTCCTCCTTGCCGCTCCCAATATAGCGCTGTAGCATGGCGAAGGGGATTTCTACGTTTCCTTCGTCTTGTTTGGCGGCTTCTTTGAGGTACTCCAGCGCAATCTCTGGGTCACTCGACCAGTCGCTTAGAGTTTTGTACACGTCACGAAGCTGGTCCTTGTTGATTGGGTCCTGGGATTCGAGAATCATGGCAGCCTATCGGGATGGTTATTTCACGGGCCGTTATCTGCGGCGTGACGGACTGCCATACCTTCTTGTATTGCTCAATTGCAGCGTCCATTTCATCGTATTCATCATAGATGGCGCCTAATCGGATGCACCATGTGTAGTCCACTTCTGTGACTTTTAGGGACTGCTTGCACCACTGCTCGGCTTTGGCTATCCTTTGCAAGGTGGAGTCGTCAGGATTTATGATAATTCGCCCGTTGTCCTTCTCCAAGTCCTCACCCTCCTTATTTCCCCCAGTCTCGTTATCCTGGTTTGGTTTCGCGTCCTGTGTATGGAAATTGACATGGATTAGGCACAAGCGCGAGACACTGGATCCAACTACTTACCAAAGTCAGGAATCCGCTGATCCAGTCAAACGCCGCCGGGGCGTCCCATTCAGTTTCCTGCAGCCATTGCCGAGCAACCATGGTCATTATCGGAGTCAACAGGCTTGAATTGCGATAATCGTCTTTCTTCAAGTCGGCCAGCCATCGTTTGTCTCGACGCCCCAGGCGCGCGACTGCCACTGGGTCATCTAGCCACTTCCAGAAGATCTCAATATCGTCATTATCACTATACCAGGATACCCAGTCGCAAAATTCCCAATTTCGCTCAATGAGGTCCCCTTCGCTGAACATCTCATAGATATGCGATCCAATGAATTGCTTATCTGCTGGTTGGAGCTCGTCAAGCCCAGTTACCTCAGACAGGGCTTTGAGGTGGATGGTGATATAGCCCATCAAGTACAATCCCAGGGCCTTGCCCCTTTTATCCACTTCCGGTTGGAGAAAAACGTCAAAGGCTCTTTTCACAATCTCGAGGTGACCATCAGCTTCGTACAGCTGAATCTTCCCTGCATGCGGCAAATCGGAACCGGGTCGGAAGGCAAACCCCTCTAGGAATGAGTAGTGGTTCAAGTCCCAGAAGAAGCGCTGGACCGCTTTGACATCTCCGTTGGTGATGCTGATCGTGGCTGTTATCTTCGGTTCATCTGCAGACTGTCTGGCCCTAAGTCGGGGGACAACGACGCAGTCTCGAACGTGGTCTTTGAGTGCCAGATATTGTCCGTTGTCGGTCAATGTAAAGATCTTAGAGTATTTCCCGGTGATCTTCTCGCGGAGTGGCTGGAGCGAGACGGTGTTGAAGCGGAGGAACAAGGCCGCTGCCAGTTCTCCCAGGTCAAAGTATCCATGTCCAGCCACGGCCCAGATCAGAAGCTCGTTGATCTCCTCGATCTCGCGCGGTTTGAGCGCCGCTTCTAATGTTTCGAGGTCTGATCGCACCAATGCCTGGGGATCCGTACTCGACTCTTGTAGTGCGCGGCAGAGTTCCTCCTCGGTGCCGCCGGAGGCGATGATCTCTTTAACCTTGCGGAGGTCCTGTTGGACGGTTGAATAGGAATTGTTGGATCGCTCCAATAGTCGTTCCTCGACCATCGTTTTCAGTCGCTGGGAGTCCTCGTCCGCTGCTTGGAATAGTTCTGCCCTCTTAAGCTCCTCCACGATGAATGCTTCGACGTCAACCTTGTTGTGTTTCGTAACGTCGATGGTTTTCATCAGAGATGAGGAGAGTTTGCCCTCCTGGAACGCTTCAGGCTCCCCAGTGACAAGGACGCGGACGTGGCGGGACTTTCCTTCGCTGCTGTCTCCAATCGCCTGCCCAAGTCGCTCGCGCTCCTCAGCGTTGAGGGAGCTGATCGAGTCGAGCAGAATGTAATGAGCCGTGTTTTTGGTCGGGGCTCCTATTCCCAACGTGGCCCAGAGCTCCTTACAACTGGCATCTCGGAAGTACTTTTCATCTCTGCCAGACTCGTTGCACACACCAGAGACATGTTTAGCGTAGACAAAGTCTTGCTGCGCCAGCTGGGCGCATATGGATTTGATCGCCTCCTCTGGCCGGTGTCTGTCGCTGTCCCTGTCTCCTTTCTCTACCCTGGAGAAGGAGTGATAGCCGATCAAGTTACGCTCAGCTTTCGTGGCTAAGTTTGCGGATTTGATATCATGGACAATTGTAGAGACCAGAAAGGATTTGCCGGTTCCAGCCTCTCCAGCCAGCACGAGAAGAGGCTCTGCTGCACTGGCTATGTTAATCCACTGCTTGTATGCATCGACTTCGTTCAACCACTTCCCGGTTCCTGGAACACAGCTCTTCCACATATTATTGCGGGCTTCGAGAGCGGCAGCTATCTTGTCACCCTTCTGGTCAAGCCTGGACTGAATGGTGCTCAGGCTCTGCTTCCGCTTGTCATCCAGCGTCCGCTTGTGCTCTGCCTCCACGAGCCCAGAGACGTCGCTCTTGATGGCCCTGGTGTTCGCGTCAATTTCGACTGTGGCAGTCTTTAGAAACCTTGTGTGCTGTCCTGTTTCCACAGCGACTTCAAGGGTTAGAGTGGCTTGGATATTTAGCTGATCTTGAGTGAGCTTCTTGAAATTCTCCAACTCGCCCTTGACAGACCCATCGTCCAACAAAACACGCTTCGCGTTGCGCTTGAGACTCTTCCATCGCCCTTCGTGATGGATATTAATGCAGTCGGCGCACAGGTTCACGAAGCTCGTCATCACCTGGTAGATGGACATTCGCAGAGCCTCGTCGATCAGCGAGGTCTCTTCCATCCGCTCGTAGATATGAAACTGTGCAAGAGCTGGGCCGACCTCGGCAAATACAGCGTTGATCTCGTCATGGAACTCATGGACCTTTTTAGGAATATCCAGAAGGAATGAAAGGGCATTGAAGCACAATCCCGCCGGGGCGAATACCTGGAGTCAGATTGGCTTCAGTATTTTGTGCCGTATGCAATCCGTTTGCATGAAACGCGATGGTGCGACAGGAATCATACCGTAGACGCCCCCTGGGACACGATGCCTCCCAGGAGCTGGAGACAGTGTATTATCTGGAATCCGACAGCCTTCCCCTTTGACAGGGTTTCATCGTCCGTTTGCGCGGTATAATGTGCGTCGAGGAGCCTTCGCAGATCGTCAGGGCCTCGAGAGACACCGTCTAGCTTTTGTCCTGTACGCTCCTGGAAGCGATCGATTGTCTGCTCCCAAGTTTCCCTAACGGATGGAGGCACGCTCTCCTCTTTTACCTTGGAGGTCATGATGCACTGCGATGCAAAGAAACTTAAGATTTCTTTCGTCGCGGTTGCTTGTCGAACCAATGGGGCTAAAATGTCGAGAGGCCAGCCATCATTTATATCGACACGATGCCGCTCGGTCAGCTTTGCTTACGTAGCTCTCGGTCTTGGTTTCTGCAGCTGTCCAGGACACGGGGGCTGAGAAAGCTGGCCAATAATGGTGGAGTTGATGTGAATTTCGAGAATGAGGACGTTGAGATTGGCTGTAGCATCCTTGCAAGGCTTGAATCTTCAACAGGCGCTCCGTCCCTCAGTCCCTGGGTCGAATCGCGGCAAGACCCTCCCCCAAGCGGCTTCCCGAACGCAGGTAACCTGCTGTTCATCACACCAGACGATCGTCACTTTGGCCCCAGTGATTGGGGCCGTTTTGCAGAGCACAGCCTCGCCTGGCTCAGCCGCACAAGGCTTGCAAGTCTGGCCTTGAACCCCTTCTTGCCCGCGAATTCTAGATCTCACTGGATGTCAGGGAGAGCTGACGCGGGAGAAGGCAAGCAGGCTCTGCAAAGAATACCCCGCCCGCAGGGGGAGGTTGAGCAGACTCTGATCGCGCCGAACGCACGCTTTTTTCAGAGGTGCGGCGGCGGTGGCGGACGAGGCACAGGGACAAGTGGGGGTTATTTTGCGGCTGGAGAGTCGAACCCAACCTTGGAATGGGAGAGCTTCGACGGCGTCAAAGGACTTCCAGCCCTCAATTGTGTTTGACTCGGCAAGACGACACAGCGTGCCCAGACCCGCAGTCACAACCCCGCGAGGCTCAATACGCCAAGACAGCACGAAGGCTGCACTACTCTTTGGCAAGACGGTAGCCGTGGAAAGCTGACCGGCAGACCTGGCTCACAGTAATTAGACGGAGTACGAGGACTCTTTTTTCCAGTGAGCGAGCTATTATATATGGTATCAACACGGCAGTACTAGATTAGGGGTGAGTTTTCATGCCGATAAAAAAAGGGAGCTTCTCTATTCCCAGTCTATGCTTTGCGCAGTCAATCCTGTGGTTTGTGCTATGGAGATAGTACCTGACTCTGCCGTTATTCCCCACGGCAAATGTTTTCATTGTCAACCGACCTACCCTGCGTTTCTTCTATCGCTTGCGCTTCTGCCGACTCCCATCTGTCGTATTCAATCCTGGGCTCTCATAACTGCTACTAACAGTTGCAGACCCCCTGCGCGAAGGGCTCCACTCGGCCGATCCAGCAAGATCCAGCGACGGCCTCGAAGTACTCGAATCCCCAGCTGACTGGGACTGTGCCGGTGCAGCAATTCTGATACTCTCCGGAAGCTGATCGACAGCGGAGCGGATTCGGTCGAGATGCAGGGGCGCCCACTTGTGATAGATGGCCATAGTGAAGTTGTACGAATTCCACCTAGTCTCGCTGTTCAATCTGAATGACGAGATTTCATGCGTGTGGTAGCTGATTTTCGGACCGTCGATGACAGGGTAATACCCATAGATCCTCACGTCGCTGCTATTGTGCACTATCGAGAACCCTAGGATCATGCGGTCAAGTTCTTGCTCGCGCTTCACGAGCCGGAATAGATAGATGGTTCCTCGGAGACACAGCGCCATGCTGTGCATGCTCTGGTATTCGGCAACGTGGAGAGCGGTTGTCTTTGACTTGACTTCTGAGACCATGAACGGGAAGAGTATCTCCGCGGTAGGTCTAAAGAAAGAAGTTGAGTTCATCCCCCCCAGAAACGGTTCAAGCTTCAGCAGCTGCTCGTCAGTGAACGCCAGCGATGAGAACCCTACGCTGCAATCCGGTTGCGGTCTTGGGAGATAGTACTTTCTCTCCTCGACGAGGTCTGCATGGCGCTGCAACGGCGGGACTCCTTCAACCAGCGGGATCAAGTCGTTCCACGGCTCATCCATGCTACCAGCCAGGGTATCTAGCCTCGCCGAATTGTTGATAGATGGAACTACGAGTTCGCCAATAGCGCGGATAATCGCATTCTCTGGTTTGCTACAAAGCCACCTCACCGTCTGCAGGACCTTGTCCTCATCGAATACGGTGCCCGTCGGGGGGTTTCCGCCCCAGTCCCCCTTCAGGAGTGTCCTACATGCAAGCCTGCGGGCTCCGGTTGGCTCGCTGCTGTTTTTGGGTATGACAAAGCAGCGGTTCTTCGTCAGGAACCGCACGCAGTCGTCGCTGTCGTAGATGATCGGTGACTTTTCTTGGGGGGATGACTCCTGGTCGTCGAGCTTTGGTTGCGGGGATTGCTTGCTGCGTGTTGATAATAAGAGTCTGCCCTTTGGTCGGGCGCAGTACGGAGCGTAGAATGGGTCAATCTTTGGTATTCCCGGCATTGTTCCGTAATCGATCCAGTGCTGGATTTCGCGGTCTTTCTCGGTGATCATGACCTTCGAAGGACGATTCTCCGTGGGTTGGAAGCCACGGGCTGCTCGCTTGTTGTTGGTGTTCTTATGACTCTTGTCCGCGCTGTGGTTAGTCTAGGCTTTTGGATTTCCGTGAAATGGCATCTGGCATACATCCTGCTGGGTCTGGTTATGGTTCTCTTTCTTTGTTGCCGGCAGAGGTCCCTTTTTGTTCACGTGGGACTTCCGGCGCAGACGTTCACTCCTGCGGAGGGGCATGTTTTTGTCACTTTAGCTGTATCTTTCACTCCGGATCTTTTTCTGAGGATCTTTCTCTGTGGTGGATGGGAACTGTCTTATGTTGTTCGGATGGAGAGCGCAACAAAGATATGACCTTCTGGTTGAGCTTTGTGTCTCGGGACAAAGAGCGTGGCTATTAATAGGAGGGAACTTGGGAAAGATCATGAATGAGCCTCAAGCCCGCACTAGTGTCAATGGAGATATTCAATCTCACAATGACTGGTATCTGGCTCCTGGAATACGGAGGGTGACTCCCATCGGAGAGGGTTAAGGGAGGAAATCTATGGCTGAGACTGCTATTACATGTTGAAGACCACCATTGCCCTTCCACTTATATCTGTCCCTCGTGATATCCCAGACAATACTGTACTCTTTACACCTCAGTCCGAGCACAAGTCCCTCCAGGCCATCCATGCACTTCAACTGCTGAGTACTCAGCTCTTCTCCCTGACCACTCCTCCTGTGTTCAGGGTTAGATAGAGCCTGTGGGAAATCACCACTCCACCGAAAAGGGTCAACCGTTCCTAGTAAAGGGATATTCTGGTTGAGAGAGGTCCAATTCGAATCTACTTCAGTAGCCAAGACCTTCCATACGCAACTTCATCACAGCTATGAGTACCCCGCCTCCCACCCCGCGATTAGGCGAACAGAGACTAGGTGGATTTTGCAGTATGATCCTGCGAAGAGACCGTCGCCCGCGGATATCTTACGCGATCCACGGTTCTGCGAGATGGACGTTGGCAGTGCCCGTGAGAGCGTGGTGTCGCTGCCAATGGCAAGTGACCGAGCCTGCAAATGACGCTGCATGAGTTCATATGCAGCTTTGTCCTAATGCCGCAACCCAAATTGGGGAGCGCATCTACTAAATCCATTCTCTTAATTGCTGTCCATTCCATTCCGTGGTTTACCCGAAGGATAAGCTGTAGAAAAACCTGCCTGGCTGAGCGCTTTCCGGTAGAGTTTTACACGATGTTGGTACCTGTCGTGCTTGCTATCACAGGGGTGCTGAGTTAACCTGCAAAAGAGAGATGCAAATCGCTATGTAGCATGTATAATTTCATCATCATGCCCAGTTCACACCAATCCCGCGCAATCTCCAAGATAAATCCTTGGAAGAGAAACAATGGTTCCTCTTGAATACTGCAAATCTCATCCTCATTCAGAGCAACAAGGCCTTTCAAAATATCCATGCGCTTCTCAGGAAGCATAGTCTTCAATGCTGCGAACAAGATCTTCCTCAGCTTCTTTCTCTCCCCACCTTCCTGCATCTTTTCTAGTTCCGTGTTGAGTCGGCATCCTCGATGTCGGCGCCGGTGTAGAGTGCCTTTACCACAGCCTTAGGAAGCAAGTCTGCCATAGGGCTGACCATTTTTCCTGTACGTATAGGGTGTTGGGTATCTACAAGTTGTGAAACTCGGTACCTGTTAATCTGGCGCCAGAACCGAAGACATGTTCCAGCCTTGACTGATATATATCCTCGATTTCACCGTCAACGGAATCCGATATAGGGTTACGATTCTACAACGATATATTCACCGCTGCAACGCAGATGGGATGGCTATCCATCCGAGTCCAGCCCTGCCGTGGGAGAGAATACAAGACTTGTGCAAGATCTGACACCAATCATGATCCCTGGAGCCGTCCAAAATCGGGCTCTGAGACTCGTATGCTGAGAAAATATCCAGACCTGGACCCTGAGCGATCCAGATGTGAGCTCACAACCAACCAACTGATCAATGAGCCAGCCATCCAGTCTCCTCTTTGGCACCGCCACAAGAACTTCCTGTTATCCTATTTTTGTTTCCCGTGCGGAGAGTGCAGTCGCGCGCGCGCTTTGCACAAGCCCAGCCCCCAAGGCATGCTTGGCCTGGGCGTCAGACTCCCCGAAGGGCCGAAATCGAGAGACATCGTGCTCGTGCTCATCGTGCATGGGCATGGCGTGATCGAACGTGTCTCTTGTCCGTGGTGCTTATTGGCGTCGTGTCAGGGACGAGTGCTTGGCTGTTCTTGGCTCTGCTTGGCTCGTGAGCGTGCCCCAGGTGAGCGCCGCATATTGCCGTTTTGGGAAGGGGAGAGACGCTGATGTTCTCGAGATGAGGACGAAGATGGGATGATGGTGTCGGTGTTGATCTTGGTGTCGGTGTCGCACTCTGCTACGGAGGAAAAGAGTAAACAATGGGTCCACTGCGGACTTCGAAGGGCTATCGGTAAACATGTCTTTGTTCAATTAGGCTTCTAGTATTACTGCGACAAAGATCAACGAAATTAGATAGATAGATAGATACGCATCCCCTTCCTGCCCCCATAACAAGTGACTACTCCTGGCTAACCTGCGAGGTGACGGAGTAAATCTTCAACCCATCAAGCGCCACACAGTCCTTGCCGACATCCGCCGTGCCCAGCGCAATCGAGCCCGTAAGCAAGTTACTCCCCGCATCAGTGGGACAGTACTTGAACGCCGCAGCATCTCCATCAACAGTGAGGTACGGCCCCCCATTAAGACCGTCGATCTCCTTAATCCCAAAGACAGGCCAGTGGTACGGCTCGGGCCGGCTCGTATCATTGTAGAAAGTGAACTTCAGCTCGCCGCCCTCGGCGGCGTCGGTGTACGCGTTCGACGCGTGCAGCGTGTTGAAGGGGTCCAGGACGATGAGCCGGTTGTTGGCAGTGTTCAGGTAGAAGATTGCGGTGGCGGTTTCGGGGTCGGTCCCCGTGGAGGGGGAGGCGCTGAAGTGCGCGAGGGTGTCGGTGCCCAGGTCGCCGATTTGGGTTACCTTGACGGTGCCGGTGTGGCGGGAGCCGTCGTCGCGGGTCTGGAAGGCTTGAAGTTGGAAGAGGTTGCCATCGACGTTGCAGACTGTGCTGGTTAGTTAGTCCAGTGAAAGTATTCAGGGTTGTGTTGGGGTGTGACGCGACGTACCGGCGAGGGCCGTTGCGGAGAGGGAGGCGAGCGAGAGGAGAGAGGCGGTCTTCATTTTGATAGGATTATGAATTGGAATATTGAATGAATTGAATCATGGACGAGAAGACAGAGGGAATCATCGATTAAATAGCCCGAGCCGACTGTTGTCTCAGATTCATCACAGCCACGATGGCACAATGGGGCTGTTCCTGGCAGGGCGATCTGGCGTTACATCATTGTCGCAGCAGCTTAATTATTTTTATCCAGCTGCTCCGAGTCGTTGACTTCGCCTTGAACATGCTCCTGGTCGCCTGAACATGCTCCTGGTCAGGTTACATTGCTGGTGATGGCACGGGTGAGGACTGCGACGTCCCAATGAGGAGATACCAGCCGCTGCCAGCGATTGAGCGTACTGAGAGGCTTTCGTGAAGGATTCATCTTCAGGAGTGTGTTTGTTGTTGACTCGAGCGCAGAGATGAGTCTGGATTTTCGTGGAAGAGTCAACCCCTCGACCGGTACCTCTTCGGGCCGGAATACGAGGCACAAGGGAGACCCCCTTTCACACAGTGTCAGCGACGCTTCCGAGAGTCTGAAGAGTCAGGGATTCGAGTCGCTCCTCTCGCATGTCGAGGCAATTGAACATGGATCAAGCCAGCCTCGCCCGCCTGCCAAACGAGCTGCTGCAACAGATCCTGGGCTACATCTTCGTGCCGCGCTGGTGGGGCTTGGCCAACAGGAAGAAGTTGGAGACGCTGAATGACTACAGAGGGACACGGAGCGAGTGCGTCAATCTGCGGCTTGTCTGCAGTAAGTGGTCTCCAGCTCTCTGTCACTTTTACTTTGGCTTCTTTCGCGGCACTCACATGGAGTAGAACGCTTCGACCAGCATGTCCTCGACGCCGCATACCGCTATCCCGCGCTGTTCCGCGTGCTCGAGGACCGGCCCCGGAAGGAGCCGATCCTGGTGCGCTTGATGGTCGAGAAAACAAGGGCATTCCACGACAGACGCCGCCCGTGGCGAGGTAACTGCCTCCCCGGCGTGATATATGCTGTTAGCGAGGTGGCGGTGCGCTGGCTTGCGGACGCAAATCACACATCCATCGCGGACCAGTCCTTGAGCAGATGCGAGAGACTCTGGTACGGACTGGCTCGCGCGGCGCTGTCCTATCTTGGGGGCAGCAAGTTCGCGGAATGCATCCATTCGGATTGGGAGGAAGAAGACGAAGAAGAAAACGATGGACACACTACCGGCCGCCGCCACATCTATTACAGCTCTGAAAGTGACTCGGACCTATCCGTTCTCTCTGATGGAAAATTCTACACGTTCTCGAGAGTGGCTTGGTACGAACGAGAGCGCCAGCGCCAGCAAGTCCGTAGGAGCCGGACGGCTCAGACCAGCTCGCTGAAGCCGACCTGGAGTAAGAACAGCGCGGACTTCACCCATGCGCGCTGGATGAACGAAGACCTCCTTGTAGCTGCGGCGGCAGCGGGCGACGAGCATCTGTGTCGCCGCGTGCTCCAGGACGGCATCGACGTGAACTCGGGCTCGCGCTACTTCGGACATGCCATCCACGCTGGGGTTCTGCGTGGCGACGAGCAGGTCCTGCGACTATTGCTGCAGCAGACAGACCTCGACGTGAACCTTGCGCACACCGACAAGAGGCGAACACCACTCGTGATGGCCGCGATGCGAGGCGACGAAGTGGCGGTGAGACTGCTTCTCAGCATGCGCGACGACATCGACGCCAACGCGGAAGACAAGTACAACCACACTGCGCTCCGCTGGGCATGCACCAGAGGCCACGAGGGCGTCGTGAGACTTCTGCTGGATTACCCAGCCACTGATATCAACTACGGGGGTTCATGGCGCCCGGTCGTTCCTCTCGAAGAGGCGATTCGGAATCACCATGAAGCCATTGTGCGCCTGCTCTTGGAACATCCCGACATCAACATCCGCGCATACGACCAGGAAGAGAAACGATCCCTGCTTAGCCGTTCCATGTGGTGGTACTCCCACACAGAAGCACAGCGAAAGCTACACATCCTCCAATTGCTATTGGATAAGGACAGTTCCATTGTGAACGCAACCTCCGAGGAGGAACCACCCCCATTGTGGGTTGCCGCGACCACCTACAAATCCGTCCCCCTCGTCGAATTCCTGATGTCCCAGGGTAATATCATCCCCAACATCAGGGGCCCGGCCGCGAACCCACCCATGAAAGCACACGGACGCAGGCACGGGCTCCTTCACAACGTTGTGGCGCTGGGCCACGAAGCCGTCCTCCGCGAACTGCTCCGCTGGGACACGGTGGACCCGAATCTCGTCGATCCGGCCGACGGCCGCGGCTACACGCCCCTCCACGCCGCTGTCTCTCGCGGCCGCCACGCGCTGATAAAGGCCCTGCTGGAACACAAGCGCGTGGATGTGAACGCGACCAACGCGTCCGGGCAAACCCCGCTTGCTCTGCTCGCTTCCAGGACACACGCTGACGACGTTCATGCTGCGCCCATGGCAATGCTCCTCCTGGAGCGGGAGGATATCGACGTCGACGTGGCGGACAGCTCGGGTCGAACACCGTTGAGCTACGCGGCCGAGAGGGAAAACGACGCGCTGGCGCAGCTACTCTCAAAGCGCTCAGCCGAGATGCGAGAGTTAGCTATCAAGTCTCGAGATTCGTGATATTCCTAGCGATGGTCCTCATCTGGTGGGACCACGTGCCTCATCGGCTGGCGTGCTGACTCATCTTCCTCCGCAACCTTCACTTCGTTCATGAGCGGCGAGGTGTTTAAACAATTGTTGGTGACAGACCAATTTATTATCTGATTATACAAGGACTGGCTAGTATGATGACTTTGCTATCTCTCTAATATTAAATATTGCTAGATAGACCTTAGTTAGCAACTCAGACTCTTCTTCCACTTTCATCCCATTGATTGCTCGCCTCCGCGCTTCCTCATCTTGTATCTCTCCACAACTCATCGTTAGCTCAAAGACCTCTTCCCCTCAAACCCCATTATCTTCCACAGCTAATCCATCCCTATCCCTCCTCCGTCCCATCCCGAGTGACTTCCCTGATTCCTCCCCCGCACACACCCAGAATTTGTCATAAGCGCCTGCCAAGAACGAAAGCGATGTGACAGTCCTGTCTGCTGTGCATTAGCCCCGGCAACTCGAGATCGAGGGACGAACGGTGTAGCCTGTCACCTGTTTTTTGTGCAGCGACAGGCCGCGCTTGCATCGAGTGTTGGATCGATTGGCGCGGCTATTGGGTTGTTCATTGCGAACGGCTGCGCGGTTCCTGAAGTGGAAGGAGGGACGTCGATGGGGGCAGGGATGTCTGTTTGTGTTTCTTTGTTGTCCCTGCGGCTTGCTTGGTGTGTTCTTTGCCAGAGGATGGGGCGGCTGATGGGGGTGTGGGATGTCTACAGGGGAAGACAACAGTGTAGGTTCAAAGTTTCCGTTTCATTGGCCGAGCTATCACGATAGTCTCTCGGGGAAGAAAGACAGCTGGAGTAGTCGAGATCTAGGATACATGAGTAGGAAAAAGACCGATCCGGGAAATCGAGCCATCAATCACTGCGTCAGGCAGCTCACATCTCCACCAATTACTGCATCACTGCACAAGCAGCTACTGCACGAGCATCTGCCCACCAGACGTCCACACCTGCTCAACAGTCGCAAACCGGTCCGTCGCAACCGTAACCGTCGTCTTCGTGCACCCCCGGTTGACCGCCTTGCCGTCGAACCGGTCCGCAATCCAGGGGAAGTAGTTCGAGTGCGAGGCCTGGACGGCGCCGTCGTGGTCCAACCCAGGGAGCAGCAGGTACTGTGCCTCCGAGTCCGGGAAGGCCTCGCACTGCTTGTCGAAGATGCGCTCGATGTGGTCATGCGGAAGGATGAAGTCTGTCTCTCCGTGCATGACGAGCAAGGGGCCGCCGAGTGCGTGTGCGCCCTCCCCGTGGTACTTGGCGGTCCAGTCGCGGACCTCCGGGGCGGAGGGGAAGTTCGCGTTGTTGAGGTACATGTCGTTTGCGTTGAGGTTGTAGAGGAGGGGCACGGCGGCGTTGAGGCAGCCGCCGTAGGAGAGGTCGACGAGGCCGAGGACGCGCTCGGTGACGTACTTGGTTAGGTCGATAGAAGGGAAAAGGCGGCCGATGGAGCGGAGCATGTAGGGGAGGAAGACTTCGTGGAGGGGCCCGCCGTTGGCGCGCTCGAGGACCCAGGGGACGAGGCTCATGACTTCCATGGCTGGGGCGATGGCGACGGCGCCGATGAGGCCTCCGGCGGACTTGCGGGGGTCCGCTTCGCGCTGGGCGGTTCGCCAGGCTGTGAGGCCCCCTTCGGAGTGGCCGACGACGACCCATTCGTGGGTGATGGAGGATTGGAAGTTCTTGCGGGCGGCCTCAACAGCCAGGCTGACATCGGCGGCGTGGAGGATACCAGCGTTGTACATGAAGCCCTGAGGGATGGTGCTGCCTTGGCCGGCATAGTCGGGGGCGATGACCACGTAGCCCTGCTGAGCAAGTGCGAAAGGTGCCTGGAAGTTGTACTGGAGGCCTTTGTTGTTGGACGGGGCGCACTGAGGAGTGAAGCCAGCGGTGCCATGAGCCCAGACAGCGAGACGGAAGGGCTTGTCGGGGCCGAGGGGGTTCTGGTAGGGGATGATAGCGTAGCCGGTAGCAGGGAGAGGGGACTCGTCGATGTCCTCACTGACATAGAAGAAACGAGAGAGCGAGAGACCAGAAGGCACCCACCAGTTGGTAGCAACAGCGTCAGCGGCGATATCCTCCCACTTGACGAGGTCGCCCACAGCGTAGTCAGAGAAGTTGTCCGGAGTGGCATAGAAGGGATCGAGGGTCACGTTGGGGTGAACCCAGAAGCTGGCATCGGTAGCACGGCCCTGGTTGTAGGCGTCTTGACAGGCAGAGTCGCAGCCGGGGGGAGCAGCAGCAGAGGCACAGGCGGCAAAGATGGCCACCTGAACCGCTGCCAGCATCACGGAGATGACTGACATGGTGAAGAGTGGCGGGCAGTATGGGAAGGCAATGTGTAAACGCAATGAGGGACTTCAATGAAGGAACTCAAGATGAGAGTACGTGGAGAGGAAGGATGTTGGGGAAGAGAAGAGAAGAGGTGGGATCTTGAGGCCTTATATGCTGCAGCTGGCAAACATTGTGTGAATGCTTAAGCGAGGTCACCTCGATCAAGAGAGTCAATATGCAGCCAGAGTGAAGAGAGAATGGAAGAGAATCAAGCAGATTTGTCGATTATTGGCTGGTCCAGAGGGGAGAGGTGAATCAGTCTGCTGGTCTTGACTACAAGCAATCCCTGTTATACGCGCAGATTCCCTTGTAGATTCACGGGAGATCACTCAACTGCACCAAATAGGGGAACATCTTGCCGATCAAGCTCACATTCACTCATTTTCAAGGCCCACCGGGCCATCAAAGCCAGACCGGCAAGTGTCTCATAGGCTAGGACTAGTTGGAAAGCCCCACGGCTGGCAGATGTGTTGCTCAAAGGGGACTTCGGTCTTGTTGAGCGCCAGGTCGGAGAGCACGCAGAGTGAGGGGGTTGTTGCCTCGAGCTGGATACGGGCATTTGGAGACACCTCAAGAGTTTCAGACCGTAACTTTTGACTGTAGCTTCTCTGTCGATCTCGAATTGAGATTCATATGCTTTATCCATGCAGCAGCAACGAATCGATGGCTTCCAATGAGCACAAATTGATACAATCCTCGGCGTGCTCTCCACCCTGAGCCCGAGTGTTAGAACCTCTGGCTGGCGCTACAAGGTATCTGAATAGTCGAGGTGGTGGCTGCGTTGCGTGTAAGAGCCGACGGTGTCCTTCTCTATGTTCCTGCTAGCAAGGTGGGAGTAGGGACGCGCGCTGACGTTGTCCAGAGAGATCTTACGGGGAGTTTGAACGGTTATACCCGGTGATAGATATTCAATTCTTGGCTTCCCAAACCTTCATCGTCATCGTGCATCGTTTTCTCTAGCAGCGTTGAGATGGCAAGCTAACACGCAGTGCTCACAGGTTCTCTACTCCACCGTCGATTATACGAAACGGCGTAGAACCGTGCGAGAGGAAATGGATTGCCCGCATCACAGACAGCCACAATGATCTACCGGGTGTCAACCGTGTCTGGGATATACTGCTTACGTACGAGGGTCGGAAAGAGAAGCGCTGGTCGGGAATGATATCTGGCGTTTTAGGGCTGTGGGCGATGTATTGCAGTAGGATGTTTGGGCTGTACAGACTATAAGGTCTTACGACCTAACAAAGTCGCCGCTGCGGACTGCAGACGATCTCTGATTCTTCGCCGACTCGCAGCAGCCTGTTTCTCAGCCTGTCCGGCAGCATCCCCAGCGCGCCTGTACCCGGTATATCCCCTCATCCTCGCCCTAAACTCCCGAACAAGATTCTCAAAGAGGTTGCCGACCTGCCACGCATTTTTCGAACTGACTTCGTAGAATTCACCACCGACCTCCTCCGCCAGCGCCCGACCCTTGTCTGCCGGTACCTCGGGCCCAGAAGTCGGCGTCACCCAGGTATGATCCGCGACGATGAAGATCGGCTTCTGCGAGAGGAACCGGTTCTCAGCCCAGAAGATCTTCGTCCCTTCCTCGTGGAAGAGCTTGCACACACGCAGGACACCCATGTTGATTCCCCTGCTGTATGGCCGAAACCCAACGATGGGCTGCGAGGAGACCAAACACGCGCGCAGGATCTGGATCTTGATCTCAACGGGGAGACGGGGGAAGTATTTGAACCTCTGCGCGGGCACGGACTTCCACTTCTGCGATAAACGCTTCCCAAGAGACCGCGGACTCGCCCGGCGCTGCTCCTCCTCCTCCTTCACCTCCCGGAGCTTCGTCGCGCGAATCCCAGCCCTGTTCGCCGCACCGGCACGCGTTCCTTCAACTTCCCTTCTCGCCACCGCTTCAGCCCTGGCGTCGTCAGGGGAAGGGTGTGTGATGTTCTCAATCAAGGTGTTGCGCACATAGCGCTGCGTGCGCTCAAACGACTCCATCGAGGAGACATTATACACGACGATCAACGCGCCTATCCGGATGGCTTTCCAGTAGGCAGGATACCACGGCTCTTCCATGTAATTCATGTTGCTGCAGTCAATCTCGAGGAGGGAGACCTGATTGTCGATCAGCACTTGCTTGCGGAAGGGGTCGAGCGACCCGATGGTGGGCTCGTACACGCCCGGGTCGACCCAATAATTCATGGCGTACTGTAGTTTGGCTTGTGAGTGGGGATGCATGCTATCGATTTGGTGGGGTGGTTACTTGGTTCATGTAGGTGTTTGCGAGCGCATACTCGGCGGCAGCGACGGTCATTGGGATGATTTCCATGCGCCGAGCCATGGTGACGGCTGTTGTTGGATGAGAAGAGAGGCAGACCCCTTGAGGTTGTTTGCTGAGCTTCCTCGTATTCGACCAGGGCTAGTCTGTTCGGGTTAGCGTTGTCCTCGTCTCTTTCTCGAGGACAACAAGATCCAATTCCATTGGCCTACTTTCAGAACAGGGATTGTGATACCAATGAGCCACGGAGCCACAGGAATATTCTGGATGACTAATTGCAGAGGGAGGTAATCAATGAGATGAAAGCAGATGAAGAATCTGAGTTGCTAAGGTCTATCTCGTAGCTATCTGAGTAGGGTCTGCGCAACAAGAAGCCGAGTCAGACAACGCAGTCGTCCTATCAGCAAGGCTCAACCCTCCGATTGAACCAACAAGACCGGTAAACTGTTCCCTGTGCTTCCAGAGCGACCTAGGACGATGTCGAAGCTCCCTGGGTCGAGTTCGTGATTAGGTACCTATCATTCGGCCGTATCTCGAACCTGCTTCAGTCGATGCAGCTCAAATACCTCCTCATCCAAACCCGGAGCCGGTCCGTCAACAGTCAGACCCGGCGCAACCTGATTGATCGGGAGCGGGAGAACCGGCCCAGCTTTCACACCCAACTGCGTCCTCCATTGTGCAAGTTGAGCCGACGAACTCGCATAGACGATGCGTCCCAATCCCGCATATGCGTGGGCAGTCGCGCACATTGGACAGTGCTCGCCAGAAGTGTAGACCGTGGCAGCGGCGCGGTCAGCGGGGGTCATGTGCTTTCGGGCCCAAACCGCCAGCGTAAACTCCGGGTGCAGGGTGATATCTGCTTCGGTGGTGTCCCGGTTGCGGTCCTCTCTGAGAATCTTGCCCGTCGCGTCGACGAGCACTGATCCAAATGGATCATCGCCCGCATCAAGCGCTTCGCGGGCGAGCTCCACACACCGACGAAGGTAGCCGACGTCTGTGCTAGATAGCATTTTGCTTCCCCTATTGAGGTCGTTGAGATTTCGCACTTGGAGGGTCAATTTCCCGTCTGGAAGAACCGCTCTTCCCAAGCGTGGAGCTGAATTCGCAAGAATCAAGCGTTTGTGATAAAAGGCTCCTCGACTTGCGAGAGGGTGTGAGGTGGAGACGGAAGCGGAAGAGGGGAAACCGAGGTCTTAATCTTAAATATATATGGGAAAGAAGAGAACCGATTCTTCGAAACAATGATTCGCGATTTTCCGAATTCAGGAGTAGTGAAGGATTTCGAATACGAGCCGAGAGACCCCGCGCTTTGGCATCCACTCAGTTTTCACCTCTGATCCCTGGCATTCAGAGCCAATAGGCAAGTGATAGTCTGCACCACAGAGTTGCTGCTGATGGCTTGGATGGCCTGGGACGGTGAGATCTTTGTGCTGACAAAAAGCACGTGCACATAAACTCGACCCGTCCCCCATTACCAGGGACAATAAAGAATATTGGAATTTTGTTTGGAACATCACTGGTAACAACTCGCCAAAACATTTCAGAGTCGCAACAACCATGGAATACGCTAAAACCAGCCCAAAGCCCTCCAACGAGGTTCTTAAACGCCTCCCCCAAACAGATATTTGCAAGGCCTCTTTGGATCTGGCCTCCCGAGCGCTTCCCGAACCGATTCTCAATCACGTCATACGAACTTTTCTCCTCGCCCGATGGCTGTCAGAGAAGGAGGGGAGCGAATGGAGTCAGCCAAACAACCTTCCGCTGTTATATGCCGCCTGTATTTGCCACGACCTTGGTGCCAGCGATCTATATAATGGGAGCCAGCGATTTGAAGTTGAGGGCGCGGATGCTGCGAAAGCTCACCTCTTATCGCATGGGATGTCAGAAGAGTCGAGTCATCAAGTCTGGATCGCAATCGCGCTGCACACCTCCGCAGGTATTGCTGAGCGCATCTATCCGCTCTCCCGTCTGATGCGATATGGAGTCTTGATGGACTTCTCACCAGCGACACGCGAGGCCATGGGAGCCGTCGAATACTCGTCCGAGATTGAGAGACTCCTACCGCGACTTAATATCGAGAAGGTCCTCGGCGATGCGGTTGTGCATCAAGCAGAACACCTAGACCAATCTGACCGCTCTACTTGGCCCAACACCAAGAAGCATCCGAAGGCGAGCTGGCCCGGTATACTTTTACGAGCACACCTGGAAAATCCAAGTCACGAGGGAGTCAATCCAGCCTTTTAGATGCTTCTCTCCCCAGGGATAATATGAGCAAGTAAGAACTGGCATCTCGGTCCTCGCAGCTACGCAACTAGTAGTGGAGAATTTAACAAGCACAAGTGGAAGGCAGTCATTATGTTGACGATATTAGGCCGGCAATTTAGACATTACAACAAATCACAGGGATACAAACAGTGCAGGTACAACTCAAACATAAAATCCGTCAGGGATCATTATTCGAGAACTGGCCCAAGCTTGATACTATAAACGAAGATAACAACGTAGATCCTTAAGAATATGTAGTCTGTGCTACCATCTTTGTTCATCCAATGATTAGTTCGAGTTCATGTTTCCAATGTCCTCACTTCCCACATACAGTACAATCTTCGGTGCAGAAAGAATATCAGCGATGTTATATTGAGCCTTTCTCTTCGACATGCATTTCTAAATGCCCTCTCGCCCTCGGCCTATCACCACCACTTTCCGCCTCGCTTACTGTCTGGGACGTAGACTCACGTTATGTCGAAGAGGATGATCTGGATCCACCTGGCCGGACCGATCCGAGGGCCCTGCGGAAGCCTTGCTCGACAGAAAGTAGGTTCATCTGCTCAGGTGCATGGATGCCGACGACGACCCGTACCTATGTATCCGAACCACAGCGGACAGCGTGGTCGCGCTGCATTAGCATCCTGACGATCTCAACATGACCCCTTTGTGCCGCATATTCCACCGGCGTCATACGGGTGTCGTCTGGCCAGCCTTCATTCTGCTTCTGTTGCCCTGGTTCCAACAGGCATTTGACGATCTCCTTGTTGCCATGCTCAGCGGCAAGAGACAGAAAGGTCCGCTCGTCTTCCCATTCCAGAAGCACATTGGGATATCGAGAGAGCAACGTCCTGAAAACCTCCCCATCGCCATGCAATATATCCTTGTACAGGATGCCAGCAAGGGTGAGGTATGGTTCCTCCGAGCCCATCTCAACCCCAGCAATGTTCCTGCCGGAGTCCAGGAGCATGCGTACCACAGACTTATTCCCTATCATAATTGCCATAGATAACGGGTTCCCGAGCGGCCAGCATTTATTAATATCACCGCCCTCTTCTTTCTCAAGCAAGGCTCGAAGAAGCGCCAGATCGTTCCTGACCACGGCAGCAACCAGAGCGCCGGTATAAGCATCGTGTTCGTCATATTCCCCCATCCAGAGCTCGTCCAAAAGCTCTTCAGCATCTCTGCCTTTTCCCGCCGCAAGGCAGAGATCTCTCCAGTAAGAAAGCCTTAGCGTCCGAATATTGTTGTCCTTGCCATCCACTTCTTCTTTTCTGGGGCTGCCTATAGTATCCAGAATGTACTCTGTTGTCTCGCAAACAGCATTAACGAGTGGATGATGTTCTTCGTCTCCTCCTCGCTTGATTTTCTCAAGAAGCAGTGCCGGAACCAGCCACTTTAAATGACCCAAAATTGTAGGTCTACAGGCCCTCCGTGAATTTTGGTACCCAGCTGCTGCTTCATTAACTATAGCTAGCGAGATCTGCAGCACTGCGGAGTTAAAGGCCTCTAAATTTCGATGATTAGATGAATATGTACTATAAAAAAACTGAAAACCGGGGGGGCACTGTACGACAGGTAAGCCTTGCTGAGCATAGCGCGCGATGTGAATCAAGAGGGGTCTCTGCTGGAATCAAGAACCCAACAATTAAGAGGAGGATCTCAGTGGGCAGCTTCAAAATATCCATCCCGAGGCAACCGAAATGTATCAAGCGAAAGGCTGAAATGACAAGCAATAAAATAAATTGGCGAAGATTTTTAAATTCCAAAGTCCCCGAACAAGGACAGGAGACAGTTATGAATTACCTGACCCACCGGGTCGTTCTCATGTACGAATACGAGAATCGGCTTCCTTGATGCTTGACCATGTCCAATGGGTCAATTAGGGACAAGCAAATGAAATCAGACAACCTGAGTTTACTACTCCCGAACATCCTGCGCTGAATATCAGTGTCATTGTTGGGCTGGACTTGGGGAACCGCGGCTTGCCCTGCGTTTCCGATTCTCTGAAGAGCGAGAGAGCAATGGGGATATGACACGAACCTTGGAAAGCCCTTACTCCTTCTGCTCTTGGCAAAAAAAGAAAAAAAAAAAGATGGACGACAGGAGAGGTGAGCTCCAGCGGTCAGCAAGAGAAGCAATACTCAGCCCAAACTTGCTCCTCCTTGTTGTTCCAGCTTCAGAACAAAGACCAACGTCCAAAACATTTTCGGGAAATGATGCTTTGTTTTTAATGATTCTGATTCTCCCTTCTCATCCACAGCAGACGGTTTTCCCTCTCACTCAACACAATACATCAACCTTACCGTCGTCTGGTTTCAACAATGCCTCCTAGATTGGTCCAGGAGGGCATGATCCAGATCCTAGCTCAGACCGCTAATAGTGTTGTGTATACAGTTGCAAACGATAGCAAGACTGGGCATGCTAGGGACAGTCTTTCAGTCCGAAAGGGCGGAACAGTCTGGTACGAGGGAAGGGAGGGCGCTGGGGCCTGAGACTGAGGTGTCTGAGGAGGAAGTTATCACAGCCCTTGTCGATTGGAAGTGGCCACGATTGACTAACGGCAATCCTGCCCAGGCCATTCTCCACCGGTGCTGGGAGTACGAGTATGGATCATCACAGCAAGTCGTGAATGACGTGAAACGCCTTCGAAAAAGTTGAAATATCTCATGGGCTCAGCATGCATCGAGCAATTAGTCCCTTCCGTTGATTATCTTCAGATGTCGAAGATCAATCTCAATGTGCAAAGCCCGCATTCACTGCCACGTACGATTCATCCCCAAGAGTCGAAAGTTGTCAAAGAAACCCCTAAAGGAAGTCCTCCACAATGCTGTTGATGTGCTTCGAAAATCCGAAAGCGCGAGCTACCTTGATTACAGAGAGAGTCAAAGCTGTGATGAGACTAGTTGATTTGTAGAGCAAGTATCAGACTCCGGCTCGACCTGGTGAGCTGGTAGAAGGAGTCTATCACCTGCGCCCGGTGGACAAACTCGATACGTTGTTTAGCACGATATCAAATGATTCTATGGACCTGAGCTCTCGCGGAAGTCTCCTAAACATCCTTCGTAAGGCTGCATTTAAGAAGGCAAGAACTATTTACCGAGAGCCAAAAGAAAGCACTCTCCTTTCACTCTATATCTGGGCGGCAACCTTGAATGGCGTGGCACTGGCTGAACCGCTCGCTGAAGAAGTCTCGCTGTCACAAGGGGTTTAGGGTTTATCTCGTAATATTTATACCTGCAAGAAAGCCTGTAATAGACCTTCATGTTAACTATATCAGGAGGAGGTGTCAGACGATGAATTGGTCCATTACCTACAATTGTTTCCACGTCGACAACACCCTACAGATAGGAGATTGCGTTGTTGAAGACATTCCCTGGATCAACCCTCGCCTTCACCCGCCTCAAGAACCCAAGATGCTCGCCGAATACCTTGTCATGATCGAACTCGTCCGCCGTCAAGAACGAGACGTACGTCGCCGCCACGATATTCCGCGGATCCGTCCTCTTCAACGCATTGCTAAACTCCTGCCCCCACGCCAGCGCTCCCTCAAGCTTCTCCGCGTCCTCAACAAGAGGCACAATCTCAACCGCAAAGTGTCCCTCCCGAGCCACAAATACCGAGTCCGCATTCGGCTTCGCAGACGGCGAGTCCCCGCGCAGCTCATGCATATCGAAGATAACATGCGGATCCGCAGGCAACTGCTTCGCATACTGCGCAATCACACCCGCCACCTCATCCGTGATCTGTCGCAGATTCACCGACCACAGCCTCCCCTGCGTCGTCTTCGGAACCAGCGCATCCTGCTCCGCCTGCCACGCCGACGGCGTCCTGGACTTCACCGTGTTCGCCACAACAGGCGCAAGCCCCGACACCCGCTCCAGCCACTGTTTCCCAGCCTCGTGGTCCTCATCCGCCCACATGAAGAGCACCCCGAACGTCGGCGTCGGCATATTCAGTGTACACTGCTGCAAACTCAGCGGTGCGGGGAGGCCCCCCTCTGCGGCCGTGAGGACCCTATATCCCTGGTTATACTGGCGGATGACGGTGTCAAGATCCTGGGAGTTGAATATGACCACACCCGCGAGGATCTGCGCCAGCTTGTAGATTGAAATCGTCACCTCGGCAAGCACGCCGAATGCGCCGCCCGCGCCGCGGATCGCCTTCAATAGTTCTGCGTCTGCGTCAACCACCTCGCCAGTGGCATTGACAACCCTCGCACCAACGATGTGGTCAACCCCCAGCCCAAACCGCGAACTGTACGCCCCGTACCCGCCGTACATCGCCCACCCAGTATACCCCACGGGCGAGACCGAGCCGACGGGCGTAACAAATCCTTCCTTCTCCAGGGTCCTGATTAAATCCCCCGCCAGCGTACCACCGCCCACCTTCGCAGTCGCAGTGTCAGCGTCAATGCGCACGTGGTTGATAAGTCGTAGATCCACCGCGACGGTATCCTTCTTCATCGAACGGCCTTGGAGATCGTGGCCGCCGCCGCGGACCGTGAACTCGATCTTGTTGGCCGCGAGGAAGGAGACCGTGCTCGCGAGGGCGGGGATATTTGCGGGGCGGAGGATACCCGAGGGGACGATCTCGGGGTGTGCGTATATCGCTCGTGTTTCTTCGAAGGTCGAAGATGAGGGAGTGATGTACTCCACGTCTGGGGTTGTAGATGCGAAGGTGGAGAGGATATCGCGTGGTGCAGCCATTATGCTGTCTGTTCTTTTCTCTAGAACGGTAATGTATACAGGACTGGGACTCGGATGGATGCGGTATCCTCTGTTGTAAGAAATCCTTGAATATGCCCGCAGCGCCCAATGCCGGCATGCAGCCCTTTTTATACCCCACATCGTCGACTGACGAAGCCGTATCCATCGCAACTACTGCGGCTGAGCAGTTCAATCGACCTTCAGGTTCTTCGACTCGTACCGTCCTTTGGTGTTCATCGCAGCGAATCACGGCCGTCCCTCCCAAGCACAGCCCATCGGCCTGTGGAGTAGTTCGGGTCCAAGCTGACGGGTGTCCGCATACGCACTGACTTGGGGATTGCGCGTTCGGTGCCTGATTAGGATGGATGCGCCGCGCGGATTTAACTTTACTATTCCTGGGGAGCAATGGAAATGGAAGGATGATGCGATTATCTGTGCTGTGCTCACCCAAGAGTCGGGATACCGATTCGCCCCCGCCTTGGCACCTTCAACGGTAATCTCAATATTATTAACTACCATGCGGTATCAAGCTTTGAAATCTACTTATATACCTAGCCCCCCTACCACCAACCAGCCGCAGCCACGCACGCGAAGTCAGACGGGCTCGAGCTCCGCAGGCATTTTGACTTCGTCCCGTGTTTCACAGCCCTGACATTGCTTGGTGAGCCACTGCCTGCTGTTTTATTGGTCTTTACCATGCGGCCGTTTGAGAGAATATACTATGTTGTTGAGCCCGTCGCAGACTATTGTCGAGGTTGATATCATCCAGTACACCTCCACGACATCTTCAATCGGAGCTATGAGGTTGTTGGGAAATTAGCCTTTGGACAATTCTCAGCCGTATGGCTTGCACATGATCTATTATGAGTCTATTCCTGCTACCAGTCTCTCCCAACACTAACTACGTTATTCAAGGCCCCAGAAACGCGTTGTATTGAAAATACTAAAAGCAGATCCTTCGAAGAACGACAAGCAGCTTCCTGTCCTCCTTCATCTTGCAGCTGTCAACTGGATGATGCAGGAAAAGACATGTTCTTGATTTGCTTTTATATCAAGTTGGTACTATAAGTATGGAGCCGAACGCGCACCAAGCTACGCTATTTCCGATGCCAAAAACGCAGGGGCCCTTCGACTCAGCACGGTCCAGTAAGCAACGGATCCGCGCTATCTAGGAACTCGATATCTGAGCTTCAAGATCCGAGACGCTCTTCTTATCATCAGTCTCTTTTATTGGCGGTGATGGCGTCGTCAGGTTGTTTGAGCCGGACTGTGGGGATGTCTCTATCTCGAACGTCTTCGGCGGTGCCCACCCAAGGCCGGGTAATCCCCCAGACGGGTTGGCCGCTGGAGTCGTGGATGACTTCACTGACGTATCCAGGGACCCAAAAATTGGTATATATCGCAGCAATGAACGCCCTGCACGCTGCGCGAGATTGTTCTTGAGCAAAGAGCCGTCCTGTAAAGCAGCGGAGGTATGAGGTTGCTCGGCTCCACCGATTCTATTTACCAGAAAGGGGGGAGACAGTGACGCTATTCCTTGAGGGGCTGCGGGGTCGGCGCGAGTGACTTCTGAGGGTGTAGAAAGCGGATCATTCGCTTTGATCATCGAGGCTGATCCGATGGTCTTCCTATATGACCAACGCGTAGTCGAGAGACCAAGCACATAGGTATAGATCCCCCGGACGGGGAGAGCAAAGGGTACGAGGATTATGACCAGTAAGGCAAGGCAGGCCCACAACGGATACCAGGCAGCCGAGATCGAGAATTGAGTCATTCCAAAAATACTCTGCGGAACAACGCCGTCCTTGATGAGAATCCGAGTCATTTGAGAGGTGGAGACAGGACATCTTTAACCTACCGCCACCCAGGAAATTGGAAGAAAGGCAACTGCGAGCACGTTCAAACGGGCAACAGCTTGACCTTGAGTCATTGTTTCGATGTTGAAAGCCTGGAATTATGCTGTCAGTGAGTATTATTGTCATTGCGAAGAATGGGAGACTAGCTACCAGGCTCATCATGTTGTCAAGTTGCCGGAGTATGACTTGGGAAGTTTCCTCGTGATAGTTGATGTCGTCGAAATGCTCCTGCACCCGCTCTGCAAGCTCATGGAGTTCCTTCACCTGCTTGAGATGAAGGAACCGGGTAAGTGCGCTAGCATGAACTCGAAGCTGCTCGCGCACCGACAAGACCTTGGCAGCTTCTTCGTGAAGTCCTCGGGTCAAATCGAGTAAAGGACGCGTTAGGGGATATGTGTGAATTTCACGGTGATATACAATTAGTTTTCCCTTGGTCACGTTCCAGATTTGGCTCCAGTCACCGAAAACATGAAGCAAATCGGCGAAGATCCACAAGGGTTGCTTTTGTAGTCGCAACCACCTCGCATACTGGATCTGTGTTGGGTGCGAGGCGAAGTGCGAGGCCACAAGTCCAGGCACATCCTGGTCTGTACAAATTAAGAAAATTGTGGTTCTGTGTCCTGCGCAGCCCCTGACTACTGAAGAGGGGCAGATCCAAGCTCCCAGAGGTAAAAATCCGACGAGAGCAGGTTCATTGGGAGTAGTCAATGGATAGTTTAAGAGGAATCGAACATCTGGTAGGAAGGTGAATAATCCAGATCAAGTAGACCAGAGCTAGCTGAAATTCCACTTACCTGAAGAATCCTTGCGGGCTTTTGGAATCATAGAAACGCTTTGGCCAGTCGATGCGCTATAGACGACATTTTGAAGAAGATCAGGAGGAAATCCACCGATTGCATTCTCCAGTACTTTGATAACTGCTGCCGTATAGTCATGTAGTTGGATAATGCTGATAAAGCACGATAGTAAGGATTAATCGTCATTCCGGGGAAGATTCGGAGATCAAAGCAACTCCACTCACCTGAGAACTGACTGCCCGAGTGCTTCAGCCTGATCAATGCGGGAAGCCAAATGGCTGGCTAAGTCATCGCTGCTTGGCCTCTTAAACTTCTTTGCCTCGAAAAAAGTGTCTTGTCTATGGGAGCGTGATACATCGCTAGTGAAGACTGTGAAATCGTACTCATCGTTCGAGTCCATGTCGCGATTGATCAAGCCGGGATGTGGACTTTGAGCCTCTGCACGGAGATGGCCAAGCTCATAAAGTCCATATGCTTCCCCTTTTTGAGGCTGACATGAAAGTTGAGATGGGGGCTGAGTCGGGGCTGAGACGAAGGCTGAGACGGAGGCTCTCCTGAAAACACAAGCTCGCATGGTCAATGCGCTCGTAGGCTCTGATTGGACATGACTTCCACGGCCCGATCCCCTTCCAAGGTTGTCGCCTGTCATTTGTAATTCCGAGACGACGCCAGAGAAAGAAAAAAAAAAAATCCCATAACAAAAGCGCAATTGGGGGCGACGTCGGATACGGCAAGAATAAGTGGACAGGCAGAGGGCAGCGCGGAAAATTCAGCCCTCTAAGAGGGCTAGAAGGAACGACCATAGATGGCAGTGCGCCAAAGTATCTGATACCTACGCAGACGTTGTTGTCAATTAGATAACACACATTTCTCTAACCTCTTGGTGAATATTGGTGATCTGGGTGGAGGTAGGATACACGTGTTTGATTGATTTTGAACCTCATGTAAACGCATGTCGATCTGGAAAACTGCGTAATTTGAATCCCTGAGGAGCTTGGCATCTCAAAGTCTAATCCCGGAAATTCTGGTTGCTGCGAATAGTTGATTCCCTCCTGCTGACTAGCTGTGGGGGCTAGCTCTGCATTAGGTTTAGAACTTTGACAAGCACAATATCATCTGTGAAGTACAACATTTTGATCCTTATCCGCTGCACCAGGCGTTCTTTTACACCTATATGCGAGGAGGATTGGGAAGTTTAGATCTAGCGGACAAGTAGGGAACAGACACCCAGACCTTCCATTGATACTCATGCATAAACGCTACTGCGATACATCCAGACGTAACCCTACAAAGTCATAAAGATCATGGTAGACCCCGGCTTGGCAGTGTACGTCGATGATAACCTCGTGGTTGTACCGACAAGGAGGAAACCACAAGACAACCATGTGAATTTAAAAGCCTGAACTCGAGCTTCATTCCAACAGGGGGCTGATTTCCCTGATAATGGTTAGCCCATACTGATCAGGCAGGTGGGTGGGGAGGTGCGGGATGAGGGAAATCTGGAACATAAAGAAGAGCTGTCCTGATATTCAAGCCGTAACTTTCACACTGATGCTATGAAAGACTAGATCCTTTGTTATCTTTCTTTAGGGTTGGATTTTGTTGGTATTTGTGCTTGGGATATTTTAATTTGTGTTTGGTGGAACTTCCTTGTGAAATCAGGTCAAAACTGGACACTATGTACCATGGGTAGTAGGCAGATACCAATTAACTTGGTCCTTTTTGAGGTTAAATATTGTATAATAATCAGTATTTCTTCCAATTCAATCAGGATAGAACATGCATTACCTAGTACTCATAAAAATAAATGGTAAAGATATGGTAAAGATATGTAAACTGGAAACAGAGGAGCATTCTTCAAGAAAGTTGCAGAATCACAATCTTGTACAGCAACTACAATAGTATTGGAAGCCTGGCTACACCCGACTTTGAATTTAGTTTTTCTCTTGGCAGATACCAGGCTCAGGTTATCTATTTAACGCCTGCTAGGAATTATTGGCTTTAGTCATATGCTTGCAGTATATGCATGCTCACAAATGTTGCCGGAGAAGGCATGCGCTGGTATTGACATGGGTTCCTTGAAAACGCTGGCTGGTGGACAATCATTTCGAGGCTGTCAGCCTTGTCAGTGGTTTCCGCCAATTGCCGCCAAACATGCCATGTTCTGGGAATTGCTGTTGTGTTGGTTTCATGTAGGGATGCCTGAACTTGTTTGTTTGATTTAATTGGTGTGATGGATTGTCAGGAGATGCTGACTCCCATCTGACTTGGGCATATAAATTCAATCTTTTCAAAGCCCCTTTATTTATATCATTCAGAGTTCCTTCCAGCTTGTTAATCTTACCCTCGTTATATCTTCCAGCTCAACAGTTAATATCTCCTATTATAACATTATTCCCATTACCTTCAGCCAAGCAAAAGCTCCTTTCCTACCATGGCCAGCTTTGACATCGCATACCTCATTAAGCTGACATTGAAGCCCGATGAAGGCTCACAACTCCCTATCCAAGACCGACATTTGGTATATACACAAGAACACGACATATTCGGGTGGCAGGTGGAGATGCGTCCTGGGAAAATTTTCAACCAGGACGAGGAAGATCTTTGGTTATTCGATATCAATATCAAGCTCGGTTCCCTCCACAACCCCACTGTCATGACATTCACAATCGGACCGTACACGTTTGATTACTCGTGGAATTGGGAATTCTTTCGCACCATGAACGACAAAGGGTTTAAAGTGTGCTACCTACCTCCAAGTCGATACGAGGAAAAGACCCGAAGCCAATGGCTGGCGATCCGCGCGCCAAAGATGACCAATCCAGCAATCACCATCTCCGGAACTGGGGATTACGCCGCGGTTAGGAAAGTGGGGTTATTTGTGAGGAGAGACTCGGAGAGCTTACATGAATTTATCTGTGTGAAAACCTCGGACCGCCTCACGGGGAGGTTTGCCGAGCGGTATGCCGACAAGAAATGGTGGTACGATGCGCCGTGGAAACATGGTGTAGATGTTGCGGGCCGTGCTGTGACCCTCTTCCCGAAACAGCTCTACGGGACCGATGGCTCGCGGGAGCTTTACAGAAAGTTTGTGACTGTTGATGATGATGTCAAGGATAGGGCACTCTCGATGGCTCATCAGAGGTTCGCGAGGCAGTTTGCGGATTCGGCTCAGGGAGAAAATCCACTTAGGGCCTACATGTGGCTACAAAATTGTGCAACCGAAATTGTATGTACAACGAGTGGTGACACGTTCGTCAAGTGGTCGGCTACGACACCCAGCCCAACAAGTGAGACAATGAACGGTCTCAAGTGGTTGATGAATGTTTTCGGTAGCCTTGGAAAAGTCGTGGCAAGCTTTGCAAGGGCAGATGTCGTTGGAGTCCTCCAAGGTATTGTGGGAACGGCGAACGGCTTCTCATTTGAAACTGGAGCAAACTCGAAGGGGTTTTTCACTGCAATCTCGGACGCTGTTCCTGCCAGTCGCACACATCACGTTCAACTCAACACCAAAACCATTCCACAGCTGCGAGAGGGCTGTGACAGGGTGCAGGACTTTGGCTTTACGATCCCCGTATAAACCTGATGAAAGCAGCTCCTGTATAAGGGATAGGCGATTGGTTTGTAAAGCATCTGGTGGATAAGTTGGTCACCGAATTTGTGCTAGGAACATTCAGCCCCTGGCCATACTCCTTTTATTGCTGCTGCAGTAAGGCCACGATATCTATGAAATGCACGCAAGTAAATTGTCAACGCTATGGGGTCGTCTGCTGGGCTAGAAAAATGTCGTTTGCAAACGTTCCACCTTCTACTTTCTTATTAGTCAAATACCACCTCTTTCATAGCGAGATTCCGCTCCCTTTCCGCTTGTGTCTGCCACTTACTTTCATCTTTAAACCGTCCTGTGTACTCAAACAGGGGTGGGTGGGGTAAGCCCTACTTGCGGTATCTGGGAAGGCTTTTCTTGGCGTTCAACTCTTCAAGTTGTCATGTTCTGGACAGACCTCGAACCCTGGAAAACTGCCCAGCTGAAATCCTATTGGCGCCTAACCAACAGATGGGAAAATGGCGACCGAGACAGTCCTCTGGGTCGCATCTTTTGACCCATGGTCCTTCAGGTCGTCCGTTCATTAAACAAGTGCACTGACCAACAAACCGCTAGGCTATTTCTGCGCTGACATCGCCACCAGCCTCCCATTGACCTTACGGAGTCTGTTCGATTCCTCGAGTACCCTGCGGTGTTCATGTCCCCAGGCTTCATCCATATCAACCTGGCGGCATACGGAGTCGCGACTTTCTGATGCGTGTTGCCTCCACAGCGACCGTGCTGGTGCGTAATGTGAATATTGTCTTGGTGATATTTTCTGACCGACCTCAGGCTGTCGAATGGGTGTTACTCGGGCTTTGTCTCGCGTTGATTGTGGCTCGTCTTCATCTTCGGCTCTTCCTACAGCACAAGCAACTGATCCTAAGCGACTATCTCATATGCCTTGCATGGCTCAGCGGTACATGGCAAGCGGCTGCTGACATCGCAGTGATGCGGTTAGGTTTTCTAAAGGCATCAACTACTTGGTTTGACCCTCAAACAGACACAAATAACTTGTCGTCCATACAAAAGGTTAGCACTTTGCCATCAATAGACTGTTTAACTAAGTAATATTTAACCAGGTTGTTTTTATGGCATGGATCCCGCTTCTTCTGACGCAGTATCTCAATAAATTTGCCCTGCTCACATTCCTCTTCAATATAATTCCGACACAGATCCGGTCCTTTTATCTCCTCTTGTGGACAGTCACGATCTTCTCGGGGCTTTCATATATTGCGTCTATACTAACTTTGTTTCTGATCTGCGTTCCAATCAGGGGTAACAGGTGAGTAGAAAGAATTAGAATTTTCTTCACCTCAGAATCTAACTTATTCTAGATCGAATTTTTGGTTCTGCGGCATCCAGAAGCAGTTAAATTTCTTCACTATAACCTGGGTCCTCCATTTTGCTTCCGATATAATGATATTCATTTTGCCCCTTTTTATCTTCCGGACCCTCCACCTTGATTGGAAAAAGAAGCTGGGCCTTTATGCCACGTTTGGATTCGGCCTAGTCAGCATTAGCGCAGCTCTTGTTCGCTTCATTGTTGTTTTCCAGACCTTTCCCAGTGTTCACACAACGACTCTGGAGCTGTGGTGTGCCATTGATTCTTACGTTGGGACTATGGCCGCGTGTCTCCCATCACTTCGACCATATCTGAATTTGGAAAACTTTACCACCCGGCAAGTTCATAATGCTAGGAATGCTGTTATTGGATCCTGTTCGCATCCATCCTCTATGCCCATTCCTGGAGGAAACAGCGTGTGAACGATTTAAGGCCTGTGTCAAGAAATGGGTCAATCTTACGGACGCATACCAACAAGTCCTACTCCACGAAGAGCTGATCTGCGAAATTGATGAGAAATTTTGCGACTGCCCGGGGGCAGTCTAGTCAACATGGATGGACGGAGTACGTCCACGACAGAGCGAAAAGCAGTAGCTGAGCCATGATACTGGCACGCGCTCTGCCCATTCGCCCCTGTTCACTCCCTGCTCCTACCAACTGTTGTTGTTGTTGTCGTTGTTGGATTTGGCATGTCTTAGCTTTAGGGTTCTAACATCTGATTGCTAGGCTCTCTGCCCTTGTTACATCTTTTTACCACCGCGGTCGGGTCTATCTTGTGTATTACTACCAATCTCCAGTGACTTTTACCCTCTCTGGGCTCTGCCCCTCCAGACCCCTTCGTGCCGATATTCCGTGATGTTATCTGATTGGCCAGTACCCACATAGCAGACCAGCCTTGTATAGCTGTTCTCGTGCGCAAACCCGTCTCGTATCACAGACCGAAGATATTCAAGTTCTCGCACGAATTTCCTCTCTGCACATTTTCTGTCACCGCTTTTAAAAGGGCCTTGAGGCTCTTGTACCCAGCCTTGATGACCTAGCAATACCTTCAGGATGTTATGGCTCCACAGAGGTCTCCCGGTTCTCTCATCACTGCTCGCAATACCGTCACTAGCTGATGGCGACGAATGAACCTGCGATCCTAACCTCACCGACAGTCCACTGGGCTCTTATGTTCAAATATTTAGGCACTCACATTATAAGGATTATGCTGGGTCGTACTTTAAAGGAATAGGTTCCTACAATATGGCATTCCAGACACCCACCTCGGGCGAGCTCGGGCGGAGCTGCTCCTTGGCCTCTGGGCGAATTCTTATCGTTGTATGGGTCGGACCACAACTACCAAACATAATAGGGCTGAACAACACCTTTATCCTCAATTTCGATAGTCTATTGAGTGACCTCGAGAAGCTGCTGAGTGACATCTATCGGATCCTATGTAGCTTTTTGAAAGATCCCCTGTATCTGGTGTCTCTGCACACCACAGACATCTTTTCTGTGTCCATAATTGCGCTACGAAGCCTGATGGATGCACTAGACCAATTCAAAAACATAGCTTCTTTGAAGATCCATAAGACCCGTCAAGGGTTGCATTTAACGCCACCCACAGTGGTAGCAATCCTAATCCAGGCTTTTTTGATGTCGATGGGAAGACTTTATTCATATACCCGCTGATATTCGTTCCAATGAAATAAAACTCACATACGAGGAAGATAAAACGAAATTACCAGGTAGTATAATCGGTACAACCACCAGTGGGCCTATCACGAACACCGACTCTCCGTTTGGAGATCTCAGACAACTTCCAGGATTCACCACCGGCTGGTCATATGAAACCGGGGCCGAACAAAATCAATGGAGATTTGGACCGCGGTAATTCCTCGCGGATTCTTCCGACGGACCAAGTAGGGTCATACTTAAGAAAGAACCCGATGTATTGTATTTAACCCCATGGGATAGGACGACCCTATCCTCTATAGATACAAAGCAGTGCAAAGACTTTGATAAAACTACTTACTCTTGCTATATCCAGCTACCACTTTCTGAGAACTAAGTCGATCGTTCCCTCTTTCTTTGTGAAACTTATTTATTGCCCCAGAGCTAGGCAGAAGCTAAAACCGAAGCAAAATTGCAAAAATCTGCATATCCATGAACAAAGTAGAAAATAGATGCCATAGGGATGCCAGGTAGGTAGCACGGCTCTTTTCAGAAGTCAGGTAATCTTACAACTTGGGAGTAGCATCCCGGTTTTCCAGCAGGTTTCCGATGGTTTTAGCCGCAGTTTGACCTTGCTCAATCGCTCCATCTACAAAACCTCTCCATCCATCTGCCCAGTCAGCGCTGGCAAAGACAATACGTCCGTGCGGTTTCTGAAGCTCCTCAAGGTAGGTAGAGATACTGTGGGGGCCCCAGCAGGCCCAAACACCCTTGGCATAAGGATCTTGTACCCAATCATGGGTTGCGTAGGCATCAACAGTGGTACCGGGAATGATGTCTCGATTGATCCTCTCCACAATGTGCTTGCTATCCGTCGGGCCAGGAAGCTTCCCGTTAAGTCCAAAGCCGATGCACCACGTGCCAGATAGGCCGGAAGACTGAGTACCATTGTGATCCGAGAAAGCGAAGGCAAAGCTAGACTCCCCATATCCATTCGCGGTATGAAAGAACCCAGGGAGGGTTTCTCGAAGCTTGAAATGAGTTTTGGTGCCCTTGTTCATGTGTCCTTTGGCTATTGCCGATTGCCGGAGAGTTGAGATGGGCGGGCTGATTTTAATATCGCCCAAGCAATTACTGAACCAGCCTTGTCAGCATAAGGAGCCACTCTCACATAGAAGACCAAATTGACTTACAGTGGAATAGTGGAAACGACCGCGCTGGCCTTTACGGCGAGTCCGAGCGTAGTTTTGATCGTTACGCCGGTAGCCGTGTGGTTTATTTCAGAAACAACGGTATTGAAGAGCCGATCACCCTTAAAATCGTCAAAGATTGCTCGTGCGAAGGAGGTCATGCCTCCGTTCCCGAGCTTGAAGATAGCGGCCTTCTCAAAAAGGGCGGCGATAGAGTGGCCACCCAACGCATACCACCGGAGCGCGTCCACGAAGCCAATCTCTGTCCCAGGCGCGCTGCCGAAGGTGTTGATCGTCGACTCAAACCAGTCCTTATCACGCTGGGAGATACCGGGAAGAAGGTTCAGGCGGTCTTTCACGCTCATATGGTCGTACTTTCTCCATGGGCCCGGCTGACGGAGGGAATCATGCGGGTACGGCATCAGCGCACGGCTATCGAGTCCGTCGATAGTAAAGAACTTCCGAGCAACTTCTTCCAGCACTTTGGCGTTTTCTTCCATGCCTATTTCCTCGACGGGGCCGCTCGCAGGTTTCCAAAGGGACCTGGCGGGGGTCAATGTACCTGCCGATGTCTTCAGGTTCCGGTGCAAGCCATATCGCTGGAGCTGGGCATAGAAGTGTGGTTGGTCCCAATGCACCCAAGTTCCGCCCATCTCTAATTCCTCGCCGAGGACCTTGGCTGTCCAGGTACGACCTCCAATTCGGTCCCGTGCCTCTAATAGGAGCACGCAGAGGTTGTGATGACGGCTCAAATCGCGGGCTGCGATGAGGCCTGCGAATCCAGCACCGATGACGACGACATCATATTGCGATTGAAGGGTCTTGGAGCTTTGCTGAACGGCGTCCGTCGGCAGGCCTTCAGTAGTTTGCTGCGCTGTCCACAGAAAACCTTCCGTACTGCGACTCATATTGTGCATGATTATCCGAAACTGACTCTGACGAAGTCAGCTTCTGGCGATTGAGGACAAAGCCCCTCGGGTGACGAATTCGGCGTCTTCAAATACGGGGGCCCGCTCGTGTCCCCAGTGCCATCGGTGTGCCTCCACTGGGTGTTGTGCGGTAGCGGAGCGGGTAAATTCCGCGTATCTGGTTCGCGAGTGGCAAAAAGTGGACAGTCCGTGGTCGCCAATTCCCAGGGATCCCGTCCCCATCGCCTCGGGTAACATCCGGAGGAACTATGGGATGTGGGGAGATCCGGCCCATCTGACAGCTAATTCGTCATTCCTGTGTTATCTGGCTACAGTCACCCTTGGCTCGGTTACTAGTAATTCACATGACATAGGTCTATTTCCGTTGCTCGCTCCATCTTATAGTTTTCCCATCGGCGTTGTGCGGCACTTCCACGCGATACCATAACTGGCCGACGAAAAGGTGATGGTGCTGCCGGCGGGGAAGAAGAACACCTGTCCAGCTTTCACCGTTGCCTTCTGTCCCGTCTCATCCACGAAATCCATCTCGCCTGGCACAAAGAATTGGGTGAGCCAGAGAGCCCGGGGGAAAGAGATGATCAATGCGTACCATCGACCATGATACCAATTTCATTGTAGTCATAAGTTGGAGGAGACACTTCAGGGCCCTTCTCCATGCGGAACCAGGCCCCGGTTAGAGGGTTGGGAGTCTTTCCCTCCTGCGTGCCAACGGAATCCACTACCAATGATATTGTCAGCATCGAGATGGCAATCTCCTGGCGGCTCTCTCGAGCGATTAGCCATTATGACTTACAAATAAACACATTGGGGATCTCCTGGAATTTAGGGACCCGGTAGATTTCGCTCTTGGGCTTAACTTGAAAAGGCATGATGGGATCTCGGGGATCGTGGGGGACAATGAGCCGTTAGGATGACTCCAATCGCGCATATGAGTTCTGCAAACGTTGCTTTGTTAAATAGCTGGGAAGTACGGGGTCGATTCGGTCGCTGGTCACCGTGGGGGTGCGTTGGGGGGTCGTCTATGCTGATGGAATTTCCAGAGAGCGGAAGCGGAACTGAATGCCGCCCCAGTTGCTTTCCTTCGGTAATTAGCCGCGATTGTGCAAATTCACATTATAACTCGCGGCAAGCAACTACTCAATTTATGGGAGCTGGCAGTGCCTCGATACATCTAACATTCTCCACCTTCTTGTAACTGTCTGCCCAACTCACCTCAGTTATGTCGATTCTCGCTGTCACTGGCGTGGCCGGCCGTCAAATAGAGGGTACGATCAATGTCATTGTTTACCTAGTCCAAGTATTGACAGAGAATAGTGCCAACCGGTCTCTTCATCCATAACGCTTTCATCCCTGCCACCAACAGCCTCACCGTTGAAAATCCCACCACTGGGGAAACACTCGGCAAAATCTCCGCTGCTGGCCCCGAGGATGTGGACAAGGCCGTCTCCTCGGCCATTCTTGGTTACGAAATGTGGAGAGATACTGCGGCGTCCACCCGTTCCAAGCTGCTTTTTCGCCTGGCAGAGTTGATTGAGCGTGACGCAGAAGAGCTCGCGTCGCTGGAGGCGGTTGACGCCGGCCTGCTCTACAATGACAGCATGCAAATGAGCATCCCTCAGTCAGCAGCGACTTTGCGTTATTATGCTGGATGGACCGACAAGATTGACGGCAAGACATTAGAAATGGATGGCGGTGTGGCGTTTACCTACCGGGAGCCTCTAGGGGTTTGTGCCGCCATTGTCCCCTGGAACACGCCATTGTATGTCTTACCCTGCACGATCGAGGTTTCCATACATATACGACAGGAATACTGATGCAGGATGACTGCAGGATGATCACGATCTGGAAACTTGCCCCTGCCCTCGCGGCTGGGAATGTACTCATCATTAAACCATCGGAGATGTCCCCTCTCTACGCACAGAAGCTCGCCACTCTTATTCGCGAAGCCCAGTTTCCCGCGGGCGTGGTGAATATTATACCTGGCGATGGCACTTCCGCTGGCCGCGCCTTGTCCGAGCACATGCTCGTGCGCAAGATCACATTCACTGGCTCTACCGCCACCGGTCGCCAGATTCTAAAGGCAGCCGCGGCAACGAATCTCAAACGGGTCAGTCTGGAACTCGGTGGAAAGGGTCCTTCGATTGTTTTCGAGGACTGTGACCTAGAGAATGCGCTCCTGTGGACGCGCATTGGCATTACTACTCACAACGGCCAGATCTGTGCCGCTGGGTCGCGGATCTATGTGCAGAAGTCAATCTACGACGAGTTTCTCCGACGCTACAAGGATATCGCAGCAAACTCTCCTGTGGTATTCGGAGACCCCCTTGACCCTAACACGACTAAAGGTCCCATTGTTAGTCGTACACAGCACGAGAAAGTTCTTGCATACATCGAGCAAGGACGACAATGCGGATCACGCTTATTGTTTGGTGGTGAGCGTGTTGGCAAGAAGGGTTATTTTGTACAAGATACCGCATTTGTGGATGTTCCTGAAGATGCGACGATTCTGAGAGAGGAAATCTTTGGCCCCGTCGCTGTAAGTTCACATGCGCGTCTTAGGCGCCCTGGCTTGTGTTGGTTTCTTCATTGCTAATCACGAGATCCGCCTAGTGTATCGTACCTTTTAACACAGAAGATGATGCCATTCGTATGGCCAACGACTCTATATACGGCCTCAGTGCTGCCGTCTTCTCGAACGATGTGAACAGGACGCACCGCGTAACCAGGGCTCTGGATGCTGGTCATGTCACTGTTAATGCATGGGCTATGCTTAGCAGCAACGTGCCATTTGGCGGTGTCAAGGAAAGCGGATTTGGGCGGGACATGGGAGAGGACGCATTGGAGTCCTGGACCTCTGTCAAAGCGGTTAAATACGCCATTGCGCCTGCCAAACTATAGTCTAGTTAGTGCTACGTTGCCATTTAAGATCAGGGTCGTAGAGCATAAATTGTAATCGTTCGCGTCGAGCACCGCCCATTCCATTCATCTAATCGGAAGGCTATCAGGGCCACATAAATATTGCCTCCTAAGTGCTAGGAAGCGGAAGGAATATTGTAGGAACCATCTCAGTGTGAGGTTTCGACAGCATCTTGGACAAATTAGTCCTGTTGTTGATGTAACTTCGCGAGCTTCGCCGGGGCGTGGGAAGACTTACCAAAGGTGCCAACCAGCCAACCACAGTATCTTCTACAATACCAGGGCAATAGATGGTAGTGTAGTTTTGCTAAAGCATTAAAAGAAACTGTTATTACAATTAAACCGTGACACACCCAAAGCGGGTAGTGGTTTGGGTGGGCAAAAAGGCTTGGATAGAATCAACCTCCAGAGATGCCCGTGCATCCTTATTCGATACTGGGTAGAAAGCCTATAGGCCAGAAGAACCTTGATATTGTTCTCTTCGGGTGTTTCCCGTCTCACCCATGTTTGTACAAGAACTAAGGGGCCATTTAGGTTCCAGACCTGGCCGATTTCGTATAAGCTTTTTCCTTATCATATGCGGCAAATTGCCGATGGTTTCCTTCCCAATGGTTGGTTCTTCCATGCGGGGTTCTGGTCTCAGACCCATGGATCCTCTAGATATTGTGTGGGGAACCTGGGGAGTTCCTCGATTCTATGCGAGGTCCCCGGATCCAGTTGTCGAGAAAGGCATAGATTGGACGCCACCTTCCCCTGCCATGTGATGCCGGTCTTTTGCCTGACATCACCAGAGGCTACAAAACGCACACTGCCACCCCCTGTCCATAGGAGTCAGTCATATGGTGTTGACTACCTTTATATCAGGGGAGGCATTCAACTTTACAGTGCAGCCATCAATCCCCCCGGCTCCCCCTTCAGTCGGCAGAACAAATGGACGCCGAAAAGATTCCTATTCCCTGTCCTTCTTTCATCGACGCTCATGTCGAGAAGGGAGAAAGCCATGAGATTGGCCAAGCGAAGGTAGATGAATTAGCATCGCCATCGATGAATCCAAGGCACTGATCGAATTGGTCTCACACAGCCACCATTCTCCGCGTTGACGATTATGGCAATGGCCACCATCCTTATGGCGACCTGGGAGGCCTTATCGACGTAATGAACGCCCTCTTTCCGTTCTTTCTTCTGGCTTCTGTGCCTGACATTGGCTAAGTGGGCAACAGGACAATGGTATCTGGGTTGATGAGTGGTGGGCCAAGCTCACTGGTATATGGATTTTTATGTAAGTTCGGAACAGCTGCAATTGCGCCCATCACCCCTCTCGTTCTTTTTCGCATTACCTGCTTCCCAATTTTACTAATCGAACTCATAGTTGCTCTTTGTGGAGCCACGGCAACAGCAGCCTCCCTGGGTGAATTAACATCTATGTAAGTGACTTCGCTTAAACAGGAGATTCCTTGGCTCATCGTAGTGGCAGGTGGCCTACTTCTGGTGGTCAATACCACTTCATCGCAAAACTTGCCCCAAACAATTGCCGATACTTTCTAAGCTGGGTCACTGGATGGATTTGTAAGACTCAGAAACTCCCTCCCCAGCTACTCCTATCTTCCTTGGTTTTCTGACTTTCCCTGTAGCCACCTTTGGCTGGGTCGCGTTCACAGCAAGTGCGCCTTTCCTTTCTGCGACAATGATTCAAGGGATTATTACCCTTGACGATCTGTCTTACAATCCCCAGCGATGGCACGGTACCTTCATATACTGGGGGTTACTCGTGGCCTCAATGGGAATCAATGTCTGGGGCCCGCGCGTGATAACTCTGGTTGAGGCTTTCTCCCTATTGATCCATGTGCTGGCCTTCATTGTACTTTTCATCGTTATGTGGGTAGTCGCCCCGGAACGGCACACTGCTTCATTTGTCTTCATTACTTTCCAAAACAACTCGGGTTGGTCGAATGATGGTGTTGCATGGTGCATTGGGATGCTCTCCAGTTGTTATGTCTTGACTGGTAAGTAAGTACTGGATTTCTACCATAGTTTATGCTCACTCACTGACCAATTAGGATATGATGGAGCAATCCACCTCTGCGAAGGGATGAAAACTCCAGAAACTGCAGTGCCATGGTGTATGTTAGGATCTCTCGCCATCAACGGGGCTTTAGGATTCACCTTCCTGATGGGGATCCTGTTTTGTATGGGTGACTTGACCACTGCACTGAATACGCCCACTGGATATCCTATCATCAAGATTTTCAACTATATCACAAGCAGCAAGGCTGCTGGAACCGCCATGACCTGCGTGCTCGTCACCGTTGCCGGGCTTTCCACTATTCCATTAATGGCATCGTCAGCTCGTATGCTAGCCTGTCTGGCCCGCGATAAAGGTCTGTTCCTCCCTCTCGCGTCTACTAAGACTCGCGCTAACCCGGTTTTAGCATTTCCTTTCTCGTCAAAGTTGTCCAACGTTGACTCCAAGACTGGCATTCCGAGGGCGGCGGTCGTGACATTGACCGGCTTTCTCGCGCTCCTAGGGTTCGTAAACATTGGCTCTACCACGGCGTTTAATGCTATCATCTCCCTCGCTGTTTTCGCCCTCCAAATGTCCTATCTTATCCCGATTGCATTCATGGTATGGCGCCGTCTATTCTATCGGGAGATGTTGACTTATGGACCTTGGAGACTTGGGCGAATGGGCCTCTCAACAAACCTCGCTTCGCTCATATATCTGATTTCCACATGCATCTGGCTGCCTTTCCCCCCCTACCTGCCTGTCACGGCAGTGAACATGAACTATGCCTGCTTGGTATTTGGCGTTGTTTTGATCTCCAGTCTGATTTACTGGCTTTGGAAGGGACGGCGCTATTATGAAGGGCCTATTATGCAAGCTTCAATCAGCGCTGAATAACTACCGTTAGCAACACGCACTTAAAAGACAAAGCCGAGAAAATATACCCAACCGTTCTTTCTATAATTGCAATTATTGAGATGGCAGGTTATCTGGAAAGTACAGTGGTATATATGGCTAAATTTGATAGTCTCCCCAACTTTTAAGCATATCCTGTTGCTTGCCCCCCTCTTCGATTCTCAAAGACCCATCCAAGTAGGTTTCCGGTAACCGCTATGCTTGTGCGGAATATCCTTTCAATACCTGTAACTGGAGTGTATTCTATCCCCAGATTATATACGGCTTTCCAAGTAGTACTGTGAGCAGTGAATATCACTCTTCAGTGTACGTATTTCTGGGCCAATATGTTACGCGCAGGCACTAGAAGATATCAAACCAACAAGACGTAGCATTCAATGACGCAACGAAGCATAAGAGAGAGATAGAAGAAGAAGGATAGGAGGAGAGGTAGCTAGAGATCGATCTATAGTTAAAAATCCGGCGGCAACTTCAGGCATCAGGCTACAATCGTAGGTTGTGAATCGTAGCACAGCCTACTCAAAGACTTCCGGGCCAGCCTCACGCTCAGCTATCTCAAACGACGGAAGACCAGAAAACCATACTGCGTGCGGGTTTCCTAGGCTCTTGTAGGTGAATTCGGCATCCTCCTCATCAAGAAGAATAGGTTTGCCTCCCCGGCCCGCACAGGCAGCATCTGCGAGTAGCTGCGTGCGACAGAGATTCTCCAATGTGACAAAGTTGAATATAGCGCCTTCCACAGTGGAGCCCACAGTCAGTAAGCCATGGTTCTGCAAAATAACAGCCTTCTTTGAGCCAAGAGCGCGGGCAATATTGTGGCCTTCTTCTCTCGCGAGCACGACGCCTTTAAATGACTTGTATACCGCGTGGTCCTTGTAAAAAACGCACGAGTCTTGGGTGGATATATCGATCTCCCGACCGAGCGTGCTGAATGTGCGGCCGTAGGTGGAGTGGCAGTGAGCGGCGCAAATCACGTCCGGGCGAGCAGCGTGGATGGCAGCGTGGATCATGTAGGCCGCGATATTTAACAGTCGGTTTTTACCACCGTCGATCACGTTGCCGTCGTGGTCCACCAGAAGGAGGTCCGACTTCTTGATGTATCTGAAGGGGGTTCCAAAAGGATTGACCCAGAAATGATCTGGTTTGACCGGGTCGCGCAAGGTAATATGGCCGGCAACACCTTCGTCATAGCCATTCCGACCGAAGATGCGGAAGGCAAGGGCAAGGCGTCCTTTCAGGTATTCACGCTCCTCGTGCTTATCCGTGAACAGAGGAGGCTTTGTAAACACCAGCGGCTGGATCTCCGCCCCGTGTTGCTGTATCATGTTCCCTTCCCGACTTCGAGATGGTGCGTCTTCCGCGGCTTGCGCAATTTCGGTTTCAGCCGGAGGAGTCACACTGGATGGAACGGGAGCCATGGATAAAGAATTGGAAGTGTGTGATAGGTGATTTGAGAAGAAAAGTCACAACTAAAACAAAAGTGTTTCCTGCAAGAAGTGGAGGAGCAATTTGTTTAAGAAATAATCCTCATGACTGTACCAGCCCAACCATATATCGATCGAGCTTGGGCCGATTACGTTATGTTATGAGTTTCACACCACCAACTTCGTGCCGTTTGCCGGTGAATAACGTCAGGGAGGATCAGACGTGCAATCCGATTGATAGAAAGAAATGTTCAAATTTCCTGTGTTAAGGTTCAATAAGCTCAGTGACATGTTTCCCGAGCGGTTTGGGAGTCGGGAAATACCCGAGATATTTAGAACGTCTCCGCTGCCCGAGAGTCTCCCGTAGCCTGTGATTCGCTTTGCCTAACTTGCTTCCCTCCGTATGCATGTCTCCCACAAACGTCGATATGGCCGCGCGAAGAGGTAACGGTGCCAAAGTATCTGGAACAGCCACGTCCTATCTCCGCTCTCCATCGAGTTTAGAGTATGAGAAAGAGTAATAGACTTGGGAGACTGCCAAGTTCAGGTATTTAATATTACGAGTACTAATACTAGCGGAGCTGTATATTATTATAAATTTGTTCTTGATCGCGTGGCTATCTAGAGCTGGAGTTATATGGTTGTTACTTCTAGAGCTAGAGATAATAAGGCCTAGCTATCTATATACACAAGATAGGAGACAAGACAAGGACTACCTTTGAAGGTAAGTCTTAGGTGCCGTAAATCGGAAGGAAATGCGCACGACTGAGCGCTGGCAGACCCACAGTGGAATTGCTCCGCACTGCGGGAAATCCGGGGTAAAGGAATTCTTGTGGCTTGGAGCGGAATTATTTGCCAGATTAGGGGCTTTGAAGCGTTCAAGCCTATTGATACTATTGGTGCACTAGTATGACCCACTGAGCAGTCTTTCGACTTGTGGCGCTCGGGTAATTCCCGAGTCCCGAGTGTCAACCGCTGCTCCGCTCTTACAAAGAGAAGGGACTTTCCCGCGCGAGATATGATACTGCACCGCGAAGATTCCGTCCATCCTAGGATGGTTGAACATGGTTCAAACACCTAGTAACAGTGTATGTGGATCGTCTGAGCCCCTCTCAGGATATTCTGGTCTTTTAAGGTCAACGGGCATACTTAACTCTCTTTCTGATTGGCTATACAGGCGCATCCTCAAGAATCACCTGCAAAGCGAAGGCGCGTTGCGTTAGCGTGTCAAACTTGCCGGGAGCGCAAGATACGATGTGACGGTGCAAGACCGAGATGTGGTACCTGCCAGAAGCGGGGAATTACACATCAGCTATGCAAGTATCTAGTGATTGCGGGCACGGCCAAATACCAGTCAGAAAGAGCGTGAGTGCCCGATATTGTTATCAGACTCAGAATCAATCCCTAAGGCTACTCTAGATACATCGATTCACTACATGCCCATATCAAAGATTTAGGAGGTATCCCGGAGCAATTCGATTCGCCCCGTCAGGCAGAGGACACATCTCCCGGCCGGGATTTGGGAGTACAGCACATCTCCCCTGCGAGTAACACGCTGCCGATGTCTCTCGGCGCTATGGGAACAGCCCCCCAAAGTACACCGGATGAGGTCCGCCACGACGAGTACTATGGGCGGTCGTCAATTGTGTCCTTGATTCATCAGTGCGCTCAGAGTTCGCCCGGGCGGCAATCCCCTCCGTCAGGGCGGCAACCCGCTGTACCGAGCAGTCTACGATCCGCGTCTTCTCAGTTCTGCGCCGGTGCTTCACCCTCAACGACGATGGCCACCATGCTCTCGGACGAGTTTTCGCTCCCACTCAGGCGCCAAGCGGACTGGCTATTGGACATCTATTTCGCCAACAACCACATATTCTACCCATGGGTACATAAGGAGAGCTTCATGGCTACTTATGAAAGTATGTGGGGGAACCAGGCTAATGCTGCAGAGAAATCTCTGCCCGATGTGGGTCTCGGTGGTCTCAACTGTCCGGTTCCTGTGTTCCATTGCGCGCTAAACGCAATGTTTGCCATTGCTTGCCAGTTCTCCAATATGGAGCCTCATGATAAACAAAATACCTCCGTACTGTATTACGAACGGATAAAGAGCTTGATGAACATTGATATCCTCGAAAGTGGAAGCCTGGCCCATGTCCAAGCGCTTCTGCTAGTGGCGATATATCTGCAATGTACGCCCCATTCCAGAAGGTGTTGGAATGTGATTGGAATGGCACATCGAATGGCCGTCGGGCTTGGGCTACAGAACCATCGCCAGTTCAACGGTCTGAGTGTTCTAGAGAAAGAGCTGCGATGGCGAGCATGGTGTGCCTGTGTGCAAATGGACATGTATGGCTCCGTTCAGTGTCTTCTCTGCATTTCTATTGACTGATTTTTCATAGACTCATCAGCATGACAATGGGACGTCCACCCATGACACAGAACTGTTTGCGAGTCCCATTACCCTCACCAGACGATGATAAGCACCTTTCTGCTAGCAGACAAGGGACTGGACAGCCCGAGGGGACCACATCTACCAATCAGTTCCTGCACCAAAATATGAAACTCATTGGAATTCTGTGGAAGATCCTCCTGACAGTTTATCACGGCGAACAGGAGATTCCAGAAGAAGTGGAATCCTCACCGGTGCCCGAAAATGATTTCAAAGCCATCATGGCCATTGACAAGGCACTGGAAGGGTTTGAGGCTTCTCTTCCGTCTGTCTTCTCCTGGACACCACGAGCTCCCCCCAACTCAGACCGCACTTTTCGTCGTCAATCTAACGTGCTCCATGCCAGGTAATTTGAGAATCAAGCGTGGGTACAGATAAAAATATTGACTTTGTCTCTAGATACCTCCACTTGAAGTTGCTATTATATCGCCCCACGTTCAGTACGTATTGCGCAGCCGCTATCTCAAAATCCGATCAAGCGCAGTCGGGCTCCTGGTCAAATCTGTATCAACAGAATGTGGCTGTAAGATGCGTGACAGCTGCGTGTGATCTCATCCATTCACTTTCAAAAGCTACGACCGAAGACGCAACAGGTGCCTGGTGGTATGGAGTATTTTGTTCGTGATTCCAAGCTCTTTTCACTTCCGGATGAATAGAGAATAATTTTAACCGATTGTTTAGATTTAATAAGTGCTGGCATCGTTCTTGTGCTTGCCGAATCCAGTGGTGCAGACCTCAGCGGTATAACATTAGACCAACAAGAGAGCTCCTGGAAGGAATGTCTCCAGACATTGGGCCGCATGGTTGATGTGCATCCGTCCGCCAGAGACTATTATGTTGCTTTGCATGATCTCCGACAAAGTTACACCACGAGACAAGCGGAGGGTAAGATTTTCATGTTTGGTTTTCCATTCCCTATCGCCTCATCTTACCCATCCTTGTTGATCAACCTCTAATTGATAATACAGGGCCCGATCAATCACAAGCTAGCCAAGCGCCTTCAGACACCCCGGAAACCAACGAAGTAAATCAGAGTGTCTGGTACACTGAGGATGCAGAGTATAATGCATTGGGTCCGTTCTTCAAAAATTGGGATGCAGGGTTCGGAGATATCATGCTTCCTGCCCACGTCCTGCAGGACCTAGACGAAGGATTGTTGTTACCTAGTCTTTTCTAGAAGAGAATTCGCCAGGTGATTACTTTTGCTTTCAAAGATGGTAAAACTACCAAGTTTTTATTGATTGACTTTTGGGTGTTCAGACTCTGCACCAGTAGGCTCCACTAGGGAGAAGGATAAGTCGCGAGAGGTTTAGCATAGTGACCTCCGTAAGCCCCCAATATCTTATTATATCACGATTGGCCGTCCTAATTCTGTCAGATTGCCTGAGAGCTTGGATTTGCACCAGGAAGCCATCATGAGCTAAAGACAGAGGGTGACGATTGGGAGCGATTCATCGCAAAGGAGGAGTTTAATTGGTATGATGAGCCCCAGGCTCTTCTGTCCTACTTCAATTTTTATAGCCTAGGACCCTGTTATATACCTTCCTGCTCAACATAGCTTTTGTAATCTTGAACAACACGCCCCCAAAAATGTAAGTATTAGAACTCAAGTTCGACCCAGTTTGCTCGGAGAGCTGCTTTCAGGCATCCATAGCGAGGGATTGTTTCGTGTACCTTTCCCAGCAAGAGAGCCTGAGGCCCGCTACAAAGCGTTTGATTACCTTGCTAGTTTCCCAAATCTACCACGGAAACCTCAACACTACTAAGCGTGAATACATCACCAGGCTGGGAAAATTTAATTTCTTCATGCTAGTTAGTGGTACGTATCCCAATTCGCAGGAAATAGTTGGTATCTAATTGGATTAGCTTTCCACATCCTACTTTTCCATGCCCGAAACATAATCGCCCTGCAAGCTGCTATCCTGTCCATTCGACAAGGTCTGAATAACTATCGACAAATCTAGGTCACACACGAAACGCTGTATGACAAATCAAAATCCCAATTCCAGTTGGCAGTTGCCATGGGAATGCTGGAAACGTACAGGTTTCATGGAGCACACGCCCGAGTTCTGGATGCTTGTACACGCTATGGCTGTCACTATCCAGGATGTACAGGGAATAAGTGAGTACAGTTCAAGTACAAGCCTTGGAAAACTTCTCATAAGGTTCAACAAAGACGATATGAGCCACTTGCGAGAGTTCATGCTGTGGGTTTCAAGGGTGGGATTGTTGCGGGCTTGAATTCAAGAACTTGCCATTAATGTCAAGGCAACGATGATGGTTGCGCATTATACCATATGGTCCTCGATGAAAATATTATAAGGCCCGTATGGCTGAATGTTGATGAATACGTTAGTATTCACGGTAGTAGAATGCTTCGTTAAAACAGTATCCAGGATTGCACGAGGATGTGGCCAGGAGAGAATCGCAGACCGGGAAGAGCAGCATCACCTCCGCGCGCGTGCCAGGGTATCCAAGACCCCCTCGATCCTATATTCAACAGGCTCGACTACTCACCCTCCCCGACGTAAAGAGAGATTTCGCACAGCAGCTCCACATATATTGGAGCCAGCCATCCCTCGCCAGAATGCATAAAGCGCAGAGGATCCATCAAACCGATCTCTCTACGTGCGTTGGACCAGATGCTAGTTAACTAGAGCGACAGTAAGACGCGCAAGCGGATTTCGACTGTTAAAAATCTGTAGTCCCGCCAGAAAAGTAGTATTTGTGAGGATCATCTCCAGGCCGAGGTTGTTGCTGACACACTTATTCATGCATTTGGAATATACGAGAGAGAGATTGTATCTATGGACAAGAGTCATACGCTGCAGGAGCTATTGGGGTGGGTTTAATGGTAAGCATTATCGTACTCTGTCTGCCCCTCCCCGTCTGACTGAGACCCAATGTACTGACCAACGGCTATCAGCTCGCCTGGCAGGGAGATCCAAAACCAGAAGTACATGAGGCTAACAGGGTATAATAGCAAAGCTGATACATGCCTTACCCCGTAGCATGCCAGATTCGCAGATACATGGCACCAAGATAACGCGCGGCCACATAGGACTGTGATACTGGAGTACTCCATGCCCGCATGCAAGGAGCTCCTGCGTTCAGAGGTTCTCGCCATTATTAGTCTTATGCGCGAGCGTCTGGCAGGTTATACCCTCCTGGAACACAAGGTTATCCTAGTAAGGCTTTTCCCAAGAATGCATTTACCTGCCGCCTGACAAGCTTCTCCAGGTTCTGTTAGGTCCAGGTTATTTCGTGCATGAACAGGTTCCAAGCCCGAATCCTCCAAGCGCACTTCTGGGAAGACAAGTTGATTATTTACAAGAGCTGGTTGTACGATTTTAGAACTCCCAAGGAAAGAGGTGTTAATGTTCCCCTGTTTTTTCTGTATCTTGGTAGCCAGCCTGTGGGAGATACTACCATCAGATTATCTCAGACAATAATTCTGTTCTGGCTCCTGCCGCTTTGCTGGGAGTATATCATCTGTTTTACGGGTCCTCTGGCAAACTTAGTGGTGGCTCACCGGAGTGAGCGTGTTTTATATTAGGGTGATTATGGCCCTGGTAGCGTCTGCTTTCTTTCTACTCTGCTTCCTTTCTACATTTGCTTTATATACCCCATTGGACAGCCTGTGAATGAATTCCTCAAGTTATCCGAGTTTATTCCCTACAAATCACCCGGAAAACCCCTCGGAGGATATCACGCATGAGATATGAGGGAGCAGGTCGTTGTTGCTCTTATTGCCGACGACTACGTCCTGGAAGGATGGGGAAGGGGGTCCAGCTGAAGGTGGTTTGGATGACGGCAGCGCCAGAGCAGCGTTATGCGTCCGATTCTGTTGTTTTCAGTTTGCTATACTCGAACAGTTGTAAAAGATCTCGTGGTGTGATTCATACTGTACAACAAAGCAGAGGAGAGGAGAGCCACTGCTACTGTAACCAAGGTAGCTAGAGAGGAGTGATTAATCTAAAGCCTGCGCCTCGCACATCTTGTGGCATGTCTCCTCTCGCAGGAAGAGTTCTTGATGAGTATCTATTTCCGCTATTCACCTACCATAAAAGACACAAATGATGTCTGTGTCCTTGATTTTACTTAGCTAATACGCAACAGCAACTGTAATATAGTTACCTGTCGTTGCAGCCTCTTCCAGAGCCCCTTGGACAATCTTCTTGCTCTTTATGTTAAGGGCACTAGTTGCCTTGTCAAGGAGAAAAATCTTTGGATTCTGGATAAGGGCCCGTGTAATGGCAATATACTATCTCTGGCCACCTGAAAGCTGTATACCTCCTAAACTGGCGGGAGTATAGATGTCCTCTAGGAGGGAAGATACAAAGTCCCAAGCATTAGCAGCTCTAAGGGCCGATTCGATTGCATCGTCGGACATGGGGTTTGATTTGAGTTCTTTCTCTGGGAAGAAGAAGGGTTGCGTGTCGCGATCAAAAATGCCAAGGGCAATATTTTCACGGATTGTCTCTTAAAAGAGGGTTGGTTCTTGCTAGACAAGAGCAATAATATTTTGGTAGAGGATTGGATTAAGGTCCGAGAAGGCTAAGGAGTCAATGGCAAGTATGCCCGTGGTCGGGTTGTAGAAGTGCTCCAGTATCACGATTATTGTGGATTTTCCACAACCAGAGGTACCAGCAAGAGCGATAAATTGGCCTCTGTTGGCCTGTATCAAAATTAGCTATTTTTTTTTGTTATAACTGACTAGTATTTTATATAGTTAAGATATATATTTACAATTAAACCTGTTAAAACCTGCAATAATACTATTAGAATTATTTATTAAATTACTTTACAGGTACTTTTTAAGTACTTTGTAAGTATCTTATATTCTTTAAAGGGTAGAACGGCGGGCTTGGATTCGGTAAGTTGGTTGGTATATCATCTCACTGCCAGGAGAAGTGTGGGATCTGAGAACCGATCGCGAGAACGCGATATCATCATATGCGTCTGCCTCGCTAACGAAGGGTGTATATATCGACAACCTCGAGCGTGGTCAATTGCCCGAGGAGGATGCGCTATGCTATGCGAGTTTGGCGTTTCGACTTGGTGAACAACCAAGGAAGGAATCCAGTACGACAACTAAAACCAGGACGTCAACGACGACTGAAACACCAATAGACGAAGCGGTGCCTCTCGGCTTAAACGCCTTCAAAGCATCGAGGCTAGGCGTTGCCCTAACAAGCAGCTGTCTCCTTTTCTTTTAGTGTTCTCTAGGTCCGCTGGATGTATCCCCAGATAAAATCTCTATTTACTCGACCCTAAACCTTGGCAGGCTTCTTGATATACTTCTTTGCTAGTAGTGGATGACTGGATTATCTGACAAGGTATTGTAACTTGACCCCAATTTGGGACTACAAAACTTGCAGTGATACTTATCACAAACTTGGTATTGCTTATTTATATGCAGACTATCACCTAATAATAAAAAAAGCCGCGACATAAACCATACACAATGCTATCTATCACTCATACTCAAACCTCCATGGATAAGAATGCAAAGAATTCAACTCATTTTGCGGACAAGCCGCCAGCTCATCCGCAAACCTCACATCCAATGGTGGGTTGGTCAACTCAATCATCGTCAAGTACCGATCACGACAATGTCGATTCCCATAACTAAAGTCTCCAAACGCCAATCCTTTAAGTGAAGGGATGCCATTGGGCCCGAAGACCCAGTTACCGAAATCTACGAGGTCCTGGGAAGCTCTGGGATGCACATCATCGCTTGGATCAATGCCCCAGCTGTCGTACTGGTCCGTGTAGCCACCAGCTTGCCGGATGTGGAGGAGTTTGAGGGTATTCTTATTCGTGAAGGGCAACAATAGACATTTCTGGCAGTAAGGAAAATTGGTAGTCAATTAGTATTGACTGAGAACTACATCATAACCAGAAGAGTGAGGAACCACGATACTGAGTGTTAACTTACCAACTCAAAAGGAGGGAAAGTAAGTCCCAGAAACTCTATATCCAGCTGAGAGAGGGGGTTGGTCGCCGGGTCATCTTCCATCATTTCCAGTTCCTGCGTCGTGAACGGTAGCTGAGGTGGATCGAGTGGAGGTAAACCGTCGAGGTCGTCCTCTTCGGCCCAAAAGTCCGCCGGGACGCGTTGATTATGCACAAATATTTTCAGTGTGTCTTTATGGTTCAGAACTGCTCTCCAGATCTCTAGCGTACCGTATTCTTCATTTGTAGAGAGGAAGAGGTTACGAAGCCCAGTGAAGCCATGAAGAAATGAACAGATTGCGTCAACTTCTTCTCCTGGGGATTCGAGGACTGGGGCTGGTTCCATCGTTAGGGATTTAAGATGGATTCTCTGCCCAGATCCTATTACTTGCTGTAGGAAATCCCCCCATCCGGAGCAGAATCGTAGATGTAATGATTGAAGCCTGCTCCAGTTGAACGCGTTCGCCATTTCCATCTCTGCCATGTCGAATGGAATTCCACAGAGGTATAACCGCTCCAGGAAATGAAAGACGCATTTTTTCTGGTTCACACAGAGGCCCATGATATCCCAAGCAAAATAATTTGGCCGGTCGCGTTCCTCTTCGGATTTGAAATACTCTGGCCTGTATCCTCCGCACTTTCTCTCATTTTCGAAGATATCGAGCTCTAGAAGTGTAAGTTGGTGAGCGAACTTTTCTAAGCCCAAAGCCAAGGCATCAAAGTCGCTTCTCCAGGTGAGCGGTATCCAGGTGAGACGCTTGAGTTTGGCGAAATCGGCAAGCCAGTAGTCATGTCCATGACAGCGGGAGTCGTTGATGATCCGTATTGTCTCGAGGTTTTTTTGTCGCCGAGGAAGGATTCCGTCATCACTCAAAACTGGCCCAGGACAGCATATGCCGAGGTCCCAACTAAACATCTTATTAGTATCTTGCCGTACTATACAGATACAGGACCTAAGAAAAGTGTAAGCGGTACTTGAACTCGGTTAAAGAACCTTCTCGGCAGCGTATCAACATCGCCATAACCCGGTTCTTGATTTGGGTGAACCTGACTGGATTCTCGATGTCGTACTCCCAGGGGATATACATGTCGACGTCGCGCTTCTCTGTGTCCGTCATCTCGTATGGCTCAAGGAGATCGTCATCCGGGTATCTTGTCTCCACACTGTCGCTGTCATCGTCTACAAACTCGTCTTCTTCGCACGTCTTTCTTGACTTTCCTCGACTCTCCTCTTCCCCCTCTGTATCTTCACCCTTATTGTCCCAGGCATCATCATCATCACTCTCCTCTTCCACCCCTCTAACTTGAGGATGATGCGGACATCGTCTTGTATAATTAGCCCGAAAGTACGTTTTAAACTCAATTCTCCTAACAAGATGAAGAAGATTGCGCTGGCTGCCAAAACTCAATTTCAGAACGCGCTGGATGGGAATATGCACCAGGTCCTTATCATTTATATGGATTGAAAGATCTCTAAAGAGTAATGGTGTCGCAAAAGCCTCGAGTTGCTTTGAAGCGAGTCTTACTCCCGCTAGGTCGGGCTTTTCGAGCTGTGACTGGGTTAGCAAGGGAAACAAGGGGATTAGGTTGGTTTGAGTACTCACGGATAGGAAGATCTCGGTTATGAGTTCGGGGGGAAGGTCTTGTAGCATCTTGTCTTGCCTGGCCATCTCGTTAACGAGGCAATGGGAGGAGTTCTGCAGGTTACAGGTCAGGTGGCACCGTTCTAAAGGTGGGACGCCGCGCTAGCGCATCACCTGACCAATATTACGGCTTCCGACGCTAATTGTTATAGGTATTAATTACCCGGCGGCTAGGCTTTACACATTGTTGACACTTGTAATTAAAGGCATTAACTGCTTTTCAACTACTATCTAACTGATTAATCTTTATATTTCACTATTTCTCTGATGTATCTTTGCTCGACGTTCCATAAGCTCTAGTTCTTTCTCCTCATTCTGAAGTTGTTTTGCCTGGTTTTGAAGCTGCTTCTCACGTATTTCT